>NW_021703774.1:146493598-146987154 GCF_005190385.1 Monodon monoceros
GTAGTGTCCTTCCTTGTCCCTTGTAACATTCTTTATTTTAAAGTCTACCGTATCTGATATAAGTATTCCTACTCCAGCTTTCTTTTGATTTCCATTTGCATGGAATATCTTTTTCCATCCCCTCACTTTCAGTCTGTATGTGTCCCTAGGTCTGAAGTGGGTCTCTTGTAGACAGCATATATATGGGTCTTGTTTTTGTATCCATTCAGCGAGCCTGTGTCTTTTGGTTGGAGCATTTAATCCATTCACGTTTAAGGTAATTATTGATATGTATGTTCCTAGTACCATTTTCTTAATTGTTATGGGGTTTTTTTTGTAGGTCCTTTTCTTCTCTTATGTTTCCCACTTAGAGAAGTTCCTTTAGCATTTGTTGTAGAGCTGGTTCGGTGGTGCTGAATTCTCTTAGCTTTTGCTTGTCTGTAAAGCTTTTGATTTCTCTGTTGAATCTGAATGAGATCCTTGCTGGGTAGAGTAATCTTGGTCATAGGTTCTTCCCTTTCACCACTTTAAATATATCATGCCACTCCCTTCTGGCTTGTAGAGTTTCTGCTGAGAAATCAGCTGTTAACCTTATGGGAGTTCCCTTGTATGTTATTTGTCGTTTTTCCCTTGTTGCTTCCAATAATTTTTCTTTGTCTTTTATTTTTGTCAATTTGATTACTATGTGTCTCGTTGTGTTTCTCCTTGGGTTTACCCTGACTGGGACTCTTTGTGTTTGCTGGACTTGGGTAGCTATTTCCTTTCCCATGTTATGGAAGTTTTTGACTACAATCTCTTCAAATATTTTCTCGAGTCCTTTCTCCTCTCTTCCCCTTCTGAGACTCCTATAATGTGAATGTTGTTGCATTTAATGTTGTCCCAGAGGTCTCTCAGGCTGTATTCATTTCTTTTCATTCTTTTTTCTTTATTTTGTTCCATAGCAGTGAATTCCACCATTCTGTCTTCCTGGTCACTTATCCATTCTTCTGCCTCAGTTATTCTGCTATTGATTCCTTCTAGCGTATTTTTCATTTCAGTTATTGTATTGTTCATCTCTGTTTGTGCTTTAATTCTTCTAGGTGTTTGTTTTTTAATTCTTTAGGTCTTTGTTAAACATTTCTTGCATCTTCTCGATCTTTGCCTCCATTCTTTTTCTGAGGTCTTGGATCATCTTCACTATCATTATTCTGAATTCTTTTTCTGGAAGGTTGCCTATCTCCACTTCATTTAGTTGTTTTTCTGGGGTTTCATCTTGTTCCTTCATCTGGTATAAAGTCCTCTGCCTTTTCATTTTGTCTATCTTTCTGTGAATGTGGTTTTCCTTCCACAGCCTGGAGAATTGTAGTTCTTCTTGCTTTTCAAGCATACTATTCTTTCTATTGTTTAAAAGGTTAAATATTGGGTAAAAGGGTTCGTTTGGAAGCTGATTATACAAAGTGGACTGTGACATTGCTACCAGGGTCCCTATTTTTCTAAGCTGTCCCCTATGCTGCAAGGTTGGAAGTCTGAAAACATTTCCCAAACTCCCTTGGCAGCAGAGTTCCAGTTTGGTTTCTGCAAATGAAAGGCAGCTGCACACAGTTTGGAAAGCATGGGGGAAAGCATTGGAAAAGCCACTGTTCTCCTCTAGCACTACTCGAAGCAGATATGGTAGGGGGTCCCTGGAGAAAGAACCAGGCATGGCTTTCTTGACAGAAGCCATTTTTGGCCTAATCCATTTTGTGATCTAAGCCTGGCCACGATGCTTGCCCTTGAACAGGTCTCAGTAATTAATGATCTAAATGGAAGTGAGGGAATGTAAGAACAAAGGAAAAGCAGTCAAGAAACAATAGTTCAGTGATAAATCTAGTCCTAGTTCCTCCTCAAGGGATATACATAACAATCTGATACACGTCTTTGAGTTCTACAGGAAGTAAGACCCCCACCTAGGAGGAGGACAGCATGATGATGTTGACCCTCATGACTTCAATCAACTAAAGCTTGGACTCTATGGACCGTTGCCCCAATTCTATGCTGAATTCTCCTCTGCTCAAGCTCCTTCATGAATATGCACGTACCCTTAGCTTAAAACTTCCCCAATTTTGCTGTTCAAGGAGACACTGCTTTGGGAGAGAGCCCTGGTGTTCTTACTTGCTGCAAGTAACAAATCCTTCCTTCTCCTGTTCTTTGGCTTGGCTGTATCTTTTGGCTTAACACCTACCACGAGGCAAATCCAGTATCTGGGTAACACTACCAGGTAGATGAATGGGAAGACAGCAGATGAGACTTTTGTTAGGGCTTCAGGGAGAGTTCCTGTAAATCTCCCACTTCGGTGCTGCAGGAGTTGGTTTCCCTGTGATTTCTGAACTTCTGGATTTATTGAAAGCTGGCAACCTTCTACTCACCCCTACCTCTCCCTTCCAACAGTTCTGTAAGCATCTTCTTCCCCGTGTTAAATTCCTTCTTGCTTGCAATACCTAGAGTAGATTCTGCTTTCCTGACTGAATCCTGACTAAACTTAATGGGTAAAGTGCTAGGCATTCAATAATTATTAGCTCTTATTAGCTGTCAATTAGGTCTAAGGGAATAGGGAAACTGAGAAGCATACCTATTTGCTTTCTTACCTCATCAGATTTTCTTTTTTCATTTTCCAGTTGTTTAAGTTGGGCCTCTTGTTGCTGAATTCTGGATTGTTGCTGAGAACTGGTCATTTCCAGTTGATTCTCTTTATCCTTTAAGATTTTCACTTGCTTTTGTAGCTCATTCATATTCTGATCTAGGAGTTTCCTGAGGGCAGTTAATGTACATTAAACCACACTGTGAATTGCAAAGCTCTGCAAAACAAACTCTTCGACCTAAAATTGTTATACTGGGCACAGGGGATTTTTTTTTGGTTCACTGAGGTAAGGTAGGTGTCCGTAAGATAAAGGGACCAACATCAAGGGAAACTCCTTTGTGACAGAAGCTTTTCTTAGTTTTCTCTCTCAATCCTGAAAACCACCCTATGAAGAATAAATAATTTTCCTTATTTACCAGAGGAAGTTGTGGCACAGAGAGGTTTAATTAACTTGCTCCAGGTCACACGGCTAGGAAAAGTTGGAGGTAGGGCTCTAATTCCAAATTCTTTATTCTTTCTTTCTTTTTTTTTTTTTGGCCACACCCAGGGATCAAACCCATGTCCCCTGCAGTGGAAGCGAGGAGTCTTAGCCACTGGACCCTCAGGGAAGTCCCGGGGATTCTATATTCTTTGTACTTGTTCTGAGTGCTTTATGAGTTGAATCCCATCATTTTCTTGCTTTAATATAGGGTTGTTAGTTACAAACACTATTGATACTAATGCACACGTGTTAACACTGCTGTAGCATTCTCCTTTACTCTTAAGATAAAGTAAAAATTCTTTTTTTGGACTTCGGGATCTTATTTCCCCAACCAAGGACTGAACCCAGCCGGGCTCTCAGCAGTGGGGGAATTCCTTTAATATGGTTTGTTAGCTAGCTTACCTTTCTAGCCTCATTTTCTTGCCACTTCCTCTACCCTCAAACATTTTGTTCCAGGCAAAATGCACTTTTTCACTTCCTGAAACAAGTCATTCTCCACACTTATTCCTCCTCTGCAACTCCAACCTTTTCGCTATCCTCCTCTTCCAGGCCTTCCTTTGCCTGATATTTTCCACTTAGTTTTCCCATAACAACTACTTGACTCTCAGCTTAAGTAGCTTTCTTTGAGGAAGGCTTTCTCGAGCTTCCTAGACCAAGTTAGGTCTCCCTGCTATGTGTTATCTGAGCATCCTAAACCTCCCTTAGTATAACACTTCTCATACTTCATTATAGTTACAAAGTCTTATGTGTCAGGATATTAATTATAAAATTATTTTAGGGACTTCCCTGGTGGCACAGTGGTTAAGTCTCCATGCTCCCAATGCAGGGGGTCCGGGTTTGATCCCTGGTCAGGGAACTAGATCCCACATGCATGCTGCAACTAAGAGTTTGCATGCCACAACTAAGAAGCTGGCAAGCTGCAACTAAGGAGCCCGCCTGCTGCAACCAAGACCCAGCGCAACCAAATAAATAAATAAAATATTAAAAAAATTATTTTATAACAGCAAAAAGTCTAAAAAACATTTAATATAAATTGTGATATATCTATGTAACAAAATGCTATACAACTGTTTAAAATATTATGAAACTATAAATCCATAAAAGAAAGGTGGAAAATCACAAAATATTTGGAGATTAAACAAACATACTTCTATCTAAACAATACGTGTGTTAAAGACAAATCTTAAAATTATTTTAAAGTACATGTAGTTTACATGAAAATGAAAATGCAACTTACAAAATTTGTGGGATCTGGCAAAAGCAGTGCTTGGAGAGAAACTTATAGCGTTAAATGCAAATATTATAAAAGAAGAAAGATTGAAAATCAATAATCTAAGCTTCTACTTTAGGAAACTAGCGAAAGAAGACTAATATAAGCCTAAATAAAGCAGAAGAAAAGAAATAATAAAGATTAGAGGAGAAATCAATAAAACTGAAAACAGGAAAACAGTAGAGAAAAACCAGAAAACCAAAGCTGGTTCTTTGAAAAACTCAATAAAATTGATAAACCTCTAGCCAGGCAGGCTGGAGAAGACATAAATCACTAATATCAGAAATGAAAGCAGGATCATCATCATCACTACTGATCCTATGGACATTAAAAGGACAATAGAGGGATAGTATGAACAAGTCTATGCCCACAAATTGGATAACAGATAAAATGGACCAATTCCTTGAAAGATGCAATCTACTGAAATTTACACAAGGAGAAATAGATAATCTGAACTGGCCTATATCTATTACAGAAATTGAATCAATACTTAATAGCCTTCCAAAAAATAAAGCACTAGGCCCGGATTCTACCAAATATTTAAGGAAGAAATGATACCAATTCTCTACAATCTCTTCCAGAAAAATTGAAGAAGAGGGGACACTTCCTAACTAATTCTATGAGGCCGGCATACCCTAAGAGCAAAACCAGATAAAGACACAAGAAAGGAAAACTATAGACCAATCTCACCCATAAACAAGTCCAAACTCCATAATGTGGCTAGTTAGGCTCAGCATGACCAAGCCTACCTTACCTTTCTAGCCTCTTTTTTTTTGCCACTTCCCTTATCCGCAAACATTTTTTTTCTAGCCAAAATGAATATTCCACTTCGCTGAAGAGAAGAAGATGATGATTTTGACAACAGTAACATCGAATATAGAAATAACAACAATAATAACACCTCGGTAGTAGTGGCTTTGTAAAATGTGTCAACTTGGGTAGGAATTCCTTCCATGTATGTTTCTGGTTAGAGTGGGCTACAAGAGATCTATTTGCTCAAGATTTGGAGGGTGGAAGTGAAGCAGTTTTACACTTGGAAAGTGAGAGCAGGTGCTTCTGCAGCTCATACTGTTGATGCTTATCTGCTGCTCACCGTGCGTGAGGTGACAGCTGGGTCTGCAACTGCTCCACCTCCCCTCTCATCCTCCTTCATCTTCTCGATCTCCTGGGCCAGGTCTTTGCAGCTCCTTGATGAGGGGGACCAGCTTCTCCCTACTTTATCAAGGTTGGAGGTAGTGAAACTGACCTGGGTTCCAGGCCAGCCTCTGCGGTTCAGCTTGTGCTCATGGGTTCCAGCTCTCCCTCACTTTATATCCATTTTCACTTCCTGACTGGTTGCCCTGAGGACTTTGAGTTCCAGCATAAGAAACAAAGATGACAGGCTTACAGACTGTGTAACCTGTTCCCACAACTGTATAAGACCGGCTCTCTGTAACAAATCTTTTATTATTGATAAATATATATGACTCCTACTGGTTTTACTTCTTTGTTTGAACCTGACTGATACAAGTGCTTAGTATGTGCCAGACACTGATACAAGCCAACTGCTATAACTCATCCAATCCACACACTGATGCTATGAGGTAGGCGTGGACAGGCACAGAGGATAAGAAACTTGCCCAAGGTGATGCAGCTACTAAGTGGCTAATAAGATGTCCATGTTATATTGTTAGGTTAAAAATGCAAATTCCAAAGCAATAGAGTAAAATGATTCAACTTAAAAGAAAATAAAACTAGAATAAAAAATATATGCATAAACATAGAAAAACATATGAGAAATACATAGCAACCACTTAAAGTGGTTATTGCTGAAGGGTAAAATTCTGAAGAACGTATGCCTTTTATTTTATATAGCTCTTCAATATTTGAAATTTTATGATAGGCAGTTATATTATAATTATACTTGCTGGAATTTATCCCAAGGAAATAAAGGATATGCGTAAAAATTTGGCTAGGAGGTATATATTATGTTACTCTTTCCTATAGCAAGAAACTGAGAAAAATGTAGATGTCCAACAATAAAGGACTGAGTAAATAAATTATGGCATGTTATTAAAATAATGTTCTAGAAGAAGATTTAATGGCAGGTAAACAGATTATACTATTTTAAGTGAAAAAAGTAGATTACAACATAAATATCTAAATTGGGGTTGCTTTCTTCAGGTTACAAAGCAATGTGTACTAGATAGTCTCCTTTGTTGTGGAAAACAACTTCCCTCCATATTTCATTTTCCTATACTTAGTTCACATATTTCTTCTACATATTTCTTTTTCTTTTCTTATTAGTTATCCATTTTATACATATTAGTGTATATATGTCAATCCCAATCTCCCAATTCATCACACCACCACTTCCCACCACTTTCCCCCCTTGGTCTCCATATGTTTGTTCTCTACATCTGTGTCTCTATTTCTGCCCTGCAAACCGGTCCATCTGTACCATTTTTCTAGGTTCCACATATATGCATTAATATATGGTATTTGTTTTTCTCTTTCTGACTTACTTCACTCTGTATGACAGTCTCTAGATCCAACCACGTCTCTACAAATGACCCAATTTTGTTCCTTGTTATGGCTGAGTAATATTCCATTGTATATATGTACCACATCTTTATCCATCCATCTGTCGATGGGTATTTAGGGTACATCCCTGACCTGGCTATTGTAAATAGTGCTGCAATGAACACTGGGGTGCATGTGTCTTTTTTTTTTTTTTTTTGCAGTATGCGGGCCTCTCACTGTTGTGGCCTCTCCCGTCGTGGAGCACAGGCTCCGGACGCGCAGGCTCAGCGGCCATGGCTCATGGGCCCAGCCGCTCCGCTGCATGTGGGATCTTCCCGGACCGTGGCACGAACCCGGGTCCCCTGCATCGGCAGGCGGACTCTCAACCACTGCACCACCAGGGAAGCCCTGTATCATCTTTAATTTCTTTCATCAGTGTCTTATAGTTTTCTGCATACAGGTCTTTTGTGCCCTTAGGTAGGTTTATTCCTAGGTATTTTATTCTTTTTGTTGTAATGGTAAATGGGATTGTTTCCTTAATTTCTCTTTCAGATTTTTCATCGTTAGTGTATAGGAATGCAACAGGTTTCTATGCATTAATTTTGTATCCTGCTACTTTACCAAATTCATTGATTAGCTCTAGTCATTTTTTAGTAGTGTCTTTAGGATTCTCTATGTATAGTATCATGTCATCTGCAAACAGTGACAGCTTTACTTCTTCTTTTCCGATTTTGATTCCTTTTATTTCTTGTTCTTCTCTGATTGCTGTGGCTAAAATTTCCAAAACTATGTTGAATAACAGAGGTGAGAGTGAGCAACCCTGTCTTCTTCCTGATCTTAGTGGAAATGGTTTCAGTTTTTCACCATTGAGAACGATGTTGGCTGTGGGTTTGTCATATATGGCCTTTACTATGTTGCAGTAAGTTCCCTTTATGCCTACTTTCTGGAAGGTTTTTATCATAAATTGGTGTTGAATTTTGTTGAAAGCTTTTTCTGCATCTGTTGAGATGATCATATGGTTTTTCTCCTTCAGTTTGTTAATATGGTTTATCACATTCATTGATTGGCATATATTGAAGAATCCTTGCATTCCTGGGATAAACCCCACTTGATCATGGTGTACGATACTTTTAATGTGTTGTTGGATTCTCTTTGCTAGTATTTTGTTGAGGATTTTTGCATCTATGTTCATCAGTGATATTGGCCTGTAGTTTTCTTTCTTTGTGACAGCTTTGTCTGGTTTAGGTATCCGGGTGATGGTGGCCTCATAGAATGAGTTTGGGAGTGTTCTTCCCTCTGCTATATTTTGGAAGAGTTGGTGAAGGACAGGTGTTAGCTCTTCTCTAAATGTTTGATAGAATTAGCCTGTGAAGCCGTCTGATCCTGGGCTTTTGTTTGTTGGAAGATATTTAATCACAGTCTCAATTTCAATGCCTGTGATTGGTCTGGTTCCATCTCAGAAGGTTGTGCTTTTCTAAAAATTTGTCCATTTCTTCCTGGTTGTCCATTTTATTGGCATATAGTTGCTTGCAGTAATCTCTCATGATTCTGGGTATTTGTGCAGTGTGAGTTGTTACTTCTCCTTTTTCATTATTAATTCTATTGATTTGAGTCTTCTCCCTTTCTTGATGAGTCTGGCTAAAGGTTTATCAATTTTGTTTATCTTCTCAAAGAACCAATTTTAGTTTTATTGATCTTTGCTATTGTTTCCTTCCTTTCTTTTTCATTTATTTCTGATCTGATCGTTATGACTTCTTTCCTTCTGCTAACTTTGGGTTTTGTTTGTTTTTCTTTCACTATTTCCTTTAGGCATAAGGTTAGATTGTTTATTTGAGATTTTTCTTGTTTCTTGAGGTAGGCTTGTATTGCTATAAACTTCCCGCTTAGAACTGTTTTTGCTGCATCCCATAGGTTTTGGATCATTGCGTTTTTGTTGTAATTTCTCTCTAAGTATTTTTTGATTTCCCCTTTGATTTCTTCAGTGACCTCTTGGTTATTAAGCAGTGTATTGTTTAGCCTCCATGTGTTTGTGTTTTTTATGTTTCTTTTTTCCCCTGTAACTGATTTCTAATCTCACAGCATTGTGGTCAGAAAAGATGCTTGATACGATTTCAATTTTCTTAAATTTACCAAGGCTTCATTTGTGACCCAAGATATGACCTTTCCTGGAGAATGTTCCATGTGCACTTGAGAAGAAACTGTAATCTGCTGTTTTTGGGTGGAATGTCCTATAAATATCAATTAAATCTATCTGGTCTATTGTGTCACTTAAAGCTCGTGTTTCCTTATTAATTTTCTGTCTGGGTGATCCATCCATTGGTGTAAGTGAGGTGTTAAAGCCCCCCACTATTATTGTGTTACTGTCGATTTCCTCTTTTATAGCTGTTAGCAGTTGCTTTATGTATTGAGGTGCTCCTATGTTGGGTGCATATATATTCATAATTGTTATATCTTCTTCTTGGATTGATCCCTTGATCATTATGTAGTGTCCTCCCTTGTCTCTTGTAACATTTTTTATTTTAAAGTCTATTTTATATGATATGAGTATTGCTACTCCAGCTTTCTTTTGATTTCCATTTGCATGGAATATCTTTTTCCATCCCCTCACTTTCAGTCTGTATATGTTCCTAGGTCTGAAGTGGTTCTCTTGTAGACAGCATATATACGGGTCTTGTTTTTGTACCCATTCAGCGAGCCTGTGTCTTTTGGTTGGAGCATTTAATCCATTCATGTTTAAGGTAATTATTGATATGTATGTTCCTAGCACCATTTTCTTAATTGTTATGGTTTTTTTTTTTTTTTTTTGTAGGTCCTTTTCTTCTCTTATGTTTCCCACTTAGAGAAGTTCCTTTAGCATTTGTTGTAGAGCTGGTTTGGTGGTGCTGAATTCTCTTAGCTTTTGCTTGTCTGTAAAGCTTTTGATTTCTCTGTTGAATCTGAATGAGATCCTTGCTGGGTAGAGTAATCTTGGTTATAGGTTCTTCCCTTTCATCACTTTAAATATATTGTGCCACTCCCTTCTGGCTTGTAGAGTTGCTGCTGAGAAATCAGCTGTTAACCTTTTGGGAGTTCACTTGTATGTTATTTGTCGTTTTTCCCTTGTTGCTTCCAATAATTTTTCTTTGTCTTTAATTTTTGTCAATTTGATTACTAAGTGTCTCAGCATGTTTCTCCTTGGGTTTATCCTGCCTGGGACTCTCTGTGTTTGCTAGACTTGGGTAGCTATTTCCTTTCCCATGTTATGGAAGTTTTTGACTATAATCTCTTCAAATATTTTCTTGGGTCCTTTCTCTCTCTCTTCTCCTTCTGGGGCCCTTATACTGTGAATGTTGCTGTGTTTAATGTTGTTCCAGAGGTGTCTCAGGCTGTCTTCATTTCTTTGCATTTTTTTTTTCTTTATTCTGTTCTGCAGCAGTGAATTCCACTCTTCCGTCTTCCAGGTCACTTATCCATTCTTCTGCCTCAGTTATTCTGCTACTGATTCCTTCTAGTGTATTTTTCATTTCAGTTATTGTATTGTTCATCTCTGTTTGTTTTTTAATTCTTCTAGGTGTTTGTTCTTTAATTCTTCTAGGTCTTTGTTACACATTTCTTGCATCTTCTCGATCTTTGCCTCCATTCTTTTTCCGAGGTCCTGGATCATCTTCAGTATCATTATTCTGAATTCTTTTTCTGGAAGGTTGCCTTTCTCCACTTCATTTAGTTATTTTTCTGGGGTTTCATCTTGTTCCTTCATCTGGTACATAGCCTTCTGCCTTTTCATTTTGTCTATCTTTCTGTGAATGTGTTTTTTGTTCCACAGGCTGCAGGACCGTAGTTCTTCTTGCTTCTTCTGTCTGCCCTCTGGTCTCTTCTATGTATTTCTTTTCATCCAATATTCACAAAAGATGTATAGAACCGGTATCACTATTCCTACTTCAAACATTAGAAACCAGGTTTCAGGAAAGTTAAATAGCCTTTTTCCTGTTCAATTCTTTGATTGTATCTTTTGTTTCTTCATAAACTTCACACAATTGTTTTAAAATCTAGTCTTCCTAATTCCAACTGGTGAACTTCTTGGGGATTATAAATCTGATGTTTGTTTTTTCTGCTGACTTTCATTCATGGTAACCAGTTTCCTTGTGTTATTTGGTGATTTTTGTTTGTAAGCTTATATTTGAGTAAACTGAATACATGGGAGTCCTTTAATATCTAAATTGAGGTTGCTTTCCCCCAGAGATAATTTGGATTTTCTTAGGAAGCAAGGGAGCTGCCTATTGAGGAAGACCTTACCTACTTCAAGATGCCCAACTCATATTTGAGTCTCTAGTTCAGCTGTCCTACCTTGTGGCAAACTACCTCAGCTTCTCTTAAACCTGGGGCTGATAGTGTTATCTGCCCCTTGACTTATAAGGTTGTTTACCATTCATTATTTTTGTTTTGTCTCATTGTATGCTCGCCTTAGAGCTTTCTCTTGCTTTGTGAGCAGTGCTTTAAAAGGTATACTTATTGTAGTTTATTCAGGATCTAGTTGTATTAAAACAGGAGGAGGGTGTCATCCTGGTAGAAGCGGCAGTGAGACAAGTATTTTTCTATCGTTCCTAACTGAGTGAATTCATTATTCATTCAAACATTCATTTATTCATAACATATTTGCTGAGCACCTACTGAGTGCCAGGCTCTATGCTAGAGCTTTCAACTAGAGCTGAAAGTAAGTTTCTGAGCTTAACAGTTTATGTGAATATCTATATATCTTTTCAGTAGTTAGAACCATAGTTTTCTTAAGACATACGTGAATCATTCTGAGTGCCATAGAAGTAAGAAGCATCAGTTACTGAAGTTTAGGATATACAAGAAGATGATTTAAGTAAGAATTCTAATAATAATCAAAATACTTTTAGAAAAAAACATGACAGTTCCTACCCAGTAGCAGCTTATTAATGATTAAGATGCCTGTAAAGTACTTGGATCTTCTTTGAAGAAAATCAGCTGATAAATACAAAACACCAACCACATTCTAGTGTGCATTTTGTGCCAATTATGTTAGAGTTAGAAAAGCAAATCCCAGGGTATCATATTTCATAGGCAATCCATTCATTCAAGAAGATTTACTGGTACAGCAAGTGTGTTCCAGAACAAGAAATAATCCCTGACCTTGAGAATTCCACACTCTAGTATGAAAGACAAGCAAGAAAATACGCAATTAGAATGCAGTGTGCTATGTATATATCAATATGTGAAGTTTTTGCCTGAGTTTACTTCAGTGGGGACAAAGAGGAAACGCAGTGGTAAACTGATGCTGCTCATAAACTCAGCCCTTGGAAAAATGATGTCTTTGCTCCTCTTACCTCTTCTGTTGCTCTTCCTGATATTGTTGCTTTATTTTAGCTTCATTTTCTATTGCTTCTTTTATCCTTTCCTCTAATTGCTTCCTCCCCAAAATACAAGTGTCTGTGAGACAGACTCTATGAGCATGTTCTAATTTCTGCTGCAGATCCGAAATCTGAAATGAAAACAGTTTACACATAAAACTTTGAGTGTGACCTATTTTCCAATTAGGGAAATATCATATAAATCACAAGCAGTAGTGCTAACATAAAAATCTCAGCTAAAGAGTGTGACTAGATTTATTTTAATTTTAGAATTAAATTACTTAATTTTTGCAATATGTAATACATTCATATAATTTAGTGTATGTGGGTAAACTAAGCTAGAGTGACAAGTCCCTTTCCCATCCTTATCCTGTCTTCCTTCCAGTTTCCTCCACCAAATAGGTCATCACTGGTATTAATTTCTTATGTACTCTTCCAGAGATTTATTTATGCATATTTAAATAAATACTATTCTCCCTCATACAAAATTTTTTTTCTTTTTTGTGGTACGCGGGCCTCTCACTGTCGTGGCCTCTCCCGCTGCAGAGCACAGGCTCCGGACGCGCAGGCTCAGTGGCCATGGCTCACGGGCACAGCCGCTCCGTGGCATGTGGGATCTTCCCGGACCGGGGCACGAACCCGTGTCCCCTGCATCAGCAGGCGGACTCTCAGCCACTGCGCCACCAGGGAAGCCCCATACAAACATTTTTTACACACATGATGGTATATTACATGTACTTATGCACCTTGCTTTTTTTATAGCAGTACACTCGGTGATTTTTCCATATTATATATAATATATAGAATTGTCTTCTCTTTCACAGCTGCATACCATTCCACTGTAAGGATATACCATAATATATTTAACTAGCCCCCTACTGATGGACATTAAGTTGATTCCAATCTTTTACTATTACAAACAATACTATTACAAACAATGTTTTTAGAATAACTTATAAGATGTGTGTTTTGCTAGGGCAAAGGTTATTATTATTTGTTTGTTTGTTTAACAGATAATGCCAAACTGTCTCCATAGGTTTTAGACCAATTTACACCTCTAACAGCAACATGTGAGAGTGTCTAGTTTCTCCATGGTGTGGCTAGATTCACGAATAAGTATCTCAAAACAAAATAGAAGTCTCTTACAAACCAAGTACCTATTGGCATACTGCCTAGCACCAGTAGTGCATTCTTTTTTCTTTTTAAAAAATATTTATTTATTTGGCTGCGTCGGGTCTTAGTTGGCAGCACTCGGGATCTTGGTTGAGGCATGCGGGACATTTTGTTGTGGCTCTCGGGCTTCTCTCTAGTTGTGGTGTGTGAGTTTTCTCTACTTGTGGCATGTGGGCTCCAGGGCGCATGGGCTCTGTAGTTGTGGCACGCGGGCTCCAGAGTGCGTGGGCTCTGTAGTTTGTGGCATGCAGGCTCTCTAGTTGAGGCGCGTGAGATCAGTAGTTGTGGCATGTGGGCTTAGCTGCCCCACGGCATGTGAGATCTTAGTTCCCCGACCAGGGATTGAACCTGCATCCCGTGCATTGGAAGGCAGATTCTTTAGCACTGGATCACCAGGGAAGTCCCAGTAGTGCATTCTTTAATGCTCTGGTAGAACTAAGAATAAGATTTATGAATTTGAAAGAGAGATATATGATTTTATTTTAGAATTTACATGTTAGACAAAAAGTGTCATTAAAATTTTCTTATTAGATCTCCTTTAATTCGTTTACATATTTTTTATAAACCCTTATGTCACCTAAAATTGTGACTAGTATGTAGTAGGTGCTTAGTAAATATTTGGCAGATGTATAGTTCTCAGCGGAATTGCTGTTCTCCCTCTATTGTATTCCTGATGCAACAACAAATCCTTTACAATGGTCTGGCACCATGTTCCCCACAGACATTCAGTGGATGCCAGTGAATGGCAGTCCTCTTCTAAGAGAAGGGCTTTCTGCATTAGCCCTAGGTCTCTGCAGAGCCCACTCACCATAGGAGAGGTGAAGATGTAGAATGATTCACGGGCAATGGCAGTGGGCAGCCAGTTAGCTGAGGCCAGCTCAAGTTCCTTTGAGCTGCCCCATTTAGTTCTGCCTAGGGCAAATGCTTCCTTAAAGATAGCCAATCTTAATTCCACAGGTGAAAGTATTGCTCCATTGGCTTCTCTGTCAAGGGCAAATGACAAACTTTTGAACCCACCACCCAATTTAAGAAACAGAACATTTCCAATACGTTTGAAGTCTACTCTGTGACCCTCTTTGATCACTCCCCTTCCCTCCTCACCTGAGAAAACCAATATCTTGAATTTTGTGTTAATCATTTTCTTGCTTTTTCTTTTAATAATATGTATTTCTGTATGACTCAGTTGTTATTTTGTACTATGTTGACCACCATATTAATGGAATCATACTGTGTTTTTGGTGATTTGGTATTTATTCAATATTGTATTACTACAGCAAGTACCTAGAGTTCATTCATTTTCACTGTTGTATGTATGCTATTGTGTAAATATGCAGTTTACCTCTTCCATCTCATGTCAGTGAACATTTGGGCTGTTTGCAACTTTCTGCTGTTTGGAACAATGTCACTATGAAAATGATTGTATTCCCGTATACTGATATATATGCTCAGTAGAATAGTTTCCCTAGTGTTTATGCCTAGCAGAAGTGTTGGGTTGTGCAGTATATACATCTTTAACTTAACTAGATCTAATGCCAAATTGATTTCTGAAGTGTTTATACTAGTTTACTCTTCCAGCTGCAGTCAGAATATGCATTCCTGTTGCACAAAATCCAGTAACAATATTTAGTATGTCTACATTTAAAAATTTTACTAATCTTTATCAATTTTACCAATTACTTTTTTTAAAAGTAATAACATACATATGATAAAGTACACATATCTTACATACTCAGTGAAGTTTTACTTATATAACCAACTCTTCCAGACCAAGATAAAGAATACTTCCAGCACCACAGAAGATTCCCTCATGTCCCCTTCCATACCCCTCATAAAGACATTATCCTATCACCACGGCTTAGTTTTGTCTATTCTTGAATCTCATATAAGGAAAATTACATAGTATGAACTCTTTTGTGCTGGCTTCTTTAGCTCAACATTGGGTTTTTGAGTTTAAGCCATATTGCTATCATCTAATTTTGATGTTTGTTTTATATTTATGTGGTTGGATGAAATATTTTTTATGTAAGATTTGACTCTCAAGCCCACAGATCAAAACGTGCAAGTGTGACATACTACTGCCACCTGGTGTCAGGCAGTCTAAAATGCAGGGGCGATATTTCAAAATGGTTCATTTCACAACACTCATCCCTCCAAAAGTTACAAAATAAAAATCAAATAAATGGGCAATCCAAATGAGAGGAGAATAAGTCCTTTAAAATTTGACTTAATAATACAAAGTATAAATAATATGCTTTATAAATAATATAAAGTCCTTTGGTCTCAATTCTTTAAGTTCATGTTATAGCTTTAATGAAATTTACCTTTTTGAGTTCATGTAGTCTTCAAAAACACAAGATTTACTGGAACCATAGGAGCAGGTGACGTCAAAAGGGGAAAGCAGGGGAGAGTGAAAAAACCCCTAGAATTCTATCAGGTTTGCACTGTATCTATTTTTTAAAATCCTTAGGGAAACAGGATTTCAGTAGTAGAATCCAGTGCATGTTATTTATTAAGTGTGAGGATAATTACCTTTTCCTCTGCAACAGCAACTCGAGATTTCTCCTGAGCTAGCTTTTCCTGTAGGTTGTTCTGTGATTTAACGCTCTGAGCCTGTTTAAGTACTTCCAGCTCCAGTTCCTTGATTTTCTGCTGACAGTGCTTCCACTCAGCCGTGAGTGAAGAGCACATCTTGGCGCTGTCTAATAACTTCTGCTGGGCCTGCTTGAGTTCCATTTTGATCTAGAGGTGGGGAATAAATAAAAGTGACAAAAATAAGCATGGAATGAATGTGAATGTGAGTTAGAATAAGCAGCTTTCAAGAAAGTGTAGTCCCCCAAGAGCTGACAAATACCAATGTCATGTGGCTGGTTACCTCTCTGGAGCTGCTCTGTGTTAGTAGGGTTTGCCAAAGTCTATCCAGCCAGACGGCAGCTGGACAAAGGAATTTACTTAAGGGTTTCTACACATGCATGGTCTAAAGAGTTTCCATCATTTTTTTTTTTTTTCCAGTCTACTCCAAGCCAGCTTTCATTCCCACTACTTCAGTAGTGCCAAGAGCACTACTGACCTTCCCTGGCCAGAATTTAAGTCCAGTGGACAACTGACCTGTTAGTAGCAGTTACTCCATCCATCTCAGAAAGTTCTCCTCTCTTGGAGTCTGTGACACCCACCTCTCCTAGTTTTCACTTACCTCTGCTGTTGCTTCTTGGTTTATTTTGTAGACTATTCTAGTGCACTCAACTTCTAAACATTATTGGACTATTCTAGGCCTTCCCAGAGAGTGAATCATTCTCTCTCTAGGTTCATTCTCATGATTTAAAAATACCACTTTTATGCCAATACATGTCAAAATGGAACTCCTTGATTCTGCTTATATCTCCAAAAGCGTTCTTCTCTCCATCTTTCTGATTTCAGTAAAGGAGGCCAACATCCAACCTTTTGTTCAGGCCAGTGACCTGAGAGCCATCCTTGAGCCTTCCTTTGCCATAGTGAGCCTATTCAGCACATGCTGTCACTCTACCTCTACAACACATCTTGCATCAATCCATTTTCGTCATTTCCGTCACCACCCTTGCTAGGTCATCATCATCTCTATCCTGGGCCATAGCAGTAGCACTGGTCATGCTACTTCCATTTTTACTCCCTTCTAATCTGTTCTCCACACTGCAGCCAAAGTGTTCTTTTAAAAACATAAATTGAACTACTTGACCCCCGCTCCTGCTTAAATCTCTCAGTGGCTTCCACAACACTCTGAGAACATATCCCACCAGCTTGCCTGGCCTTAAATGATGTGGCCTTTGCCAGATTAAAATCATCCCGTTAATCCCCCTTCTTCCACTGATCTCCTGTCCCACCGGTTTCTATTTGGATTTTATAATGAATAGAAGAAGAAACAAAGAAACTAAAGAAAAGAAGAAACTGAGTGTTGGAATATTTGGTGCATTGGATTGGTTCAGGATTATGAAACTTAAACTTATTATAAATAGAAAGGGCATATAGGTTTCATAATATATTATCCACCTACTCCATAGGCCAAGAAAGCTAAAGGCCTCTGAGATCTATGGTCATTGGTCTTAGAGACAATGCTCAGCATTTTGGTAACGCTGGTAATGATGAAATAAGATGACAACACTGGAGCAAACACTGTTCTGGCCAACGACATGTGCATCTAGGGTGGCTTCTTAAGCTTCAGATTGGGACATTTAAGCACCAGGAAGAGGATTCAGTACAGTGTCTCAGTATTGGTGGTGGCAGAACCGCTCTCAGCCTGAAGCTCTGCAAGCCTACAGCATTCTTCTTGATATACCCAACGTGGAAACAGGCAATATGGCCATAAACCACAGAAATAATAAATAAATTATGGCATTTCCTCACAGTGGAATACTCTACAGCAAAGAAAATGAATGAACAATGGCTATACACCACAACATGGATGAATCTTCCAAACAAAGTAGATCATCAGAAGACAGATACAAGGTGTGTATACTGATTGATTATATTTATAAAATATTCAAAAGCAGGCAAAACTGAACCATACTGTGTGGAATTCATACACAGATGGTAAAACTATAAAGTAAATCAAGAGAGTAATTACTTAAATTAGTGGTTCCTGCTAAGATGGAAGGAAATGGGATTATGGTGGGAAAGAGGTATGCAGGGGCTGCTGGTATGCAGGCAATGTGCTATTTCTTGTCCTGGGTGGTGGTTACATGGGTAGTCACTTTGCAACAATTCATTAAACTGTATATTTATGTTTTGTGTACTTCCTGAGTGCTATATTTTACAATAAAAAGGTTTAAAAGCAACAAATAAGTATTCTGGTTTCTTTTTTTTTTTTTTTTTTAATTATTATTATTATTTTTTTGTTGTACGCGGGCCTCTCACTGTTGTGGCCTCTCCCGTTGTGGAGCACAGGCTCCAGACGCACAGGCTCAGTGGCCATGGCTCACGGGCCCAGCCGTTCCGCGGCATGTGGGATCTTCGCGGACCGGGGCACGAACCTGCGTCCCCTGCATCGGCAGGTGGACTCTCAACCACTGTGCCACCAGGGAAGCCCAGTATTCTGGTTTCTTAACCAGTCTTACAAGTATGCCTAACGTTAGCCAGAGACCCAGAGTTCAATTATCTCTGAGTGCATTTTAAAAAGTAATCTCTAAATTGGCAAAGCTGAGGTTCGAAAATGATCCCAAATTGAGGAAAGGGATAATACAGAAAGATAACTCTACACAGGAAAGACAAAAACAGACCTGGGTTTAAATTCTGACTCCACAATTTGGTAGCCTTGTCACTTGAACAGTTTTTTATATATGTATATATATATATATATTTATTTTCTTTATTTTTTTAGTGTTTTGGCTGTGTTGGATCTTAGTTGCAGCATGCAGGATCTTTGTTGAGGCATGCGGGATCTTTCGTTGCGGCTTCTCTGTAGTTGTGGCGTGCGGGTTTTCTCTCTCTAGCTGTGGTACGCAGGCACCGGAGCGCGTGGCCTCTGTAATTTGCGGCACACGGGTTCTCTTGTTGAGGTGCGCGAGCTCAGCAGTTGTGGTGCGCGGGCTTTAGTTGTCCCGCGGCGTGTGGGATCTTAGTTCCCCAATCTGGGATCAAACCCGCGTCCCCGGCATTGGAAGGCAGATTCTTTACCACTAGAACCACCAGGGAAGTCCCCTGAACAGTTTTCTCACCTATAAAATGTTTACCTTTCAGGGTTGGGAGGTTTCTAAGAGACGAAGTGGACAAACTGTCACTACAAGGTAGTTGGCTATTGCATATGACTCTGCGTAAATGCCTGGCCCAAGGGACCAGCCAAAAGAATGATGTCTCATTACTGAAATGGCAAATAATTTACCCCACCATGAAGGAGATTTAAAACAGAACAAAAAATATCTTCTCTTTTTATCAAGCTCTCATTTACCCATCCCTGAAGGACTCGTTCATTAATCAACAAATATTTATAGGGTGCCAACCATATATAAGATGTCATGATCTGTTGTTATTGTCATTGTGCCTTGACAAAGATGTAGTATTGCTAGTGTACGCTCACAGTGGACAGTTAAAATGGTCTAAGAACGGTGTTTGAAGGGAAAGGTAAAAGGTTGTCTTGAAATGTGAGAAAGATTTGGAATTTAATTTAAAACTACAAAGGCTTGGGGCTTCCCTAGTGGCGCAGTAGTTAAGAATCCGCCTGCCAATGCAGGGGACACGGGTTCGAGCCCTGGTCCGGGAAGATCCCACATGCTGCGGAGCAACTAAGCCAGTGCGCCACAACTACTGAGCCTGTGCTCTAGAGCCCACGAGCCACAACTACTGAGCCTGCGAGACACAACTATGGAAGCCTGCACGCCTAGAGCCCGTGTTCTGCAACAAGAGAAGCCACCGCAATGAGAAGCCTACACACCGCAATGAAGAGTAGCCCCCACTCACTGCAACTAGAGAAAGCCTGCGCACAGCAACGAGGACCCAACACAGCCAAAAATAAAAATAAATAAATTTATTTAAAAAATTACAAAGGCTTGAGGGAATATGATCAAATTCAAAAAACCATGAAGGGTGAGGATAGGGAAGAAGTTTATCCAAATAATCCTAGAACTCCCAAAAGGGCTTCCTTTGAAGTTGGAAATAAATGACTATTTGTTTTCCTCCATATCTCCCCTACTAGACTGTGAGCTCCTTAAAAGTAGGGACCTTTCTTAATCCATTTTTATGTCGCTTTTTGAATAAGGTCATTGATCCTGCTACACTGGGGTGGCAAACTTTTCATATAAAGGGCCAGAGAGTAAATATTTTAGCCTTTGTGGGCCATATGGTCTCTGTCAGAACTACTCATATCTGCTTTGGTAGTGCAAAAGCAGCCATCAATAATATGTCAACAAACAGGTATGGCTGTGTGCCAATAAAACTTTATTTACAAAAATGGAAGGCAGGCAGGATTTGACCCATAGGTCAAAGTTTGCTGACCCCTGCACTAGGGGATGAGAACTGTGTCTGTTTTGCATATCATTAAACCCTCAGTATTGACAAGATGGCCTGCCTTGTGTTGGACTGATGCTCAATAAATATTTGTTGAATGTTGAATTCCAGAATCTTAGATAGGGGCTTATATTAGGTTCCTAGTATACGTTTACAGAAGTGAACCACAATTAAAAGAAAGTTCTATTTTACATGGTGGTTCAGTTTGAACATTTTTGTGGTTCATAAAACTTACTCTTTTTTTTGGCTTCACTGTGTGGCATGCGGGATCTTAGTTCCCCGACCAGGGATTGAACCCACGCCCCCTGCAGTGGAAGCATGAAGTCTTAACCACTGGACCGCCAGGGAAGTCCCCTGTGTTTCATAAAATTTAGATGAATCTGTGGATGGCAGTTCTATATAGATTATTTTAAAACAAGCATGTTTGGGGGATGTTCCCCCAAATTTCTGATACACTCATGTCAGGAAGAACAACTTTGCTCTCTCATGATTTGTACCTTGGTGCAGTTGATATTTGATTCAACCAATAATAATGAATGCATCTATTAGAGACAAATACATCCAGAGATAGAACTAGGGCAGAACCACCAGTGATTTAGTTCAGGTCATCGAAATTTACCAAGTGCTAAAAGGTCTAGGTAGTGATTTCAAAAGACTGCGTAACTTAAACCTTTTCATATTTACAGGTTGACAGCACACACAGCCTTTCAGCAGCAGAGAAACCATTGAGCTGTGTACCTACTCGGTAGGGAGAAGTTAAAGGAGGGAGTTACCAGATAGCTCACATTGTTTACCCATCTGGGGACTCTGTCGTGAATTATCAAGTTGAGGAATTCTGATTCCTTTATTCCCAGGGTAAATTGAGCAATCGAGACTCTTAAATGAAGGATACGCCCACTGGAGTTACCTTAATGCTTTCTTCCTGAAGTAAGCTGTTATGCTGCTTTAAGTCCAAGTTCTTTCCTCGCTCATATCGAAGCTCCTTTTCTGCTGAGTTGCATAGAATCTGGAGCCGGTGCAAATTCTGGCGAAGTTGCTGTAGCTCCTCTTGCTGCTGGTATTTCCGTTTTTCTCCAGATGATGGATTCTAAAGCAAATGTTTTACAAGGGGAACATGGACAATTTGAAAGAATGTTGGTAAAACATGGGTTCCAGCTGTCAGAATGTGATTATTCACATGTATATGCTTTTGGAGTTAGCTTAACTGCAGCCAATTACTCTTTTACATGTATGGCTAGTTGTACATGTTCATATAGTTTAACTCCTGTTATATTAGAGTGAAAATATTGAAGAAGTTATGCGAACAAGAGTAATTAAGCATAGAAAATTAACTTTCTTATTTTTCATATTAATGAAGTGGAACAGAAGCGTGGGCAGTTTTAGAGCAAAACGTGCTTTAAATAGGGAGTTCAAAGAGTCAACATATTAAGATGCAGTGTGTGAACGTGTATGTGGGTTGCGTGTGCGCACGCGCGCATAATGTCTGTTGGCAAAAGGGAAGAGAACATTTAGCGAGAGATACTAAATTACCAGGTTTCCTCATCACTTTCCTTTCACTCCCCAATGATTCTCCTTCGGTTACTCCTCAACAACGCACTCTTCTGCCAGGTCTCTCTGGCACAATAAAACTCACATGACCAAAGGAGGAGTTGTTTAGATTTTCTGAAAGGTAGGCACACACAGCCATGCTGAGTAGACAAAGAATTCACCCTTCTCCAGTTCAACAGATAAGATACTGTCTGTTTCCTGAATCCTGGTCCAGTGTGCTTCCTGTTCATGACGTTCTGAAAAGCCCATGTCATTATTCTAGTTTATCTTGCTTATAAAAGAATTGCCACACTGAATTCCCCAAGTCCTGTTAGCCCTTCAGTTCCTGTCTTGGTTTAGTCAGAAAGGCAATCTAGATCCAATTTGCTTGTCTTAAGAGCTGCAAGTATCTAAGATCCCTGGTTAGCTCGCTATGGGTAAATGCACGGTTCATCTACACATGTTCAAGTGATATTTATTCATTATTACAGAAGAATACCTAATTGACATATTCTGATTTTACCCAATAGTCTTGAAAGTTTGGTTTAATGTAAATGTATTCCCAAGACTCAGATCTATTTTGGGCGGGGGGGCCATTACATCAAAGTTTTGGAGACTGCAAGCCTAAGGGCAAATCACAGATAAATTCACCAAGATAATCTAAGACAGACACCCTGGGAGGGCTTTTGGGAGCCAGCTTGCCAGCCTTCCTTAGAAAATTAGCTTGACGTGAGGACTATATGCTTTCTTTGAGCTTCTCAGCAAGTGGAAGCAGGTGACAAAACTGTTAAAGGGTCAGGCTGTAAAGGAGACAGACCAGGTTCCACCACAAAGTGTCATTCTAGGCCAATTATTTAACCTCTCTAAAGCCTCAGTTTCTTCATCTATAAAGTGGCAACAATAATATTTCTGCCTCATTGTATTGCTTAATATACACAGAGTATTAAGTATAGTGCCTAGAGCATAGTAAAAAAATGTGAAACTACATTTTCAACCTATAAAATTAAGATAATTAATGGTGGTTCAAATATGTTTCAAGAATAGTGGGAAAATAATATCTAGAACTCAGCTACTGCAACCTCACCAGGAATACTGTTGAACAGCAGAAATTAAGCCCCGAAAGGCCATCAGCAGCCACAAATGATGTCACAAAACACATATAAACAATATAGCTCACATAGTTACTCATAATAGAGGCTCTCACAGTTTTTTCCCTATATATTTGCCATTTATGAGCATTCTTTAAAATTTGGTGTCTGGGCTCAGCCTATAGCTACCTAAATTTGCACATTATGAGATTAATAAGACACAGTACACGTGGAAAGCAGCAAAGTATTAGCACCATAATCTGACAACAACAGGGGTGAAGACTAAAAACTACACACACACAAGAACTAAAAAGTAGAACAATCTATAGCTATCAGAAGGTTTTGAACCCTATACACAGAAAGAGGTCCTGAAATTATCACTGCACAGCACACTGCAGACAAAAATCTGTCTAAAATGTATTTTCTTCCTTGCTTGCTTAAACAAGTAAATGAAATAGTGTGTGTGAGTGTTTTGGGAAATGTGAATCCAAATAACACAAATATGTTATTTTTTCCCATGCGGCCCATGTCTACCTCATTTACTGCTGTATGTACCTTAACACAGGGCCTGGCACATCATAGATACACAATTAATGGGAATTCCCTGGCGGTCCAGTGGTTAGGACTCCGTGCTACCACTGCAGGGGGCATGGGTTCGATCCCTGGTCAAGGGACTAAGATCCCTGGTTGGGGAACTAAGATCTCACATGCTGTGTGGCATGGCCAAAAAAAAAAAAAAATTGATACTCAATTAATAATTAATACTGGTTGAATAAATGAATAAGAATAACACACTTCTTTCAATAATTCAAAGTCATTATTATGGAAAAAAATTACTGGCTATGTGGTATATACATTTGTTCTTTCACAAAATGGCTATTTTCCCAGATTTCCCAGAGAGTTTTTATATATTTAATAGTTTTTCACCTCCCTCCAAGTACTGAGAAATGATTCTTCAAATAATGGGAAAGGGTAAATTAGAGAAAATTAATAAATTAACCAGGGTGTGACTTCTTATACTGTAAATTTCATTATTCTAAAAGTTCACTGATTACTTTAAGCTCATAAGCAAAGATTTTATCATCTTTGTGACCACAGTGTTCAGCCTCTGCCCAAGCCTCCTACACTGGCCCACTGCCCAATAAAGGGATTGTCTGGGATATGTAACATCAACCTCTTTTTGAATATGTGATGTCATACTTCCTTTTGGTCTTCTGAACAAATCCAGTGACTTCCTTCTCATTCCAATGTATCTGAATCTCCTGTCAGGTATATATTTTCCTTGTTTATTATGACTTGCCTAGTTTTCACTCTATCCAAACCTCTTTTCAAATATATTTTGACTTCTTTTACTAATAGTCTTCCTTGTTTTCTAAATGTACACTTCTCAAATGTCTATTATCAGTCTTCTGAATGTGGTTTACATATGAGTACAAAGCCTCCCTCTATGGATCTCAAAATAATTCCTAGAAAAGTGTGTGTAGGGAAATCTTAATTTGTACAAGAGGGAACCAATAAAATTGAGGTAAAAGAACTGAGGTGTAGTCACTCCTTTTATTTCTCCTGCAGGCACATTTCTAGTAAATAGCAATAGCCATATTTAAAACAATTCCAAGTCTGCGGCCTTTTCCCCCGCAAAAAATGTATTTTGTATACTGAGGCTAGGTACCAGGAACAGAAAATGTGGCACAAATCCCGCCATTCTCTGTCCCACCTGCCCAGGGCAGACACTGACAATCAATCAGCATTCCTTCCTGCTGAGCCTAGAAGAAGCCTAAGAACACTTTATAATAAAATGTATCAACTGATGGGCTTAGCTGAGATTTTGATTGCTACTTTATTAACATTCGGGCCATGGTTATGATATTGCTCAACAAATATACGTTAATAGTGATATAAAAATTAAGCCTCTAACCACAGCTGATCAGAGGAAATGGAGCCAGTCAGACCACGTGTTTATATAACACCTACCTGGACGCTACTGTCATCTGAGCTATCCCCAGAGCTCTGAAACTGAAGGAGGCTCTGATTCATACACCTCAGCCCTTCTCTGAGCCTCACGACTTCCTCAGGCTTCAAGGTCAACTGCTGTTCTTCACCTTTCATATCTTGTTTCTGCTGCGAGTCCTCCTCCTTCTGTCCCTCTCTTGGAAAAGTGCCTTCCTTTACTGCCTCCTCTGGAATTTCCTTCTGCTTACTTTCTCCTAATTCAGGACTTAGCACAAATATAATAACAAAAGACTATCAAAATGCTCATTATACTAGCAGAATATGGAGGGAAAATATCTACCAGTAAAGAAAGTGCTGTGAGCAAGATTTTCAACTTGAATTCTATAGCAGAGCAGTTATCTTATTCTTGGAAATAAACTTTAAAAACAAATGAGTCATATCATTTTTACTCATATTCAGGGAAATGACCCATCATAGATTTTTGTCTACAGGTATAGACAAACAACCAGTTTAAGTGAGTTTTTCACTTTTTCAAGTTTTAGTATGGCATTGGGCAGATACACCTTATAAAGATTTTTTAAAAATCACTCAATAAGCACCAGGCACTTTGGCAGGCTCTAGGGTTACAATAGGACATAATCCCTGTCCCTAAGGAGCTTACAATTTAGTGAAAAATAAGGATAAGTTAACAAGTGATTATATTAAGTTAGTAGTAAGTAATCTGAGGCCTGATGGATGAGTACGCACAAGCTAGGCGAACGTAAAGGTAGGGATGTGTGCATACTTGCTTGTGTGTGTATATGTTGGAGGGTGGGTTGTTGGATGACTTAATAAATAAGATGGGTAAAAGCCCAGAGGCAAAAGAGAGAGTGTGCTTTAGAAACATCATTTGTAATCTGTGTGGCAGGGAAACCAGTTGAGAGATTGTTGTGATCTGCGTACTAAACAACAGTGACTAGAATAGGATGGTGGGGATGGAAAGGAGGAATGGATTCTAGAGATATTTAGAAGACAATATTGATAGGATCTGTCATTTGCAGGACGTGGCAGGTGAGGGAGAAAAAGGAATAATGAGTGACACCTGGATTTCTGACGGGGGGCAAATGGGCAAGTGGATGGTAGCCCAAGAAGGGGGAATATAGGTATAGACTGGAGACATGCCTGGGGTGAAGACACAGATACAGAGGAATGTGAGCAGAAACCTTAGGATTAGATAAGATGAGCCAGGGAGAAGCGGGAAAGCAAGAGGAGGAGGATCATTCTGGACAGAAGTCTAAAGACTTGTGAGGAACAAGCAGAGGGAAGAGGCCTGAAGAGGAGACTCAGAAGCCAGAGAGGGAGGAGGAAAACTAAAAGGCTGTGAGCCATAGAAACCAAGGGGAGGGAATGTACCTTTCACAGTTAGAGAGTATGAATGAAAAGTAGAGTGAACACAAGTATGCTTATTTTATTTTTATTCCCTTAATCTTAAATTTGTTTCAGGTACTGTGGGGCCTAGCACAGGATGCTTCACAAATTATAGCTGGTGTTCAAATTCTTCAAGAAGGCAGTTTGGCAATACGGATGAAGAGCCATAAAAGTGTTCAGATCTTTTGACTGAATAATTGCATACCAATGAATTTCCTGAAATAAAATAACTGACAAGAAGAAAAAAGCTGATTGTATAATAATGCTCAGAACCATGGTATTCAAAATAGTGATTAAATGGAGACACAGAAATGGCTAAGAGGATTAAAGATAAACCAACTTGAAAGTGGTATGAAGACTATTCATCAACATTAAATACTTATTAAAGTAAGATGGTGGAACAATAAATAATATATATGTATATATGTGTATAAACATAACACATACTATGGGAAATGTAAATATAGAAAAAACTGGAAAGGAACACAGGAAAAATTGTGTCTATGGAGTTTTTTCCCTTTTAAAATTCCTTTAACACTGTATAAAAATGAATTAAATATTTTATTTTGAACTCAGCAGTTTTTTAGAGGTAATATATTTAAATGATTAAAAACATGAGACAAAAAGTAAAATGCTTTAAAAATAAATTTCTGATAAAATAACGATTCTTTTCATCCTCCATAAACTCTTTTCCTTTTCCTACTCCCAATGGAAGCTAGATATACTTGAAGACTGGGAAAATGCAAACATACACCTATTATTATTTTTAAATGGGAAAACTGACTTCTGCATTCAGGAAGATAAAGTAGACATACTTTTCCCTATTTCTCCTACCAAGTACAACTAAAAACCCTGGACGTTATATATAAAACAAACGTAAGAAGACTCCGAAAGGTAGAAAGAAGTCAGATCAGCTAGGTAACCCAGGACCTGAAGAACCACATGGTTGTGGTTTCCTAGGTTTTCTTGTAGCCTCATATATCCTAGACTTAAAGCTGAAGAAGCTGGCAATCTAGACAACACCAAGAAGCATAGACAAAAGGCTTTTTACTCTATACAGAGGACCAAGAAAAGGACAACCAAGCAAGAAAGAAAACTTTCAGACATTATCCACTTTATTCCAGCCAAACGCCATAGAAAAAACTGTGGCTCCACCCCACTCATGTCAGCAAAGGTCAAGCTGGGAGCCCACACTTCCACTTTCACCAGGAAAATGAGGCACAACTCCCCTGCTGCGGGTAGTGTCAGAGGCCAGTGGGGAGGAGGGACTTTTATCCCTGCCAGGCAGTACCAGACATGGGGAGTCTGGACTTCCACCCCCACCTGGCAGTAAGGAGATACCCTTCTCTTTACTGGGGTAGTTTCAGAGGAGGCCTAGTGGAGAGTCAGGACTTTTACTGCTGCCCTGCTCATGATATCATGGAGGCCAAGTAGAGAGCAGTAACAAGGCATCCTTCACCATCACAGTCAGAGCAGTCCAAGCAGAGACCTAGTGGGGAGTAGGAACTCCCACCATGACCAGCAGTAATGAGGAGCCCCTCTTTCCTTGGGTGTCCATGGATGCTGAGCGGGGAACCTGGACTTCTACCCCAAGCTGGGGTAGACAGCAACCCCCTCCACATACCCTGCCAGAGTGGTATCACAAGAAGCCAGCTAAATAGAAGGTTAAAACAAGACCAAGAGTTTCATAACATAATACCCCAAATATTCAGATTTCAATCTAAAATTACTCATCATACCAAGAACCAGGAACCTCAACTTGAATGAGAAAAGGCAACAATTAGATGACAAAATCATGATGACAGAATTATTTAACAAATATTTGAAATCAGACATCATAAAAATAATTCAATGAGCAATTATGAACACATTTGAAACAAATGAAAAAATAGAAAGTCTCAGAACTAGAAAGTCTCAGTAAAGAAATAGAAGATATAAGAAAGAACCAAATGGAAATTTTAGAATTGAAAAATACAATAACCAGAATTTTAAAACTCAATGGATAGAATCTACAGCAGAATTGAGGGGACTGAGAAAAGAATCAGTGAGCCTGAAGACAGAAGAATAGAAATTACCCAGTCTGAAAAACAGAGAGAAAATAGACTGGGGGAAAAGGAAAAAAAAACAAAAAAACACTGCCTCTGGGAACTGTGGGGCTATAATAAAAGATCTAATGCTTTTGTTATGGATCCTGGAAGGAAAGGAGAATAGGCAGGACAGAAAAAGTACATGAAGAAATAATGGCTACAACCTTCCCAAAAGACATAAACATACAGATTCAAGAAGGTGAGTGAGCTCCAAACAGGATAAACCTAAAGAAAGCCATACCAAAAAACATCATAAAAAAAAAAAAAAACATAGTCAAATTTCTGAAAACTAAAGACAAATAAAAAAACCTTGAAAGCAACAAGAGAGAAACACTACATTACAGAAAGGGAAAAACAATTCAAATGACAGCTGACTTCTCATCAGAAACTACAGAGATCAGAAGGAAGTGGCATAACATTTTTCATATGCTGAAAGAAAAGAACTGTCAATCCAGAGTCCTATACCCAGTGAAAATATTCTTCAGGAATGAAGAGGAAATCAAGATGTTCACAGATGAAGAAAAATCAAGAGAATCTGCCACTAGCAGAACTACTCTAAAAGAATAGCTAAAGGAAATTCTCTATACACATAGGAAATGATAAAAGGAGGCATACTGTAACATAAGGAAGGAAGGACAGAAAGAGTAAAAATCTGGATAAATACATTTTTCTTCTCCTTTTGAGTTTCCTAAGTTCTGTATGATGGTTGAAGCAAAAATATAGTACTGTCTGGGGCTTCTCTGGTGGCGCAGTGGTTGAGCGTCCGCCTGCCGATGCAGGGGACACAGGTTCGTGCCCCGGTCCAGGAAGATCCCACATGCTGTGGAGCAGCTGAGCCCGTGAGCCATGGCCGCTGAGCCTGCGCAGCCGGAGCCTGTGCTCCGCAACGGGAGAGGCCACAGCAGTGAGAGGCCCGTGTACCACCAAAAAAAAAAAAAAAAAAAAAAAAAAATATATATATATATATATATATAGTACTGTTTGATGTGGTTCTAAATGCGTGTAGAGAAAAATTTTAAGACAAACTGTATTATAAATTGGGGAGGGTAAAGAGACATAAAGGGAGGTAAGGTTTCTACATTTCATTCTAACTGGTAAAATGTGTGTGTGTGTGTGTGTGTGTGTGTGTGTGTAAAAAGTAATGCCTAGAGCAACGACTGTAAAGCTATAAAAAGAAGCACACTCAAAAACATTATATAAGAACCAAAATGGAATTATTAGAAAGTGTTCATATAACCCACAGGAAGGCAGAAAACAGAAAACAGACACAAATAACAGAGAGAACAAATAGAAAATCAGAAATGGAAAAATAGCAAACTGGGACTTCCCTGGTGGTCCAGTGGTTAAGAATCCACTTTCCAATGCAGAGGATGCAGGTGCGATCCCTGGTTGGGGAACTAAGATTCCATATGCTGCGGGGCTATTGAGGCTGCAAGCTCTAGAGTCCACACACCACAAGTAGAGAGAAGCCCACGCGCCGCAACGAAAGATCCCACATGCTGCAACAACGGTCCCGCATGCCGCAACTAAGACCTGATGCAGCCAAATAAATAAATATTTTTAAAATAGAAAACTTAAGTTCTAATATACCAATAATTACATTAATGGTAATTTGGCCAAACACACCAATCAAAAGACAGAGATTGGCAGAGTGGCTTAAAAAACAAGACCTAACTAGATGCCGTTTACAAAAACTCATTTCAAATATAATAATATAAGCAGGTTGAAGGCAAAAATGGATGAAAAAGACATATCATGCAAATATTAATAAAAAGAAAGCAAGAGAATCTATATCAATATCTGATAAAGTAGGCTTCAGAAATAAAATTAAAAGAAAGAAAAAGAGAGGGACATTATATAATGATAAAAGGGTCAATTCACCAAGAAGACATAGCAATCCTAAATGTGTATGCACCAAACAACAGAGCTGTAAAGTATTTGGAGTAAAAACTGAATAACTGAAAGGAGAAATAGATAAATCCACAATTACAGTTGGAGACTTCAACAACCCTCTCAAAAACTGATAGAACAACTAGATAGAAAATCAGCTATATCAGTTGATACTGAAAAACCGTTTGATAAAATGTGACACTCATTTATGATAAAACCTTAGAAAAACAGAAATAGAGAGAAACTTCTTCAATTTGACAAAAACCAAACAGCTAACATTGTATTAATGGTGAAAACTGAAAGCCTTCCTGATAAGATTGGAAACAGGACAGAGATATTCACATTCATTAGTTTTATTCAACATATTGCTGGAAGTTCTAGCTAGTGCAATTAGACAAAAAAGGAAGTAAAAGGCATACAGATTGGAAAAGATGAAAGAATCTGAAATTGCATGATTTTCAGATGATATGATTGTCTATGTAGAAAATCCCAAGAAACATTAAAAAAAATTAAAAAGAGCCTAGAACAAATAAGCAAGTTCAGAAAGGTCACAGGATGCAAGATAAATAATATTTCTGTATATTAGCAATGAACACATAGACACTGAAATTTAAAATACAATACCATTTATAATTGCTCAGAAAAATGAAATACTTAGGTGTATATCAACAAAACATGTATAGGTCTTGTCTGCTGAAAACTATAATATGCTGGTGAAAGAAATAAAAGAATATCTAAATAAATGTAGGACATACTGTATCCATGGATTGGAGGATTCTACATAGGAAAAGATGTCAATTCTCCCTAAATTTATATACAGATTTAAAACAATTCGTATCAAAATTCCAGCAAGATTTTTTGTAGCTACAGACAAGATTATTCTAACATTATATGTAAAGGCAAAGGGACTAGATAGCTAAACAATTTTGAAAAAGAATAAAGTGGAATCTGTCTATCCAGTTTCAAAACTATATTATACAGCTACAGCAGTCAAGATTGTATGATATTAGTGGACAGACACATAGATCAATGGAATAGAATTAGAGAACCCAGAAGCAGAAACTCACAATGCCTAAGTCATTTTTGTCAAAGGTGCAAAAGCAATTCAATGGAAGAAAGACAGCCTTTTCAAGAAATGATGCTAAAACAATTGAATATTTATAGGCAAAAAAAGAGAATCCTATCTAAGTTTCACACCGCATACAAAAATTAACTCAAAATAGATCATGGGCTTAAATGCAAAACTACGAAACATAGGAGAAAATATTCAAGATTTAAGGTTGAGCAACTAATTCTTAGATTTAACATCAAAAGTATGATCCATAAAAGGAAAAATTGATACCTCATCAAAATTAAAATTTTTTTTGCTCTGAGAAAACCTTGTTAAGAGGATGAAAAGACAAGCTATAGACTGGGAAAAATACTTGCAAGTCACAGAGCTGACAAAGGACAAGTATCTAGACTTTATAAAGAACTCTCAAAATTTAACATTAAAAAACAAATCCAATTAGAAAATAGGCAAAAGATATTAAAAGCGATAACACCAAATGCTAGTGAGGATACAGAGAAACTGGATCACTCATACACTGCTGGTGGGAATGTAAAATGATATAGTCACTCTGGAAAACAGTTTGGCAATTTCTCAAAAAAAGAACAAAACACAACTAACTAAAATTAAATATGCAAGTACCAGGTTATCCAAAATTGCACTCCTGGGGATTTATCCCAGGTAAATGAATAATTATGTTCACATAAAAGCTTGAATATTTATAGCAGCTTTATTCATAATAGCCAGAACTGGAAATAACCCAGGTATCCTTCAATGGATGAATGGTTAAAAAAAAACTTGTGGTATATCCATACCATGTAATACTACTCAGCAATGAAAAGTATCCAACTACTGATACTCATAATAACCTAGATGAATCTCCAGAGAATTATGTTAAGTGAAAAAAGTCAACCCTAAAATGTTACTTATTGTATGGATACATTTATATAACATCATTGAAATGAAAAACTTTTAGAAATGGAGAATAGACTAGTTAGAATAGAATGGCGCCAGGGGTTAAGGAGGGGGTGAAGTGGGAAGGAAGTGGGGGTGGCTATAAAAGGGCAACATGAGGAATCCTTGTGGTGATGGAAATGTTCTGTATCTTGACTGTGTCCATGTCAATATCCAGGTTATGATACTGTACTACAGTTTTACAAGAGGTTACCATTGGGGAAAACCAGTAAACGATACATGGGATCTCTGTTATTTTTTATAACTGCATGTGAATCTACAATTATATCAAAAATTAAAAGTTTACTTTAAAAAATGAAAAATCTATAAACTGGTCATGTAAGTTTAATATCTATGAAGGTGCTTGATTTGTCACAATTAGAGGGTTGAATTACTTTATAAAGAGTAAATTTAGCCAGACCTAATATAATTTCCTCCTATAGTTGCATAGTGGCCATGTAGTCATAGGAGAAGAGAAGTAGCTTTCATTATGTTTCCATAGTTTAAAGTTTAAACGGTCCTCCTCTTAGGTGGGTAAATGAGATGTACCTGTAAACCCATATTTAGAGCAGGGCAGTCAGTGAGTCTCCTTTGGCTTGGAGGGAATGATGAGCAGGGCTCTCCAGGGGATAATCCTGGGCTAATGCCATTTTACATCTTTACTAATGGTCTGGATAAATGAACTGCATTCACATAAATTAGTTAATTAAGGAGAATTAGCAATACTTTAGAATGTAGTAATTTAATTTAAAGTGATCTTAATATATTAGGATGAAATTCATTAAAATAAATGCTCTCCAAAAAGAACAGGCTTTATCCTTTCAAAAGGTATAAGAGAAAATGTGACTTAGAAACCAAAGGCAAACTGAATAGATTTTTAAAAGTAATACATATAACTATGTATTACTTTATTATTAATTTTATATGATGATGATAATAATAATAATGTAAAAGTTGCATGGGCAAAAGTAGACTACCAGCCAAAAATAACATGGAACTGAGAACACGCCCTGCAGTCAGTATACCTACACCTTATGGACTAGAGAACCCACCATGACTCTCAAATTTCTTCTCCCCTCTAACATAGCTCTTAATCTTTATTTACCGAGTTCTGACTGAAACTCACCCCCTCTGTTATTTTTATATCATTCTATAATTTTGTAATTGTCACCAGTCTTCAACTAGTAGGAGGTGCCTAGCAGCATGATTATTCCGTTCCTTTTCTAGTAACCCAGATACATAGCAGTCTTAACCTGTACAGAGATTCAAGAAAGAGACTATAATAGTTGAAGCCATGGGTTCTCGTCCTGGATCTTCCACCTATTATTTATGCAACGTTTGACAAGGCAAAATCTCTCAGAGTCTCAGTCTCTTCATTTGTAAAGTGGCCTTGCCCTACTCATAAGATTTTTGGGATCTTAAGGAGTAAAATGTGAAGGCATTTTGATAACCTACAAGGACAATGTACAATTAAAACTAAAGCTTAGTAGAACAGAAGAGTGGCTAGTGACAGAACTCTGTTTTCAGAGAGGAAAGGGAAAAAAATGTTAATTAATTCAGCAAATATTTACCAAATATCACTTATATGCCAAGCACTGTTCTATGCACTAAGGACTCAATGGTGACCAAGACAGCCAGGTCCATGCTCTCATAGAACACACAGAGGAGGAATATGAGGACAAACAATAAACAAGTAAACAAGATAATTACAGATCATGATAAGTCACCTCTAAACAAGGTGACATGCTAGAGCAGGATGTAGGATTTTCCCTAACGTGGCAGTTACTGATTGTCTCTCTGAAAAGGTAGGAAGGAGTTAGCCACATGGAAAGCCGGCAGAGGAGCATCCTGGACAAGGGAACTTTTCAGTACAAAGTTCCTAAAGAGGGAAAGTGCTTGAAGGGTTAGAGGATCTGAAAAACTGCATGATAAACAAGACATTGTACATCAATGGTACAATGATGAAATTGGAGAGGCAGGCAGAGGCCAAGTTGCAGAGGGCCTTAGAGGTCATGGTAAAGGTTTGGATTTTAAGTGCAATAAGAAGCCATTCAGAGGTTTTTTTCTTTTTTAACACCTTTATTGGAGTATAATTGCTTTACAATGGTGTGTTAGTTTCTGCTTTATAAAAAAGTGATTCAGCTATACATGTACATATATCCCCATATCTCCTCCCTCTTGCATCTCCCTCCCACCCTCCCTAACCCACCCCTCTAGGTGGTCACAAAGTACTGAGCTGATCTCCCTGCGTTATGCGGCTGCTTCTTACTAGCTATCTATTTTACATTTGCTGGTATGTAAAAGTCCATGCCACTCTCTCACTTTGTCCCAGCTTACACTTCCCCCTCTCCATGTCCTCAACTCCAGTCTCAATATCTGAGTCTTTATTCCTGTTCTGCCCCTAGGTTCTTCATAAACATTTTTTTTCTTTAGATTTCATATATATGTGTTAGCAATACAGTATTTGTTTTTCTCTTTCTGACTTACTTCACTCTGTATGACAGACTCTAGGTCCATCCACCTCACTACAAATAACTCAATTTCATTTCTTTTTATGGCTGAGTAACATTCTATTGGATATATGTGCCACATCTTCTTTATCCATTCATCTGTCGATGGACACTTAGGTTGCTTCCATGTCCTGGCTATTGTAAATAGAGCTGCAATGAACATTGGGGTACATGACTCTTTTTGAATTATGGTTTTCTCAGGGTATATGCCCAGTAGTGGGATTGCTGGGTCATATGGTAGTTCTATTTTCAGTTTTTTAAGGACCCTCCATACTGTTCTCCATAGTGGCTGTATCAATTTACATTCCCACCAACAGTGCAAGAGGGTTCCATTTTCTCCACACCCTCTCCAGCATTTATTGTTTGTAGATTTTTTAATGATGGCCATTCTGACTGGTGTGAGGTGATACTTCATTGTAGTTTTGATTTGCATTTCTGTAATAATTAGTGATATTGAGCATTCTTTCATGTGTTTGTTGGCAATCTGTATATCTATTGTCTATTTAGGTCTTCTGCCCATTTTTGGATTGGGTTGTTTTTTTGATATTGAGCTGCATGAGCTGTGTCTAAATTTTGGAGATTAATCTTTGTTAGTTGCTTCATTTGCAGATATTTTCTCCCATTCTGAGAGTTGTCTTTTCGTGTTGTTTATGGTTTCCTTTGCCATGCAAAAGCTTTAAGTTTCATTAGGTCTCATTTGTTTATTTTTGTTTTTATTTCTATTTCTCTATGAGGTGGGTCAAAAAGGATCTTGCTGTGATTTATGTCATAGACTGTTCTGCCTATGTTTTCCTCTAAGAGTTTTATAGTGTCTGGCCTTACATTTAGGTCTTTAACCCATTTGAGTTTATTTTTCTGTGTGGTGTTAGGGAGTGTTCTAAATTCATTCTTTTACATGTAGCTGTCCAGTTTTCCCAGCACCACTTATTGAAGAGGCTGTCTTTTCTCCATTGTATATTCTTGCCTCCTTTATCAAAAATAAGGTGACCATATGTTTATATCCTGTTCCACTGATCTATATTTCTGTTTTTATTTCTGTTTTTGTGCCAGTACCATACTGTCTTGATTACTGTAGCTTTGGAGTATAGCCTGAAGTCAGGGAGCCTGATACCTCCAGCTCCGTTTTTCTTTCTCAAGATTGCTTTGTCTATTTGGGGTCTTGTGTTTCCATACAAATTGTGAAATTTTTTGTTCTAGTTCTGTGATAAATGCCATTGGTAGTTTGATAGGGATTGCATTGAATCTGTAGATTGCTTTGGGTAATATAGTCATTTTCACAATGTTTTTTCTTCCAATCCAAGAACATGGTATATCTCTCCATCTGTTTGTATCATCTTTAATTTCTTTCATCAGTGTCTTATAGTTTTCTGCATACAGGTCTTTTGTCTTCTTAGGTAGGTTTATTCCTAGGTATTTTATTCTTTTTGTTGCAATGGTAAATGGGAGTGTTTCCTTAATTTCTCTTTCAGATTTTTCATCATTAGTGTATAGGAATGCAACAGATTTCTATGCATTAATTTTGTACGCTGCTACTTTAGCAAATTCATTGAATAGCTCTAGTAGTTTTCTGGTAGCGTCTTTAGGATTCTCTCTATATAGTATGTTATCTGCAAACAGTGACAGCTTTACTTCTTCTTTTCCGATTTGGATTTCTTTTTCTTCTCTAATTGCTGTGGCTAAAACTTCCAAACCTATTGAATAATCGTGGTGAGAGTGGGCAAACTTGTCTTGTTCCTGATCTTAGTGGAAATGGTTTCAGTTTTTCACCACTGAGAATGATGTTGGCTGTGGGTTTGTCATATATGGCCTTTATTATGTTAAGGTAAGTTCCTTCTATGCCTACTTTCTGGAGGGGTTTTATGATAAATGGCTGTTGAATTTTGTTGAAAGCTTTTTCTGCATCTATTGAGATGATCATATGATTTTTAGGCTTCAATTTGTTAATATGGTGTATCACATTGATTGATTTGTGTATATTGAAGAATCCTTGCATTCCTGGAATAAACCCCACTTGATCATGGTGTATGATCCTTTTAATGTGCTGTTGGATTCTGTTTGCTAGTATTTTGTTCAGCATTTTTGCATCTCTGTTCATCAGCGATATTGGCCTGTAGTTTTCTTTCTTTGTGAAATCTTTGTCTGGTTTTGGTATCAGGGTGATGGTGGCCTCGTAGAATGAGTTTGGGAGTGTTCCTCCCTCTGCTATATTTTGGAAGAGTTTGAGAAGAATAGGTGTTAGTTCTTCTATAACTGTTTGATACAATTCACCTGTGAAGCCATCTGATCCTGGGCTTCTGTTTGTTTAAGATTTTAATCACAGTCTGAATTTCAGTGCTTGTGATTGGTCTGTTTATATTTTCTATTTCTTCCTGGTTCAGTCTCGGAAGGTTGTGCTTCTCTAAGAATTTGTCCATTTCTTCTAGGTTGTCCATTTTATTGGCATATAGTTGCTTGTAGTAATCTCTCATGATCTTTTGTATTTCTGCAGTGTCAGTTTATACTCTCCTTTTTCATTTCTAATTCTATTGATTTGAGTCTTCCTTTTTTTCTTGATGAGTCTGGCTAATGGTTTATCAATTTTGTTTATCTTCTCAAAGAACCACCTTTTAGTTTTAGTGATGTTTGCTATCATTTTCTTCATTTCTTTTTCATTTGTTTCTGCTCTGTCTTTATGATTTCTTTCCTTCTGCTAACTTTGGGGATTTTTGTTCTTCTTTCTCTAATTGCCTTAGGTGTAAAGTTAGGTTGTTTACTTGAGATGTTTCTTGTTTCTTGGGGTAGGACTGTATTGCTATAAACTTCCCTCTTAGAACTGCTTTTGCTGCATCCCATAGGTTTTGGGTCATCGTGCTTTCATTGTCATTTGTTTCTAGGTATTTCTTGATTTCCCCTTTGATTTCTTCAGTGATCTCTTGGTTATTAAGTAGTGTGTTGTTTAGCCTCCATGTGTTTGTAATTTTTACAGATTTTTTTCCTGTAATTGATATCTAGTCTCATAGCCTTGTGGTCAGAAAAGATACTTGATATGATTTCAATTTTCTTAAATTTACCAAGGCTTGATTTGTGACCCAAGATATGACTTATCCTGGAGAATGTTCCATGAGAACTTGAGAAGAAAGTGTATTCTGTTGTTTTTGTTTTTGGTTTTTTTAAAATAAATTTATTTATTTATTTTTGGCTGTGTTGGGTCTTCATTGCTGTGCACAGACTTACTCTCATTGCGGTGATCGGGGGCCACTGTTTGTTGTGGTGCACGGGCTTCTCATTGCAGTGACTTCTCTTATCGTGGTGGCTTCTCTTGTTGCAGAGCATGGGCTCTAGGCTCGCGGGCTTCAGTTGCTGTGGCTCGAAGGCTCTAGAGCGCAGGCTCAGTAGTTGTGGCGCACAGGCTTAGTTGCTCTGCAGCATATGGGATCTTCCCAGACCAGGGCTCGAAACCATGTCTCCTGCATTGGCAGGCATATTCTTAACCACTGCACCACCAGGGAAGCCCTTTCTGTTGTTTTTGGATGGAATGTCCTATAAATATCAATTAAGTCCATCTTGTTTAATTTGTCATTTAAAGCTTGTGTTTCCTTATTTACTTTCATTTTGGATGATCTGTCCATTGGTGAAAGTGGGGTGTTAAAGTCCCCTACTATGATTGTGTTTCTGTTGATTTCCCCTTTTATGGCTGTTAGCATTTGCCTTATGTACTGAGGTTCTCCTATGTTGGCTGCATAAATATTTACAATTGTTATATCTTCTTTTGGATTGAGCCCTTGATCATTATGTAGTGTCCTTCTTTGTCTCTTGTAATAGTCTTTATTTTAAAGTCTATTTTGTCTGATATGAGAATTGCTACTCCAGCTTTCTTTTAATTTGCATTTGCATGGTATACCTTTTTCCAACCCCTCACTTTCAGTCTGTATGAGTCCCTAGGTCTGAAGTGGGTCTCTTGTAGACAGCATATATACGGGTCTTTTTTGGTATCCATTCAGCCAGTCTACGTCTTTTGGTTTGAGCATTTAATCCATTTACATTTAAGGTAATTATCAATATGTATGTTCCTATTACCGTTTTCTTAATTGTTTTGGGTTTGTTATTGTAGGTCTTTTCCTTCTCTTGTGTTTCCTGCCTTGAGAAGTTCCTTTAGCATTTGTTGTAGAGCTGGTTTGGTAGTGCTGAATTTTCTTAGCTTTTGCTTGTCTGTAAAGATTTTAATTTCCCCGTCAAATCTGAATGAGATCCTGGCTGGGTAGAATAATCTTTCTTGTAGGTTCTTCCCTTTCATCACTTTAAATATGTCCTGCCACCCCCTTCTGGCTTGCAGAGTTTCTGTTGAAAGATCAGCTGTTAACCTCATGGGGATTCCCTTGTATGTTATATGTTGCTTTTCCCTTGCTGCTTTTGAAATTGTTTCTTTGTATTTAATTTTTGGTAGTTTGATTAATATGTGTCTTGGCGTGTTTCTCCTTGGATTGGTCTGGCATGGGACTCTCTGTGCTTCCTCGACTTGATTAACTATTTCCTTTCCCATATTAGGGAAGTATTCAACTATAATCTCTTCAAATATTTTCTCAGTCCCTTTCTTTTTCTCTTCTTCTTCTGGTACCCCTATAAGTCGAATGTTGGTGCATTTAATGCTGTCCAAGAGGTCCCCGAGACTGTCCTCAATTCTCTTCATTCTTTTTTCTTTATTCTACTCTGCAGTAGTTATTTCCACTATTTTACCTTCCAGGTCACTTATCCGTTCTTCACCTCAGTTATTCTGCTATTGATTCCTTCTAGAGAATTTTTAATTTCATTTATTGTGTTGTTCATCATTGTTTGTTTGCTCTTTAGTTCTTCTAGGTCCTTTTAAATGTTTCTTGTATTTTCTCCATTCTATTTCCAAGATTTTGGATCATCTTTACTATCATTATTATGAATTCTTTTTCAGGTAGAATGCCTATTTCCTCTTCATTTGTTAGGTCTGGTGGGTTTTTACCTTGCTCCTTCATCTGCTGTGTGTTTCTCTGTGTTCTCATTTTGCTTAGCTTACTGTGTTTGGGGTCTCCTTTTCACAGGCTGCAGGTTCGTAGTTCCTGTTGTTTTTGGTGTCTGTCACCAGTGGCTACTGTTGGTTCAGTGTGTTGTGTAGGCTTCCTGATGGAGGGGACTAGTACCTATGTTCTGGTGGATGAGGCTGGATCTTGTGTTTCTGGTGGGCAGGTCCCTGTCTGGTGGTGTGTTTTGGGGTGTCTGTGACCTTATTATGATTTTAGGTAGCCTCTCTGCTAATGGGTGCCGTTGTGTTCCTGTCTTGCTAGTTGTTTGGCATAGGGTGTCCAGCACTGTGACTTGCTGGTGGTTGAGTGGAGGTGGGTCTTAGCGCTGAGATGGAGATCTCTGGAACAGCATTCACCGTTTGGTATTACATGGAGCTGGGAGGTCTCTGGTGGACAAATGTTCTATACTCGGCTCTCCCACCTCAGAGGCACAGGCCTGACACTCACTTGGAGCCCCAGGACCCTGTCAGCCACACAGCTCAGATGAAAAGGGAAAAAGAAATAAATAAATAAAAAATAAAATAAATTTATTAAAATTAAAAATAAAAATAATTATTAAAAATTAAAGAGTAATACAAAAAAGAAAAAAAAAAGAAAGAGAGAAGAGAGCAACAAACTAAAAAACAAATCCACCAATGAAATCAAGTGCTAAGAACTATACTAAAAAAAAAAAACCCAAAAGGAAAAAACCAGACAGACAGAACCCTAGGACAAATGGTAAAAGCAAAGCTATACAGACAAAACCACACAAAGAAGCATACACATACACACTCACAAAAAGAGAAAAAGGAAAAAAAAAAAGTATATATATCATTGCTGCCAAAGTCCACCACCTCAATTTTGGGATGATTCGTTGTCTGTTCAGGTATTCCACAGATGCAGGGTATATCAAGTTGATTGTGGAGATTTAATCCGCCGTTTCTGAGGCTGCTGGGAGAGATTTCCCTTTCTCTTCTTTGTTCACACAGCTCCCGGGGCTCAGCTTTGGATTTGGCCCCACCTCTGCATGTAGGTCACCTGAGGGCGTCTGTTCTTCGCTCAGAGGGGACGGGGTTAAAGGAGCAGCTGATTAGGGGGCTCTGGCTCACTCAGGCTGGGGGGAGGGAGGGGTACGGAGTGCAGGGCGAGCCTGCAGCGGCAGAGGCTGGCGTGACGTTGCACCAGCCTGAGGCGTGCCGTGAGTTCTCCCGGGGAAGTTGTCCCTGGATCACGGGACCCTGGCAGTAGCGGGCTGCACAGGCTCCCGGGAGGGGCAGTGTAGACAGTGACCTGTGCTCGCACACAGGCTTCTTGGTGGCTGCAGCAGCAGCCTTAGTGTTTCATGCCTATCTCTGCTGTCGGCGCTGATAGCCACGGCTCGCACCTGTCTCTGGAGCTCGTTTAGGCGGTGTTCTGAATCCCCTCTCCTTGCACGCCCCGAAACAATGGTCTCTTGCCTCTTGGGCAGGTCCAGGCTTTTTCCCGGACTCCCTCCTGGCTAGCCGTGGTGCACTAGCCCCCTTCAGGCTGTGTTCATGCCGCCAACCCCAGTCCTCTCCCTGGGGTCTGACCTCCAAAGCGTGAGCCTCAGCTCCCAGCTCCTGCCTGCCCTGGCGGGTGAGCAGACAAGCCTCTCCGGCCAGTGAGTGCTGGTCGGCACCGATCCTCTGTGTGGGAATCTCTCTGCTTTGCCCTCTGCACCCCTGTTGCTGCGCTCTCCTCCGTGGCTCTGAAGCTTCCCCCCTGCCACTCCCCCTACCCCGTCTCCACCAGTGAAGGGGTTTCCTAGTGTGTGGAAACTCTTCCTCCTTCACAGCTCCCTCCCAGAGGTGCAGGTCCCGTCCCTATTCTTTTGTCTCTGTTTTTTCTTTTTTCTTTTGCCCTACCCAGGTACGTGGGGGAGTTTCTTGCCTTTTGGGAAGTCTGAGGTCTTCTGCCAGCATTCAGTAGGTGTTCTGTAGGAGTTGTTCCACATGTAGATGTATTTTTGATATATTTGTGAGGAGGAAGGTGATCTCCACGTCTTACTCTTCTGCCATCTTGAAGGTCTCCCATTGAGAGGTTTTTAAGAAAGGGAGTAATATTATTCAATTTGCATTCTTCAAAGACCACTTTGGCTGTTCTACAGAGAATGGACTGGGAAAGAGGTATAGAAGCAGGGAAGCCAGTTAGGAAGATATTGTGATAGTCCCAGTGAATGATACCAGTGTCATGGAGTAGGGTAGTGGCAGTGGAGATATAGATAGAAATAGACAGATTAAATATTTTATATTTTCATGGTAGAACTGACAGGAGTTGTTGATGGGTTAGAAGTGGGGAGGAACCAATGATGATGCCTAGTTTTGGCTTAATCAACTGTGTGAATGGAGGGGCTATTCACTAAATGGATTGGGCTGGGGAAGGAATACTTTAGAGGAAGAGGAAAAATATGTTTGTGAAATGGATATAAACTCACTGTCAAATTGAACTGGAAATGAAAATCAACTTGAACATTCATCAAACAATTCTTGATAAAGATAGTAAGGATGCAATGAGATGGTAAATGAGAGCATATTAGAAAAAAATAAAGCTCATTAAGGCATTAACGTCAAGGGGAAGCTGCCAGCTGTTCTGGCCCGAGCTTCCTAATACAGCAAACCCAGGCTGAGTTCAGCTAAGCTCTGTAAGTTTGGGGCTGCCACTGGAAGTCCAACTCTGGCTTCAGCCTCAAGTACATAGTGGGAATTCCATTCATTGAAAAATTTTTGAGTATCTACTATGTGTCAGGTATTATTCTATATGCTGGAGACAGTCCAGAACAAGACAGACTGGGGCTTCATTCTCCCTCCCATCCTACCCCCATGTTATGCATATACTGAGACTAAAGTCCCGAGCAATTTTTTAACTGCATAAAGCTCTTTTTCACAACTGACTTAGAAACCAAGTGTTCCAGCACCTTCTGGCCATTGGGATATTTGTGACTATACCCTTTCCAAAGCAGATAAAGTAGTAACTTCTCCTGACTCAGGAGACTTGGGACCTCACCCAGTCCTGCCAATAACTTGCTAAGTGAATGACTGTGAGTGAAAGAGTCATTTTTGTTCTCTTGGTCTGAGACCTCTTCTGTGGAAAGAGAAGACTTAGCTAAATAAAGTGGTTCTCAAATTTATCTCAGCTGTGGACCCTTTCTCGAAGTAAAATCTTACATAGAGCTCCACATATGAAACAGCTAAGAGTGGATCTTCGGCTGAAATGGGAGCAGAAGGCTCAGAGTCCCACTCATCAGGCTCCCCTCATCTCCCAAGGTAGTTTCTGAGCTCCCCTCCCCAGAGAGCTCAAAGTTTAGAAGGTAGAAGTTTGAAAACCACTAGTTCAGACGATCTCCTGCAGGCCCCTCCTGTTCTAAGATTCCATTTCTCTATAACAAAAGCACTATAAACAGCAGAAAAACAAGACATAGTCCATTACCTTAAGGAGCTTAAAATCTAGTAGAGGAGATGTATTACAAGAATCAAGCAATTTGGCTTCTCGAGCAGCTTCTATGTGCACAGGACCATGCTAGGTGTGCTGTGACACTTCCTACTTCTCTTCAGTTGAAGATTCTGGCTCATGGTATTCTGGCATCTTCTTCACCCCAAGTCCTGCCATTATCCTGGAAGATTCCAAGGTCCATATAGATCACCCATCAATGCCTTGACATCTCACTTCCTCAGTCTCCTTATTTCCAGTTACCTTGTCATCTCTCCCACTTTGCCAACTACTTGCATAACCACACTAAGGGTTGTATCATCAATAACTGCTTCTCTTCTGAAATACTAGAATTAGACATTTGGATTCCAGCTTTTCCTTTTTACATAATTTGGCTCACTGCAATCATAAATACCTTAAATTCCTTGTCCAGCTCCTTTATCCAACGCAGAGTCTATAGAGTTCATTATTTTAATCACTGTCCAAATAAAATATTCAATTCTCTTGCCCCATTGTCCTTCCACTCCATTTTTGTGGCAGAACCTCAACCCCGGATAAATTCAACTGTCTTCTCATGTCTATACTAAATGTTGCTAAACATAAATTCAGGGTCTCTGGCTTTGACTGGACCCTCCACAGTCAGCTTTCCTTTCCATTCCTGCTCTCCCCAGTCAGATTTCTTTTCCTTTCTCCACAGTGATTATTTCAAACTTTTTCACTCTCTTGCAAAACTCTGATATTTCTATTCCTCTCCAACTTTCAGTAGATGACTTTGCTTCCTGCTTCACAGAGGACATAAAAACCATTGAACAAGTCCTTTGGTTTCCTGTCAAGTTAAAAACCCATTTGGATCTCTGTCCATCCTCCCTTTCTTCCTCCTGATACAATGGACAAAGTGGCCTACCTCCTGACTAAGGCTAGCTGTTTTCTGATTTTCTGAGTCCTAAACCTGCCCATTTGGGGACTCTTTCCCACCAGTATTTAAACATACACAAATTTCCTCTTAGCTTGGCTCCATAATCTTTTCTCCTCTTCACAATCAAACTTTTTGGAAAGCGTTACCTACACTCACCATTTTCACATCCTCATCTCTCACGCCCTCCTCAATTCACTTCCATTCACCATCCCATGGGATGGGATCTAGGAAACAATCTGTTTTCTGCCCTTCATTGGAACTACTCTTCTTAAAGACTCCAACCACCTTCTTGTTGCTAAATTCAGCAGTCACTTTTTATCCATTATTTTGTTTGACTCATTGGCAGTACCTGACACTCTTGACTACTCCTTTCTTCTTGAAATACTCTTTAGCCTGGATTCTGTAACACACACTCTCCTGACTTTTCTCCTACTTCCCTGGCTGTTTTGTCCCAGTTTCCTGTTGGGAGCACTCCTTTTGTCCACATAGAGAGGTTTACCTTAGGTTTCTGTCTTTGAGTGTTTCTATCAACCAACATATGGGAACATCTTATCCATCTTACCATCTACTTATTGATGATTCTCAAATTTATCTCCAGCCCAGGCCTCCAAACCCATAAATCCAACTGTTTGTTGAACATCCACACATGGCTGTTCCAAAGACACTCCGAAGTCACTGTCTCAAAAGCTGAACTCCTCTCTCTGGTTTGACACCATCAAACCAGAAAATTAAGTCTTCCTCAACCTGTTCTCATACTCAAACCTCTGCCTATAGTACCTTCTTCCTCACTTCCTATACTCATTAATCCCTGAGTCCTGTTCTCTGTCTCCTCTCAATTCCATCCACTTGTCTCCATCCTCACAAACACCATTACAATAACAGCCTCCTAACTGGTCTTGCTACCTTCATTCTGGTACCAACCATCTACTTTCCACGCAGCAGGCAGAGTGGTTTTCCTAAAGCACAAATCTGTTTGTGTCTCTCCCATGTTACTAAACCCTGAAGGAGTTTCTTATTGTCCAAACTCCCTAGTGCAGACATTCATGTTCCTTCATGGTCAGGTCCCTGACTACCTCCTCATTCTCATCATCTCCTTCCTCATTTCCTCTCTTCACACTCTAGGCTATAGCAGCATTGAGGTCACTTTTAGCTGCTCAAACAAATCGGCTTTTTCTTGCACATGTCTATCTCCCCTGAAAACTATTCTCCCATCTTTTTCCTTGGCCCTTAAATTCTCATACTTTAGGACTCAATTTAATTTGTCACTTCCTTTAAGAATATTTTTTGGTTCATTAGCCGAGACCAGAACCCCTCCTTTGTGCTCCCATAGTATCCAGTACTCCCTTGTTTAACTGTTTATCTTCCCCCATCAGGCAATATGGACCCTAAGGATAGGACCTGTGTCTTATTTCGTAGCTTCAGTATCTACCTACAGTACCTGGCACATGGTAGATATGCAATTTATTGCTGAATGTGATTGTGTAATGGATCTGTGATAAGGGGGGCTGGGAAGTAGGGCACAGAAGATAAGCAAGCAGGGAAACATTATGAGAAAAGGACAGAGGAAAACATATGGCAGATATGTAGACTTCATTTCTCAGTCCCAGTGATGGGAAGCAGTTTGGACCAAGTCACGGAAACAGGTGGCAGCAAGGACTTCTTTACTTGAAGTCCAGTGTCTTCTTCATGGCAAGGTTCTCCACCTCCAAATGAATTCACAGCCTTGCTCCCTGGGGCAAGTATCTCTGCCAATTATCCCAAATCAGCTGAGTGGATTTTTGTCAGCGTTGATTATTAATGTCAAATTTTTCTCTGAAAAGCATTCAGATTGGCCATTTCATCTCCAGTGCCACTTACTTAGTCTAGACCACTATCTCTTCATCTGCGGCGAATATCTAGATTAACTGGTCTGTCTTTCCTCTCCAGTTCATCTCATGCAGAGTTACTGGACTATCTCCCTCAAAAGCCCTATAACACTATTCTTGTGCTCAAAACTAGACTTTCTCCCCCATACAACAAACCTATATGTTGTGACCTGGCTTCTTGGCTCTTTGCTCCTGTGACAACTATTACACCTGTTCTCCACCATGTCTCCAGTATCTCTTCCCACTTCTGCAACTAGGTTTCATGACTGCGAATCTTGGACTTAGAGCTCACTCTAAACTTAAAACCAGTTTTTAGGAGGGCATAAAATTCAGGGGCCCAAAACTGGCAAAACAATCTCTTCTATTTTAGAACATTTACAAAGATAAAAATTTGGCTACACCTAGGCAATATTTTCTCAGTTCACTGAGAAGGTATCCTTTAATATGGTATATAAGTAAAAACTGACATCTATTGTTTCCACTGGATGATCTATTTCTAGGTTTTTGCCCAGACAAAATTTGATTGCATCTATTAGTATTTGTGCCAAAACACAGTAATGCATTTGTCTAAGTCTCAAAAGTTTCTGTGTAAGATACTTTTGGTGGAAAAGTAGAAATACAAGAGTTAGAGGGCAAGATTAACAACAACAGCAGCAAAAAAGGAAGAAAGAAAGAAAAAGAAAGGAAGGAAGGAAAAAAATTCTCAAAACAATTATCAGATATAATGTTAAATAAAAATAGCAAAAAACAAACCTCTCTGCAAAGTATAGTCTTAATTATTTAAAAAATACATATATATGTATGTATACAGAAAAAAGACAAGAAAGAAAAATTAGGACATTAACATCTCTCCCTGGGGGGTATTATGGGTTACTATAATCTCCTTATACTTGTCCATGCTTTCCAGATTTTCTAAAAAAGCATGTATTTAGTTTTAAAAGCAGGAAAAATAGTTTAAAAATGTAATAACATACCAAAAAACAAACTTTCTGGGGAATTCTTAGAACTAAGTTTTCTATGCACATCATTTGGAAATAAATGTCAAATTTTTATAATAATCAAGCCAAATAAAATGTGCCCCCCAAATAATTAAAGTGATATGGGATTTTCTCAATTTACCAGAGCTCCTCTCTCTCTTCCTTTGGGCTTTGAATCTCTACTTCCAAAATTGGTACTTTAAACACAAGATATTTACAGATATTTTCAGTTGTAATTAAATTAGCAGCTGCAGTTTTTCTCTCTACAGTAAAATGATTTAATTGCTCAAATTCTTCTGAAAGCTTCAAGACCTGTAAAGTTAAGTGAAAAGACAAATATTCTATTTTGCATATTTTTATGCATGCCTGTGAAAAAAGTGTATTGATTCCATTAAATGCTTACATAATTATTGACTTAAATAATATAAATTGACATCCAAATTGAAGTCCTATTGGTTTGGAAACACTTGAACATATAAGGGCTCCCAGACTATCGTAGTGATTCTCAAACTTTAGTGAATAAGAGCATCACCTGAGGAGTTAAAAGAATGCAGTCTCACATCGCCACCCCACTCCTGAGATTCAGATCAGTGGTCTGGGCTGGGAAATGGGAATTTGCATTTCAAATAAGTCTCCCAGGTAATTCTGATGCAAGTGGATGCTTTGAGAATCACTGCTCTGCTGTGTGGTTTGGCAAAACATTTGTTCAGGTTTTTGTTTTGTTTTGTTCTTTGACAAACAGATTCCTTTCTTCAAAGATTGCTCTTTATATCTTCATATAAAATGAAAGAATGCCTCCAGAAGGTAGTAGAAAGGGTGGATGGGGGACAGTTCCAAGAATGGAAGATGAATCCCTCTCCAAGTATTGCACGAAGATAAACAAAAACCTGCCTGACTCCCATTCTGATCCTCTCTGAAAATGCAAAGTTTTTATAGTTACTATGTTTGATTCTAAGAACACAATGGATTTAATTCTAAAGATCAATTTAGGTTACTTAAAGGAATCCTTTTGGTCTCCTAGACCTTTTCAATTTTCTGAAGAAAAATTACAGTGTGTGATATGGGTTATAATCCCATAAATCCATATAATCTTATAGGGACTATAACCTCTCCAGGGAGAAGATTGGTTTTACACTGGACCTTAGGAGGTGGGAAGATACGGATAGGTGAAGAAGAGACTATAGCATATTTTAAGCATGATCAATATGGTCAAAGGTATAGTGTAGAACTGAGTATGGAGTATTTGTGCAGAAGTGAGGAGGATGGTCTTACTGGAGTAGAGGCTACAAGATGAGGAGCGAGGAAATAAGATTGAGGGGGAGGGATCAGATTATGAAGGGACCTGAAAGACAAGAACTTCCTTAATGAGCTTGCATTATTTTTGTAAGCAGGATAACAGATTCCAAAATGCTACTTAATCACTGATTTTTATAGTCATTGTAAAAATTTAAACATTAAAAATAGTAAATGTTAGCTTCTTAAGAAGTAAAGAAAGCCAAACAGAATTTAGACTTGATGTTCTAGCAAACTGAGAATTGCTGAAGGTTTCTGAAGAGGAAGGTGACTTTGACACTAAGTGCTTTCTAGGTATTCTGGATTCTCACAGGACAAAGTTGGTGGATATCGTAGGTGGGCAGCTTTGCTCTTTATCATGAAGGAAGGTAAATCCATAGGAACTTTCATGGCACAGATGCTGTGCAACAGGACCAACTCTGCTCCACAGGCTCCTCCCTACCAAAATTTTATCCTGATTACATAGCTCAGTCTCATAATCAGCCATATTCAAGTACCATAAAGTATTCAGTTGACTGTTCCACTTTATGCTTGAGGCCCTAGAGTAAGGAGGACAGAGCTTAGGCTGAGAATCACCAGGCAACTTGGTAGTTGTTTAATATCCCGAGTCTGGTGTTCGTTTCTGTAAACTGAGGAAGCTGGCCTACATGAACACACCCCTTTCCAGCCCAAATAAAACCACAGCCTATAAAACAGGGGCTTTAGTAAATACATAAAATACAATTTTTTTAAGCCACTCTTAGCAAGACTACCTTTAAGTCTAAAGCACTCTATGTTCTAAAGAGGAACTGGAATACAACTAAAGAATCAAAGCTTCAAAATTGAAACTTTTAATGAGTAAAATTTTGATGGAAACAGAATACATATAGTCTCAAAGTACCTCCCCACAAAATATTTATTAATTGCAAAGGGAACAGGAATAACTTTACAATGGAGAAATCTGGCAGAGAGTACCATAACCAAAGTAAATAGAACAAAAGGATATCCTTTTGTCTTTTGATACAATGCACTGAGAAGGATATAACATCACTTATGTAGTATTCCTGCCAAAAGTATGTAACCTAAATTATATTGTGAGGAAACATGAGAAAAATCCAAATTGAGGGACATTCTTCAAAATAAATGATTTGTACTCTTCAAAAATAGCAAAGTCATGAACAACAAAGAATGAGGAACTGTTGCAGATTCAAGGAGCTTTCGAGATGTGAAAATGAAATGCAATGTACAGTCCTGGATCGGACCTTGGACAAGGAAAAAAAAATGTCCTTTTGCTATACAGTGGGACAATTAGTAAAATTTGAATACAAGCTGTAAATTAGATAATAGTACTATATTAATATTAATTTCCTGATTTTGAGACTTGTACTGTGATAAAAAGATGTCACTGCTTTTAGCAAACATACATGGAAACATTTAGGGGTAAAGGAGTATTATGTCTCTACTCTCTGAGGGTAGGAAAAGTGTGTGTGTGTGTGTGTGTGTGTGTGTGTGTGTGTGTGTGATGCAAGAGAGAGAGGCTGATAAAGCAAAGGTGGTACCGTGTTAACATTGGGAGGGGTAAATGTATATGGAAAGTCTTTATACTATTTTGCAACTTTTCTGTAAGTCTGAAATTATTTCAAAATAAAAAGTCTTTTAAAAGAGAGGGAGAGGGGCTTCCCTGGTGGCGCAGTGGTTGAGAGTCCGCCTGCCAATGCAGGGGACACGGGTTCGTGCCCCGGTCTGGGAAGATCCCACATGTCGCAGAGCAGCTGGGCCCGTGGGCCATGGCCGCTGAGCCTGCGTGTCCGGAGCCTGTGCTCCACAACGGGAGAGCCCACAGCACTGAGAGGCCCGCGTACCGCAAAAAAAAAAAGAGAGGGAGAGAAAACCAGATTATCAGGACAGTGATCTGGATCTCTGGTTTTATACTGTATTCTTCTCACTTCATTTCATTCTCTATGTTAAGTTTTCTGATGATATATTGAAAGACAAGATCCTTCAGTTGTACATTGTGATGAAAACTCATCTTGCTGACAAGGTCCCAAAAACAAAGCATAGATGTAGGATGTGCCTTACATTTCTATCCTCCCAGGCAACGAACCCTATTTGCCGGACCTTTCCCTCCTTAGGTCACATACTATTTGATCTATGTCCCAATCCCTCAGCAACTTACTCCCTGACTTCAGGGTAACAACTTCATATAGGATAAATTTTGCCTTGATTTAGTCCTCCACTTCACATGTGGTATTAAAATATAACTCAGTATATTTTAACTGTTGTGTTCAGCCTTTAGTCCTTCCTACCATTTTAATCAACATCAAGAGAGTGACTGAGGAAGGGAATTTTTCAACCAGGAGTTGATAATAACCTAATAGGTAGGACTCTAGAAATTACGCTACTGGCAGTCTCTCCATTTAGTGTTGGACTAACCCTCATCTGGTAGTGCCATTTTATACTTGGGGAATGAATTGGGGTTGGGACATTTAAACATTTTCTGAATTTTAAGTATAAGCCTAATTTTCAGTATAATTGGGAAAGATGCTTTGATTCTAAGCCTTTAAAGTTGAAGACATTTTAGTAAACCTCTGATTTTGCATTTTTTACTGTGGTAAAATATAAAAAAAAATAACATTTACCATCTTAACCTTTTTTTTTTTTTTTTTTTTGCGGTACATGGGCCTCTCACTGTTGTGGCCTCTCCCGTTGCGTTACATTATAATATGTGCTTTAAAAACTAAGCCATTGGGAAGCTTATTTAAAGTAAAAAATTTATAGATTAATCCTAAGAGTGAAGAACTGGTTGAAGTCTGAATATTTATTCTGAAATACAGCTTGATTTATAATCCACACTATAAGGCAATTTATTCTATAATAATAAAAGAAACTCCAATTTCCAAGTTATCTTTTACTGAAATTAGTTTCCTTTTATCTTATCCTCATAAAAGATATGTCATACATCAAACATTTAAATACGTAATAATTTAGTCTCACCTTTGTTTCTAATTCGGAATTCTCTCTTTGTAGCAGGTCATATGCTATTAAAAAATGGTCTCTGTCTTCTTCTGCCCCTGGAAGACTTTGAATTTCATTATAAAGGCATATAAGTTCTGACTTTGATTTTTGCAATTCCTGATTAAGAAATGACAATATTTAGTAGAATAAAATAAGACTTTTAATAGACAAGGTATACTATTGCGAAAAAGGAATCTTTGAAATGATTCTGACAAATTTTTTGCTTTAAATATTTCAACCTGTCCTCTGGCAGACAGACTCCTTTCTTTAGTAAAGCAAAGATTCCTTAAATCAATTAATTAAACTAAGCATTCTTCTAAATTTGCCTTTCTCTTTTAATGCCCTTCTTGCTCCAGTTCTGAAAAAAAGTACCCAGAAATTAAACACAAGGAAACTCAAAGAGCCAAGGCAAGCCAGCCCAAGAGTAGCAGGCTCCCTCCTGCAGTGGCCAAAGTCTGGGCACTGGGGTCTCCACACAGAGCCTGATAGTAAAAGCTGGTAGAGCATAAGATAGTTCTAGAAGCTAGCAGCAACCGGCCCAGAGGGGCTTTCTGCACAGGGGCAACCCTAACAGGGTCAGGCTGGGTAAGAAATGTTGTTTGTTGGTCTTGTCAAAGAGCTCCTTCCCATAGACAACCAGGAACTGGGCTCCATGTGCCCTGTAGGAGGCCAAGCCTAAGGCACCCAGGCAGTGGAAAGCAGCCCCTGGACCAGCCATGGATGGTCACATGCCATAAGCATTCTTAATTTCTATCATTTATAGGTTCAAAGACTGGGTTTCTAGTTGTCCCTACTTTACGCAAGGCTTGTATAGAGGTAAATCTTCAGCAACTCCTGCATTAGTTATATTACCTGTTTTAAAATGTCTCTTTTTAAAGTTACTTTTTATAGGACAGGTGCTGTGTGGTTTACCTTTAATCTTGTGACAACTCCATAAGGTACGGTTATTGAAACTGAGGCTCAGAGAACTAAAGTGATCTGCCTAAATTCATATAGCCAGGAAGTGGAAAAGTTGAGATTCAAACTGTCTGACTGACTTCAAACACTGTGTTCTTCACTACAAATTATGCTGTCTTACTTAATAATGCATATTCAGTGACTTAATCAACTAGTGTTTCCTCTAATCCTCTGATTTTTTTCCATATTCATGAAAGAAAACATTTTAGTTAGATGTAGATTTTAATCAAATTTCTGCATTGATGACATGGAATATGCAGTGTTTGATTGGTGGATGAGGGGGCCTGAGAGTCAGGCCATGGTGCCCTATGAAGGAACAGGTGACATAAAATTTATTTAGGAGAGGAGCTACTTGGTATATTCCTAAAGGCTTGAGATCAGAGAGGGAGGAAAGTGTTGATGAGGAAGGCACTGGGCAAAAAGGAAAGAAGGTAGGGAGTGGCCACCCAAAACCATAGCAAGAGGGCAAGTAGTATCAATGTCCTACCTCATTTCATGGAAAATTCCTATAAGTCATCAGCATGGGATATAGAGTATTGTGCTAGCTCTCACCCACCCTGCAAACTGATTGTCACCATCCTCTAAATTAGTGATCTAGACTTCCATGAACTCACTTCCAGGTCTCTCTTCCAAATATAGGCTGGTATGTCTCCTGATAGACTTTTCCAAGATGGTACGACCAGCAGTTAAAAGGAGAGACAAGTCCGGGCCACTATGACCACCATAATAATCAAATCCCTTCTACTTAAAGGACTCTTTTTGGGTAGTGTTGGAACTCAGCCTGGAGAAACAAGTCACCCCATTGTTACTGGTATAAATAATATTCTATAGCTACAATTTATTTTAAAATAAAAATGAATGATAACATGAAATCCCTAAATTACCAATGCAAAAAGAGGAAAATAACATCTTGAATGGCAAAATACCTCACTTTCAACTTTCAAAGCCTTCTGCACAGTATTAAGATCAGATGTCAATTGCTTTTTCCTTTCTCTCTCTTCTGACAACTCACTTTCAAATAGTTCAATTTTTTCTTGGCTCATTTTCAATATCTGCAAAAAGTATTGTACATAATTAATTCTATATACAATAATCATATATACTATAAGTTCTGATAATACTTTTCTGCCTGAACAATTATAAAGTCATCCAGGGGAGAGACAAACCTGGGAAAAAATAGTTCATGGTACCATAGCTCATAAGATAGGTTTTCCTCTCTAAGCCTGTTTTCTCAACTGTAAAATGGAAATAATACTTGTCCTACGTACATTATAGCCATCAGCGTAGGAGTCTAATGTGATTTTGAAAGTATTTTGTAAGTTTTAAGCACCCACCAAATATAAGGAATTTTAATTTTATTTGGTAATAATTTTATCTTACCAAATTGATGATAATAATAATAGAAATTTCAAAAATAATGAGAGCAACGACTATTTTATTTTAGTGCTTACCATATGTCAGACATTGTAGTAAATGCTTTACATGTATTATCTAATTTTGTTTCCCAGTACCCCTATGAGATTAGAACTATTATTGTATTCTTTTTTAGAGAGAGCATAAGTGAGGCTCAGATAGATTAGGTAATTTGTGCAAGGTCACACAGTCAGGACTGGGATTCAAACCAAGGCTAATTTATAAGCCCTTGCTCTTATTTTTATTTTATTTAAAAAAACTGAGGTATAATTGACATAGCACATTATATTAGTCTCAGGTGTACTACATAATGATTCAATATTTGTATATTTTGCAGAATGATCACAACAGTTCAGTTAACATCCATCATCACACATAGTTGTGATTTTTCCCCTACTTTCAAATATGTAATACAATCTTATTAATTATAGTCACCATGCTGTACATTATATCCCCATGACATTCATTTTATAACTGGAAATTCGTACTTTTTGATTTCCTTCATCCATTTCACCCACTCCCAACCCCTTGCTTCAGGCAACAACCAATCTGTTCTCTACATCCATGATTTTTTGTAATTTTTTTTTTTAAGATTCCACATGTGAGATCATATGGTATTTGTCTCTTTCTGTCTGACTTATTTCATTTAGCATAATTCCCTCAAGTTCTGCATGTTCCTCAATTCTGCATGTTGTTGCAAATGGCAAGATTTCAGTATTTTTTAATGGCTGAATAATATTTCATTGTGTACATATACCACATTTTCTTTTTCCATTCATCCCTTGATGGACACTTGGGGTGTTTCCATGTATTTATTATTGTAAATAATGCTGGAATGAACGTGGGGGTGCATATCTTTTCAAATTAGTGATTTTGTTTTCTTTGGATAAATACCCAGAAGTGGAATTGCTGGATCATATGGTAGTTCTATTTTTAATTTTTTGAGAAATCTCCATAATGTGCTGCACCAATCTCCATAGTGGCTGCACCAATTTACATCTCCACCAACAGTGCACAAGGGTTTCCTTTTCTCTGCATCTTCACCAACACTTGTTATTTCATGTCTTTTTGATAACAGCCGTCCTAACAGGTGTGAGGTGATATCTCATTGTGGTTTTGATTTGCATTTCCCCGATGACTGGTGATATTGAACATCTTTTCATGTGCCTGTTGGCCATCTGTATGTCTTCTTTGGGAAAATGTCTATTCAGACTCTTGGCCCATTTTTTAATCAATTTTTTTTTGCTATTGAGTTGTATGAGTTCTTCATATATTTTGGATATTAACCCCTTGTCAGATATATGATTGGCAAATATTTTCTCCCATTTGGTAGATTGTCTTTTCATTTTATTGATACTTTCCTTTGCTGTGCAGAAGCTTCTTAGTTTGACATAGTCCCCCTTGTTTATTTTTGGTGCAAAAAATCATCACCAAGACTGATGTCAAGGAGCCTACCACCTGTTTTCTTCTAGGAGTTTTATGACTTTAGGACCTACATTCAAGTCTTTAATCCATCTTGAGTTAATTTTTGTGTATGATGTAATATAGTGCTCCAGTTTCATTCTCTTGCATATAGCTGTCCAGATTTTCCAGCACCACTTATTGACGAGATCGTCCTCTCCCCATTGTATACTCTTGGCTCCTTTCATAAATTAATTGACCATATATGTGTGGATTTACTTCTGGGCTCTCTGTTCTGTTCCACTGATCTATGTGTCTGTTTTTATGCCAATACAATAGTGTTTTGATTACTACAGCTTTTAAGATAGCTTGAAATCAGGGAGCATAATGCCTCCAGCTTTGTTGTTCTTTCTCAAGATTGCTTTGGCTATTCAGGGTCTTTTGTGGTTCCAGACAAATTTGAGGACTATTTGTTCTATTTCTGTGAAAAATGTCATTGGGAATTGTGATAGGGATTGTACTGAATTCGCACATTGCTTTGTATAGTATGGACATTTTCACAATATTAATTCTTCCAATCCATGAGCATGGAATATCTTACCATTTATTTGTGTCTTCTTCATTTCTTTCATCAATGTTTTATAGTTTTCAGTGTATAGGTCTTACACCTCTTTGGTTAAATTTATTCCTAGGTATTTTATTCTTTTTGATGCAATTGTAAATGTGATTGTTTTCTTTATTTCTCTTTCTGATATTTGTTAGTTATTATGCAATAGATTTTTGTGTATTGGTTTTGTATGCCACTTTATTGGATTTATTTACTAGTTCTAACAGTTTTTTGTTGTAGTCTTTAAGGTTTTCTGCGTATAATATCATGCCATCTGCAAATAGTGACAGTTTTACTTCTTCCTTTCCAATTTGGATGCCTTTTATTTCTTTTTCTTCTCTGATTGCTCTGGCTAGGACTTCCAATACTACATTGAATAAAAGTGGCAAGACTGGGCATCCTTGCCTTATTCCTGATCTTACAGAAGAAGCTTTCAGCTTTTCACTGTTGAGTATGATGTAAGCTGTGGTCTTGTCATATATGGCATTTATTATGTTGAGGTACATTCCCTCTATACCCACTTTGTTGAGAGTTTTTATCATAAATGGATGTTGAATATTTTCAAAAGCTTTTTCTGCATCTATTGATGCATAGTATAATTTTTATCCCTCATTTTGTTAATGTGTTGTATCACACTGATTGATTTACAGCTGTTGAACCATCCTTGCAGCCTTGGAATGAATCCTACTTGGTCATGGTGTATGATCCTTTTAATGTATTGTTGAATTCGGTTTGCTAATATTTTGTTGAGGATTTTTGCATCTATGTTCATCAGGGAAATTGGCCTGCAATTTTCTTTTCTTGTGGTTCCTTGTTTGGCTTTGGTAACAGGGTAATGCTGGCTTCATAAAATGAATTTGAAGGTGTTCCCTCCTCTTCTATTTTTTGGAAGAGTTTGAGAAAGATTGGTATTAATTCTTCTTTGAATGTTTGGTAGAATTCACCAATGAAACTGTCTAGCTGTTACTTTTATTAATTTTTTATTTATTTTTATTTAACAATATTCATTTATTTACTTATTTTGGCTGTGCCGGGTCTTAGTTGCGGTACACAGGATCCTTAGTTGCAGCATGTGGACTCTTAGTTACGACATGCAGACTTCTTAGTTGCAGCATGCAGACTCTTAGTTACAGCATACATGTGGGATCTAGTTCCCTGACCAGGGATCGAACCCAGGCCTCCTGCACTGGGAGCATGGAGTCTTACCCACTGGACCACCAGGGAAGTCCCTAGCCCTTACTTTTAATATCTACTTTATTCAGACTTGCCAAAGTGTATTTTCTTTTGTGTAGAAAAACCTATTAGGAACTTAATTTGAGGTCAAAATGCAGCCTAGTGAATACAGAGTGAGAATCGAGAGAATTTCCTTAATATTGCCATGAAGCTGCAGAATCTTCTCCACTGGCAAAGCAAACCTGTCAAGTGAACTAACTGCATATTTGGATTGGCCAGTCAGGGAGCAGTATGAACCTGACAAGTCCATGCTCTCTAACTTGGGAATTGTGTAATGATATGTCGGAAAAGAGTCCTAGCAGATCTGTCCTACTATTTAGCAACAGTGGGACCCTGAGCCAGTTACCTAACTTTTCTTAGTCTCAGTTTCCTCCTCTGAAAAATAGGGATAATGATGGGCACCTCGATTGTACAAAGTATATGTAAATGGCAGTTTATGTTATTACTGGATTGTTCTGAATTTTCACATTTACTCTTTAGTTGGACAACACCTTTAAATCATCCTTACAATTTCAACATACTAGTTTATCCTAAATACATTTTTAATGGGCTCCTTCCTGAATGACTAATCCTGGAAGGTTTTCTGTAACCACTGATCACAATCATAGGATGTAGATCTACCATACATTTTGTCTATTTTCAGTAACTCTTAAGCAAGCTTATGGAGTCTGCCTCATCTGTATTAGAAAATGTAACTGAAAATGATCTTTTTATTTCTTACCTCATTCAAATCTTGTACTTTCACTGTCTCTTGACCTTTCATACTGGTTTCTCGTCTGTCTTCCTATATTACTGATAATTCAGGCTCTAAGAGGGAAATCTTAATCCAAATAAACCATCAGTTAAAATACATATGCGGGCTTCCCTGGTGGCGCAGTGGTTGGGAGTCCGCCTGCCGATGCAGGGGACGCGGTTCGTGCCCCGGTCCGGGAAGATCCCACATGCCGCGAAGCAGCTGGGCCCGTGAGCCATGGCCGCTGAGCCTGCGCGTCCGGAGCCTGTGCTCCGCAACGGGAGAGGCCACGGCAGTGAGAGGCCCGCGTACCGTAAAAAAAAAACACACAAAAAAAGAAAAAAAACACATATGCATATGTGTTATTTTTAAAAAATACTGAAAAGATAAGCTACATTTCTTAAGTGTCTTTTCCAGAGGCTACACCCCTGAAATCTCCCTTATCAACAAGTGTTACATTTTTTCTGGTCTTGGATCCTTTGAAGAGTTGCTTTATTATATATTTGAGCCCTTGCTCTGTTTGCAACTTAACGAAAGGGAACAAATACTATTAGAAAAACATACTAGAGAATCCTGATGATTCTGAATTAATCAAGCTGATAATTTACCTTATTTTTTTTAACTTTACGAAAGTAATTTGTTATTGTTGATTGGCCCAGTAACAAATGCAAAGGAGGTTTATGAGTATTCAGATGTAATTCAGAAACAGAAGACACCAACATTGATATTACTTATTACTTTTATTCAGAATTAGGTTTCAAAAGAAACTTCAGTTTGAAGTTTTTAATTTAATTCAGAGATAAAAATATTCCTTTACTTAGGCTGAAGAAAGGAAAGAGTTGATTCACCAAAGATTTTTATCTAACTACATTTGGGGGAAAGTATTCTGGAGTTTGCCTATATTTCTAGGTTCATAACTTACTGCTAGATGTGTATTTAACCTACAGATTAAAAAATAAATTCATTAGTTTAGTAAAGCTGGTTATCAATAATTTACCTTTCTCATGTTTAATATCAATGAAACAGAAATAGCAATCCCAAATTGATGAGTTGGAAAAAATGGGGAATGCTACTGGAAAAACAGATGCTATAACCCAAGTGCAACTTTTATACATCCTCCTGTCTAGCGGTATGGACAAAACACCTACTTAAAAATCATGTTGACTTAGTAGCAGTGCACAAGGATATAGGGAAGGATATATCTTTTCCCCAGATCAGCTTCTTCCTCTGCATTAGCTGCCGTCTGCACTGGTGAACGTTTCTGCACATCCACACATGACATGCAACTTAGTCCCACCCTTACCACCTGTGATTTCCCAGTGCCAAGTGCAGGAAATGTTTCAACTCTTAAAAATGAAAACTCCCCCCATTTCTTTTTTGTTTTCTCAGGACAAGAATGTCATGTATTTTAATGCTATAACTTTTAAGAGATAGATTTTCAAAAGAAAATATATTTGAAATTTACCATAATCTGTGGCACACTAAATACAGTCATGCATTTAGGCAATTTATGTACTTCATGAGACCGACGATCAAAGTTTAAAGCAGAAAAACACAGGGAAGGGGCTGCAATAATGTGAGAAATGAGCAATGGGATATACAGACCTCTAGGCAGCTGAAGGGAGCCTCCTACCTCACCTGTCAGCCAGCAGTAAGCAAAGAGGAGAACTAACGGACTTCTAGGGAATCCCGTCACTGGCACAGGGCAGCCACCAACAACTGTGGAGAACGGTGTAACAGCTCAGAATTTTCCACTTTCAGTGTTCTACTGTCTGAAAGGTGGGGGCCATCTAATACTCTGAACCAAATTGTGTCTCCCAGGCACCGTGTGACTAGAGTTACTGCCATCCTCCCATGTGCTTGTGTTGTGCTGTCCTCTCTCACTGGCACAGTCAAATGAGATGGCAGCTGCAGCCCCTGTAGAGAATAAAACACTGCCCAGTCATCACCTCCTGGTAGAGATGGTTTATCTGCTCAGTGCTGGGCATGTTGTAACCCCCATGAGTTATAATATGCTTCCCCTGTGAATCCTCACGAGACTTGGTATGATGTAGAAAATGAGCTCTAGGGCCAGACAAACCTGGATCAATTCCTGGCTCTGCCTCTTACTTTGGTCAAGTTCTTCTATGTTCTCTCAAATATGAAATGGAATATACCTACTTACTTTGGGGAGGGCTGTTATAGGGATTGTATAAGATTATGTTTGTAAAACAAGATCATGGCATACGACCAATATTCAATATATCATGACTACTGTTATTCCTGACAGATACCTAGCATTTCTCCCATTTTAAGCATTTTTTCTGCGAACATGCATACTAGCAGCACTAAGATGGCGTATTTAATGGTAAATCTGTCTGCATATAAAAACAGGTAAAGAACACAGTCATACATTGAGGAGTCTGCTTGATTTAAGGGAATAGTTTCCTAAATTATTTGTTCTTTTGAAGTCACAGGACTTCCCCCTTCCTTTTTTTTTTTTTTTTTTTTTTTTGTGGTACGTGGGCCTCTCACTGTTGTGGCCTCTCCCGTTGCAGAGCACAGGCTCCGGACGCGCAGGCTCAGAGGCCATGGCTCACGGGCCCAGCCGCTCCGCGGCATGTGGGATCTTCCTGGACCGGGGCATGAACCCGTGTCCCCTGCATCGGCAGGCGGACTCTCAATGACTGCGCCACCAGGGAAGCCCCCCCACTTCCTTTTATATTCAAAAGAATTTTTTCTTTTTTAGAACATTGTTTATATTTATTTATGGATGTAGGTATGTATGTATTTTTGGCTGCGTTGGGGCTTCGTTGCTGCATGTGGGCTTTCTCTAGTTATGGCGAGCAGGGGCTACTTTTTGTTGCAGTGCGTGGGCTTCTCATTGGGTGGCTTCTCTTGTTGCAGAGCATGGACTCTAGGTCCGCAGGCTTCAGTAGTTGTGGTGCGTGGGCTCGGCAGTTGTGGCTTGCGGGCTCTAGGGCACAGGCTCAGTAGTTGTAGCACACGGGCTTAGTTGCTCCATGGCATGTGGGATCTTCCCGGACTAGGGCTCGAGCCCGTGTCCCCTGCATTGGCAGGCAGATTCTTAACCACTGTGCCACCAGGGAAGTCCTCGAAAGAATTCTTATGGGGAAACTGTCTACAGAGTGCCCTCAAGTGAAGGCTTCTTTGGTTGATGTGGAGGCAAAAGACCTAGGGACTTGCATCTGTGGAAGAGCAAGGACCCCTGAAACACAGTTTGGAAACTGCAGTGGCAAAAACATGGGTTTTGTAGTTAGTTGAAATCTGAAATCTTGACTTCCACCTTTGTGCATTTGTGATCTTGGTTTCCTCATCTGTAAAGCAAGGTGAACAATACCTACCTCTCCAAATTTCTGTTAACATTAAATGAGTTATGCCAACCCCCCACCCAGCAGAGTCATTGCAACATTATAGGTACTCAGATCTTAGTTTCTATCCTTTCACTTACTTTTTTTGTAGTATATAGAAAATAAAGTAGTTAGAGGTCAGGAATAATTCATGAGACACCCAAGTACCTGTCTAAAAGCTGAAGATCCATGAAAAGGAAAGCATGGCACTAGGTCAGGATCTGGAAATGAGCTCATGGGAAAGGGCTGTTACTCTTTACCTAATGGTTACAGCACTCAGTTCACTTAATTCCTCTGCTGAGAATGACCCTTTACTTAATACTTATTGTTGTCACCATCACCCAGCTGCTAAACACAATCAAGGAAGCTTGAGGTTTTTTTCTTCATGAAAGACTAAGAGAGAACTGTGAAGGCAAAAATCTATTTATAGTTACATCCTCTTTCCTCAGGAAATGACTTTAAAAAATCACTTAAGTATAACTGACTACTTATTCATCAAGTACCTTTTCTAGTTTTAAAGACTTCTACTTTAAAGAGAAGAAACATTTACTTACAATCTTCCTCGTTACCTCATTCCAGCTGGCTCTACATGGGATGAAGTAAGTGAAAGGATCAGTGAGAGTCAATATAAAGCCTTATTATTTTAGAAATCCACACATATTTCTAGTCTTAATGACAAGGAAAAGAAAACTGGTTTCTACCACAGCCTACAGGATTGAGATTAGACACAGAAAAATATTTCTGATACTTAATATTAAACATTAGGGAGAAAAACTGTATTATCTTCTTTTCTGAACATCTTTTAAAATAAGATAGATGCTCATTTATTTAGAATGTCATAGACAACATCTATCATAGAGGGAGGCAGATTAACCAGTTATTCTACAAGGATCTTCTCTGTTGTCAAGAATGCTATGATACAAAGGGCCACAAGGTGTCATATCTCCCTTCAAGAAGGAACTTGCCACATTCTTCTCAGGCAGCCTCCAGTGAATGACTGAGCATGGTGAGGATATTAAAGCCTGGTCATTTCTGGTCAGTGCGGATCCTCTACAGGTTATCATTGTGCCAAAGCCCTTGCTGGCCTGGCTGAGACTTCTCAGAGCTGCAATACAGTCTGAGGCTCTTCTTATCCAATCTTCCTTCCTTCTCTCTCTTCTTTAACAGATGCCAGGACTGCATCATGACCTGAAGGTTTTGCCCATGTCTACTTCTTCTTTTTATCCTTCACAGGTACCAACCCAAACAACTCTCCTGCAATTCTAAGTTCATCTTGGTGCCTGATTCCCAGAGTGGCCTCCTTCAGGTGAATTTATGGATGACAGAACAAGGAATGGGCCACTATCATGGTCACCATCAAAAACAAAAAAAAATGATGATTTGATTAAAGACATAAATATAAATACCCAAGAAGCTCAGTGAACTGCAAGAAGGATAAGCTCAAAGAGACCCACAATGAGGCACAGTATAATCAAACTATTTGAAAGACAAAGAAAGAAATAATCTTGAAAGCAGCAAGAGAGAAATGACGTCACATACAGGGAATCTTCAATAAGATTACCAGCAGATTTCTCATCAGAAACTTTGGAGGCCAGAAGGCAGTGGGCAGATATAGTCAAAATGCTAAAAGAAAAAAAACCTGTCAACCAAGAATCCTATATCCAGCAAAACTGTCCTTTCGGGAGTGAGGAAGAAATTAAGACATTCAAGATCAACAAAAGCTGAGGGAATTTGTTACCAAACTCATAGACTTGCCCTATGAGAAATCCTAAAGGGACTCCTGCATGGTGAAATCAAAGGATACTAAACAGTAACTCAAAGCCATATGCATAGATAAAGATCTCAGTAAAGGTAAATACATGAGCAATTATAAAAGCTAGTATTATTGTAACTATGGTTTGAAACTCCATTTTTTGTTTTCTACATGATTTAAAAGACTAATACATTGTTTTAAAACTATTATTAGTCTAAAAGCTAGTACCACTGTAACTTTGGTTTCTAATTCCACATTTTGGTTTCTGCATAGTTTAAGAAACTAATGCATTTTAAAAAAGCAATCATTAGTTCATGTTTCTGGACACACAAGATACAGAGATGTAATTTTGTGACATCAATAACTGAAAAGGATGGGGGCAGAGCTGTAAATAGTTACAGAGTTTTTGCATATTATTGAAGCTAAAGTGGCATGAATTCAAATTAGGGTGTTATAACTTTAGCATGTTAAATGTAATCCCTATGGTAACCACAAAGAAACCAGTTATAGAATATACTCAAAACGAAATGAAAAGGGACTTAAAGTGTTTCATTACAAAAAAATCAACTACATACAAGAGAGACAGTAATGCAGGAAATGGAGGACAAAAAGCTATAAGGTACATAGAAACAAATGGCAAAAAGACAGAAGTAAGTCTTACTTTAATAAGTACTTTAAATATAAAGGGATTAGTTTCTCCAATCAAAAGACAGAGATTGGCAGAATGGATAAAAACAAAATATGATTCAACTACATATTGTCTATAAGAGATTCACTCTAGATCCAAAGACACAAAGAGGTTAAAAGTGAAAGGATGAAAAAAATTTTCCATGCTAATAGTAACCAAAAGAGAGCAGGGTTGGCAAAACTAAAATTAGATGAAATAGACTCTATTTTTTAAAAACTCTTTTTGGCCATACCCCATGGCATGTGGGATCTTAGTGCCCTGACCAGGGATCAAACCTGTGCCACCTGGATTGGAAGTGCAGAGTCTTAACCACTGGACCACCATGGAAGTCCCAGACTTTAAATCAAAAAGGTTACAAGTGACAAAGAAGGACATTATATTTTAATAAATAGTTCAATACAGCAACAAGATATAAAAATTATAAATATTTATGTACCTAATAACCAACCAAAATGTAAAAACTGGGAGATAAAAAGAAGAAATAAACATTCCTACAATAACAGTTGGAGACTTCAATACCTTGCTCTCAATAATGGATAAAACAACCAGATATGAGATAAGTAAGGAAGCAGAGGACTTGAGCAACATAATAATTCAATGAGATCTAACAGACAGGGGACTTCCCTGGTGATCCAGCGGGTAAGACTCCATGCTCCCAATGCAGGGGGCCTGGGTTCTATCCCTGGTCGGGGCATTAGATCCCACATGCATGCCGCAACTAAGAAGTTCACATGCTGCAACTAAAAGATCCCACGTGCCACAGTGAAAGATCCTGCATGCCCCCACAAAGACCCCGTGTGCCACAACAAAGACCTGGTGAAGCCAAAATAAATAAATAAAATAAATTTTAAAAAGATCTAACAGACATATATAGGTCTACTCAACAACATTATAATACTCAATCTTCTGAAGTGCACACAGAACATTCTCCAGGATAGACCACATCTTAGGCCACAAACTAAGTCTTAATGTATTTAAAAAAGAGGTATCATAAAAGCATCTTTTCCAACTACAGTATGGTGGAGTTAGTTCTCCAAAGAAGATATACAGACTGCCAACAAACACATGAAAGAATGCTCAACATCATTAATCATTAGAGAAACGCAAATCAAAACTACAATGAGATATCATCTCACACCAGTCAGAATGGCCATCACCAAAAAATCTAGAAACAATAAATGCTGAAGAGGGTGTGGAGAAAAGGGAACACTCTTGCACTGCTGGTGGGAACGTGAATTGGTATAGCCACTATGGAGAACAGTATGGAGGTTCCTTAAAAGACTACAAATAGAACTACTATATGACCCAGCAATCCCACTTCTGGGCATATACCCTGAGAAAACCATAATTCAAAAAGAGTCATGTACCAAAATGTTCATTGCAGCTCTATTTACAATAGCCCGGAGATGGAAACAACCTAAGTGTCCATCATCGGATGAATGGATAAAGAAGATGTGGCACATATATACAATGGAATATTACTCAGCCATAAAAAGAAACGAAATTGAGCTATTTGTAGTGAGGTGGATGGACCTAGAGTCTGTCATACACAGTGAAGTAAGTCAGAAAGAGAAAGACAAATACTGTATGCTAACACATATATATGGAATTTAAGAAAAAAAATGTCATGAAGAACCTAGGGGTAAGACAGGAATAAAGACACAGACCTACTAGAGAATGGACTTGAGGATATGGGGAGGGGGAAGGGTAAGCTGTGACAAAGTGAGAGAGTGGCATGGACATATATACACTACCAAAGGTAAAACAGATAGCTAGTGGGAAGCAGCCGCATAGCACAGGGAGATCAGCTCGGTGCTTTGTGACCACCTGGATGGGTGGGATAGGGAGGGTGGGAGGGAGGGAGACACAAGAGGGAGGAGATATGGAAACATATGTATATGTATAACTGAGTCACTTTGTTATAAAGCAGAAACTAACACACCATTGTAAAGCAATTATACTCCAATAAAGATGTAAAAAAAGAAGAAATTAATAACAGAAGGAAAACTGGAAAATTCACATATTTGTGGAGATTTAAATGATATGCGCTTAATCAACCAATGGATCAAAGAAGAAATCATAAGAGAAATAAGGAAATACTTAGAGATGAATGAAAATGAAAGCACAACATACTAAAACATACGGGATGCAATGAAAGCAGTACTAAGGGGGAATTTTATAGCTACAGACACTTATATTAAAGAACAAGAGTGACTTCAAATCAACAACCTAACTTTACAATTTAAGAAACTAGAAAAAGGACAACAAACTACATGCAAAGGTAGCAAATAGAAACAATAAAGAGAGCAGAGATAAACAAAACAGAGAACAGAAAAACCTAGAAAATCAGTGAAACCAAAAGTTTGTTCTTTGAAAATATCAACAAAATTGAAAAACCTTTAGCTGGAATAACTAAGGAAAAAAGAGAAGATTCAAATTACTAAAATAAGAATTGAAAGTGGGGACGTTACTACTGATTCTACAGAAATAAAAAGGATTATAAGAGAGTACTCTGAACAACTGTACATCAACAAACTGTATAACCTACATGCAATGGAAAAATTCCTAGCAATACAAAACCTAAAATGACTGAATCATGAAGAAATAGAAAATTTGAATAGACCTATAACTAGCAAGGACATTGAATTAGTCATCAAAAATCTCCTATACAAAGAGAAGCCCTGGATCTGATGGCTTTACTGGTGAATTCTACAAATTATTTAAAGAAGAACTAATACCAATCCTTCTCAAACTTTCCCCAAAACTTGAAAGGGAAGAAACACTTCCTAAGTCATCCTATGAGGGCAGCATTAACCTTATCCAAAGGCAGGCAAAGACACTACAAGAAAAGAAAACAGCAGGCTACTATCCCTTATGAGCATTGATGCAAAAATCCTCAACAAAATACTAGCAAAACAAATTTAACACCGTATTTGAAAGATTATACACCATGACCAAATCAGATTTGCTCCTAGAATGCAAAGATGGTACAACATAGGAATACTGATCAATGTAATACAACACATTAACACAGTAAAGGGAAAAAAAACATAATCATCTCAACTGATGCTGCAAAAGCATTTTACAAAATTCAGTACCCTTTCATGATTAAAAAGCACTCCACAAATTAGGAATAGAAGGAAACTACCTCAACATAATAAAATATATATGAAAAACCCACAGTGAACATGATACTCAATGGTGAAAAGACTGAAGGCTTTTCCTCTAAGATCAGGAACAAGGCAAGGATGTCTGCTTTCACCACTTCTATTCAATATAGTACTGGAATCAGCCAGAGCAATTTAGCAAGAAGAAAAAAAAAAAAGGCATCCAAATTGGAAAGGAAAGAGTAAAATTATCTCTGTTTGCAGATAATCCTATGTGTAGAAAACCTTGAAGATTCCACAAAATGTTAGAAATAATAAATTAATTCAGCCAAATAGCAGGATACAACTGCAACACACAAAAATAAGTTGCACTTCTATACACTAACAGTGAACAATCTGAAAAGGAAATTACAAAAACAGTTCCATTTATAGTAGCATCAAAAAGCATAAAATACTTAGGAATTAACTTAACCAAAGAGGCGAAAGACTTACACAATGAAAACTACAAAACACTGCTGAAAGAAATGGTAGAAGACATAAATAAAAACACATCCCATGTTCATGGATTGAAAGACTTAACAATGTATTGACTGGAGCCGTATTAATATGCCAAATGTTATTGACCAGAGATGTATCAATACGTTTTTAGAGAGTGATACAATTAGCATCACCATGGAAGTTGTTAGAGCTTAAAATTGATCAAGCATTCATTATACAACTTATGACTGTTGTTATCATTCACATTTTGCTCCATTAGGTTTTTGTTCCAACCTTGTGTATATTATAAATGCAAGTTTATTACTGTAAAATTTTTGAAAATGACACATCAGAAATTCTGAGTGAAGAAGAATTTTTTGGTGAATTTTATGCAGATATTTTCTCTGATTGTCCAAGCGACATATATACTAGTGTCTCAGAAGATGATAGTTCTTCAGAATACAGTTTTGCTTCAGATGATGTGAATATTAGATCAACAAAAAGACTAAAAACCTTAGTGACTGACTCTGATATGGAAAGTGAAAATGAAACTCATGGTGCTGGAGAATGTGCCTTTGATTCTACAGAAGAGTGGACTGAAGACAACATTTCACGAAAATTAGAAGACTTTACAGGTGTGTCAGATGTAACTATTGAATGTAATAACCTGCAAAGTTTAGTGAAATAAGAGAATTAATTTTTGGTAACAATTTTTTTGAGTTGGTCACTTCTCAAACAAAATTGAATCACCAACAGAATAAAAAATCATATAAAAAGTATAAGACTTTAAAATAGACTGATGTAACCAATGATGTGAAGAAGTTTCTTGGATTAATAATTTTGATGGGACCAAAAAGAAAGTCACACTGGAAAAAATATTGGTCGACTGATCCCTTACTCGAAATACCAAAGATTATGACGAGAAGAAGGTTTGAACAAAGATTATGACAAGAAGAAGGTTTGAACAAATAATGACATTTTTTCACTTTAAAGATAACTTGGAAACTCCACTTCCTGTAGACAGAATTTCAAAAGCTAAACCTCTTTTGGATTATTTTCTACCAAAATTTCAATCGATCTATATACCCAAACAAGAGCTATCACTTGAGGAGGCTATGATAAAGTGGAGAGGACGACTCAGATTCAAAACCTATAATCCCGGAAAACTTACAAAATACGGAATTTTGGTCAGGATGGTTAGAGAAAGTGAAACTGGATACATATGTAACCTTGAGATTTACATGGTTGAAGGAAAGAAACTGCAAGAAACAATATTATTGGTCCTACAACCTTATCTTGGTTCATGGCACCATATTTACCAAGACAATTATTACAACAGTGTGTCCACATCTGAAATATTGCTGAAAAATAAAACCAGAGTTTGTGGGACTATAAGAGAGAATCATGGTCTACCAAACCAATTACAGTTGAAATCTAAAAATCTGCAGAGGGGAGAAATGACAGTCTTACAGAAGGGAGAAGTGATTCTTCTTATATGGAAAGACAAGAGGCTAGTCTGCATGGTGGCAACTTTTCATGACGCCTCATAGCACCTACAGGAAAGGAAGACAGGAGGACCGGCCATCAGAAAACTAAGCCCACTTGTATACTGGAGTATAATGAATATGTGAAAGGAGTTAATCGATCCGATCACTATCTGGCAAACCTCAAAATCCTTTGGAAAATTCGAAAATGGTATAAGAAAGTGGGTTTCTATTTGAGTAATTGCAGTTCATTCAATGCTTTTAAAATTTATTGTAGCCTTAAGGCACAGAATAAAATGACTTACAAGCAGTTTTTGTTAGCCGTAGATAGAGAATGGTCAGTAGGGTAACTGACCATTCTGGTGAATGTAGTGGTAGTCCCACCCTGGTCCCTCTTGTGGCATTTCTACAAGAGCCCCCTGCAGAGATCCACCTTGTTGACTGTCAGTTAAATAAATGAAAAAATATTCTAGAGGAAATGTCCCACAGGACTAAAAAAAAAAAAAAAAAAAAAAAATGCTGTCAGAAAGTGTAGAGTCTGCTTTTCCAGGGGAAAGCACAGTGAAACACAGTGTATTTGTAATAGATCTTCTGTTCCCCAGCACAGAGGTACCTACTATACCACCTATCACACTCTAACAAAATATTAGAATCCTTTAGTAAGACATGTACAAAGTTTCAAATAAATACATTAAGTGCAAAAAAAGTTGTTGAATCGGATGAATGGATAAAGAAGATGTGGCACATATATACAATGGAATATTACTCAGCCATAAAAAGAAACGAAATTGAGCTATTTGTAATGAGGTGGATAGACCTAGAGTCTGTCATACAGAGGGAAGTAAGTCAGAAACAGAAAGACAAATACCGTATGCTAACACATATATATGGAATTTAAGAAAAAAAAATGTCATGAAGAACCTAGGGTTTTTCAAAACCCTTCAAGCATATTTTAAAGGAAGAGGTCTTGATCTTGGAATGTTTTCAAATATTTCCTCCATGAACGAGAATCCCGGACCTCTCTTTCCAATCAGAACTTACTGCTTCTGCATTTGCAGATTATGAAGAACAGAAAAACTCCTTCCCCAATTACCTCAAAGTCTGAATGTTTCTTCTGAGTGCAGGTAAAACTCATCCCTTTATTCCCAGCATCTATCTAAACATACAACTCAGTCATAAAGTCATAAAGAGGTTTTGAAAAAAAAAAAAGTTGTTGATATTTACTCAAATGTGGGTGTTTCAATATTCACTTACACAACAAATCACCAGACACAAGCATCAGTATCTGCAAAAATCCCCCAGTCAGTAATGTGTTAATATTGTTAAGATGTTATTGCTACCCAAAGTGATCTACAGATTCAGTGCAATCTTTGCAGAAATAAAAAAAAAAACCCATCCTAAAATTGATATGGAATCTCAAGGGATGACAAATAGCCAAAACTACCTTGAAAAAGAACAAAGCTGATGGACTCCCACTTCCTGATTTTAAAACTTACCACAAAGCTACAGCAGTCAAAACCGTGTTACTGGCATAAAGACAGACATATAGACCAAAGGAATAGAACACATACCAGAAATAGACTTTTGCTTATATGATCAAGTGATTTTTGATAAGTGTGCCAAGACCATTCAATGGGAAAAGGACAGTCTTTTCAACAACTGATGCTGGAATAACTGGACATTCACATACCAAAGAATGAAGTTGGACCCTTATCTAACAGCATATATATAAAGTAACTCAAATTTATCAAAGCCTTAAATCTAAGACCCAAAACTCTAAAACTCATAGAAGAAAACATAGGGGAAAAATTTTGCAACATTTTCTTAAATATGACAGTGATTTCCTAGATATGACATCAAAGGCACAGGCAACAAAAGAAGAAATAGACAAACTGGACTTCATGAAAAAAATTTTTTTGTGCATCAAAGGATACTTTATAATAAATAAATAAATATTAAAAAAGGATACTTTAACAGAGTGAAAGGCAATCTATGGAATGGGAAAAATACTTGTAAGTTATATATCTGATAAGGGATTAATATAAGTAGAACATATAGAGAATTCTTAAAACTCACCAACATAAAAACAAACAATCTGATTAAAAAAATGGGCAAAGGACATGAATAGATACTTCTCAAATGAAGACATATGAATGGTCAATAAGCACATAAAAAAATGCTCAACATCACTAATGATTAGGGAAATGCAAACCAAGACCACAGTGAGATACCACACCCCACACCCATTAGGATAGTTATCATCAAATAAAATATAAAATAACAAGTGTTGATGAGGATGTGGTGAAACTGGAACACTTGTGCACTGTGGGTGGGAATGTAAAGTGGTGCAGTCATTGTGGAAAATGGTATGGTGGTTCCTCGCAAAATTAAACAGAATTATCATATAATCCAGCAACTCCACATCTAGGTATATACCCAAAAGCAGCGGTCCACAACCTTTTTGGCACCAGGGACCAGTTGCGTGGACGACAATTTTCCCACGGATGGGGGTCGGGAGGGATGGTTTAGGCCGTAATGTGAGCGATGGAGAGAGATGCGGAGCAGCAGATGAAGCTTTGTTCATTCGCCCACCACTCACCTCCTGCTATTCGGTCCGGTTCCTGACAGACCGTGGACTGGTACTGGTCTGCAGCCCAGGGGTGGAGACCCCTGCCCAAAAGGATTGAAAACAGGGACTTGAACAGATGCTTGTATACTCATGTTCATAGTAGCATTATTCACAGTGGCTGAAACGTGAAAGCAACCCAAGTATCCAAAGATAAATGAATAGATAAATAAAATATGGTATATGCATACAATGGAATATTACCCACCCTAAAAAAGGAAGGGGATTCTGATATATGCTACAACATAGATGAAGTGTGAAGACATTATGCTAACTGAAATAAGAAAGTCACAAAAGGACAAATAGTATATGATTCCACTTATATGAGGTATTTAGAGTAGTCAAAATCATAGAGAAAGAAAGTAGAATGGTGGCTGCCTAGGCTGTGAGGGAAGGGCAGAATAAGGAGGTACTGTTTAATGGGTATAGAGTTTCAGTTTTGCAAGATGAAGTGAGTTCTAGAGGTGGATGGTGCTGACAGTTGAATAACAATAAAAATGTGCTTAATATCACTGAACTGGATGCTTAAAAATCATTAACTTGGTAAATTATCTGTTACGTGTATTTTATTACAGTAAAAAAAATTGAAAAAAAAATTAAGTAAAACAAAGACATTTGCAGACAAACAAAACCAGAGAGTTTATCACTAGCAGATCTGCACTAGAAGAAATGTTAATCATGTTCTTCAGGCTGAAAAAGTATGGAACCAGATGGAAACGAACGTGGATCTGGACAAAGTAATGATGAGCTCTAGAAATGGCTAATCAGCATACGAAAAGACACTTAATATCATTAGTCATTCAGGAAATGCAAATCAAAACTATACTGAGGTTACAGGCTCTTTCTTGGGGCTAATGGTGGACTCCGGGAGGGCTCATGCCAAGGAGTACTTCCCAGAACTTTGGCTGCCAGTGTCCTTGTCCCTGAGATGGGCCACAACCACCCCACCACCTCTGCAGGAGACCCTCCGATACTAGCAGCTGTGTGGCTGACAGGGTCTTGGTGCTCTGGCCGGCTTTCAGGCCTGAGCCTCTGAGTTGGGAGAGCGGAGGTCAGGACACTGGACCACCAGAGGCCTCCTGGCCCCACGTAATACCAGTTGGCAAGAGACTCCCGGAGATCTCAGTCTCAACGCTAAGGCCCAGCTCCACTCAAAGACCAGCAAGTTCCAGTGCTGGATACCCCATGCCAAACAACTAGCAAGACAGGAACACAACCCTAGCCATTAGCAGAGAGGCTGCCTAAAATCATAATACGGCCACAGACACCCCAAAACAAACCACCAGACGTGGACCTGCCCACCAGAAAGATAAGATCCAGCCTTACCCACCAGAACACAGGCATTAGTCCCCTCCACCAGGAAGCCTACACAATCCACTGAACCAACCTTAACCACTGGGGACAGACACCGAAAACAACCGGAACTACGAACCTGCAGCCTGCAAAAAGGAGACCCCAAACACAGTAAGATAAGCAAAATGAGGAGACAGAAAAACACACAGCAGATGAAGGAGCAAGATAAAAACCCACCAGACCTAACAAATGAAGAGGAAATAGGCAGTCTACCTGAAAAAGAATTCAGAATAATGATAGTAAAGATGATCCAAAATCTTGGAAATAGAATAGACAAAATGCAAGAAACATTTAAACAGGACCTAGAAGAACTAAAGAGGAAACAAGCAATGATGAACAACACAATAAATGAAATTAAAAATACCCTAGAAGGGATCAATAGCAGAATAACTGAGGCAGAAAAACGGATAAGTGACCTGGAAGATAAAATAGTGGAAATAACTACTGCAGAGAAGAATAAAGAAAAAAGAATGAAAAGAACTGAGGACAGTCTCAGAGACCTCTGAGAAAACATTAAATGCACCAACACTCGAATTATAGGGGTCCCAGAAGAAGAAGAGAAAAAGAAAGGGACTGAGAAAATATTTCAAGAGATTATAGTTGAAAACTTCCTTAATATGGGAAAGGAAATAGTTAATCAACTCCAGGAAGCACAGAGAGTCCCATACGGATAAATCCAAGGAGAAGCATGCCAAGACACATATTAATCAAATTGTCAAAAATTAAATACAAAGAAAACATATTAAAAGCAGCAAGGGAAAAACAACAAATAACACACAAGGGAATCCCCATAAGGTTAACAGCTGATCTTTCAGCAGAAACTCTGCAAGCCAGAAGGGCCTGACAGGACATATTTAAAGTGATGAAGGAGAAAAATCTACAACCAAGATTACTCTACCCAGCAAAGATCTCATTCAGATTTGATGGAGAAATTAAAGCCTTTACAAATAAGCAAAAGCTGAGAGAGTTCAGCACCACCAAACCAGCTTTACAACAAATGCTAAAGGAACTTTTCTAGGCAAGAAACACAAGAGAAGGAAAAGACCTACAATAACAAACCCAAAACAATTAAGAAAATGGGAATAGGAACATACATATCAATAATTACCTTAAATGTAAATAGATTAAATGCTCCCACCAAGAGACAAAGACTGGCTGAATGGATACAAAAACAAGACCCATATATATGCTGTCTACAAGAGACCCACTTCAGACCTAGAGACACATACAGACTGAAAGTGAGGGGATGGAAAAAGATATTCCATGCAAATGGAAACCAAAAGAAAGCTGGAGTAGCAATTCTCATATCAGACAAAATAGACTTTAAAATAAAGACTATTACAAGAGACAAAGAATGACACTACATAATGAACAAGGGATCGATCCAAGAAGAAGATTTAACAATTGTAAATATTTATGAACCCAACATAGGAGCGCCTCAATACATAAGGCAAATACTAAAAGCCATAAAAGGGGAAATCGACAGTAACACATTCATACTAAGGGACTTTAACACCCCACTTTCACCAATGGACAGATTATCCAAAATGAAAATAAATAAGGAAACACAAGCTTAAAATGATACATTAAACAAGATGGACTTAATTGATATTTACAGGAAATTCCATCCAAAAACAACAGAATACACATTTTTCTCAAGTGCTCATGGAATATTCCCCAAGATAGATCATATCTTGGGTCACAAATCAAGCCTTGGTAAATTTAAGAAAATTGAAATCGTATCAAGTATCTTTTCCGACCACAATGCTATGAGACTAGATATCAATTACAGGAAAAGATCTGCAAAAAATACAAACACATGGAGGCTAAACAATACACCACTTAATAATGAAGTGATCACTGAAGAAATCAAAGAGGAAATAAAAAAATACCTAGAAACAAATGACAATGGAGACACGATGACCCAAAACTTATCGGATGCAGCAAAAGCAGTTCTAAGAGGGAAGTTTATAGCAATACAATCCTACCTTAAGAAACAGGAAACATCTCAAATAAACAACCTAACCTTGCACCTAAAGCAATTAGAGAAAGAAGAACAAAGAAACCCCAAAGCTAGCAGAAGGAAAGAAATCATAAAGATCAGATCAGAAATAAATGAAAAAGAAATGACGGAAATGATAGCAAACATCAATAAAACTAAAAGCTGGTTATTTGAGAAGATAAACAAAATTGATAAACCATTAGCCAGACTCATCAAGAAAAAAAGGGAGAAGACTCAAATCAATAGAATTAGAAATGAAAAAGGAGAAGTAACAACTGACACTGTAGAAATACAAAAGATCATGAGAGATTACTACAAGCAACTCTATGCCAATAAAATGGACAACCTGGAAGAAATGGACAAATTCATAGAAATGTACAACCTGCCGAGACTCAACCAGGAAGAAGTAGAAAATATGAACAGACCAATCACAAGCACTGAAATTGAAACAGTGATTAAAAATCTTCCAGCGAACAAAAGCCCAGGACCAGATGGCTTCACCAGCGAATTCTATCAAACATTCACAGAAGAGCTAACACCTATCCTTCTCAAATTCTTGCAAAATATAGCAGAGGGAGGAACACTCCCAAACACATTCTACGAGGCTACCATCACCCTGATACCAAAACCAGACAAGGATGTCACAAAGAAAAAAAAACTACAGGCCAATATCACTGATGAACATAGATGCAAAAATCCTCAGCAAAATGCTAGCAAACAGAATCCAACAGCACATTAAAAGGATCATACACCATGATCAAGTGGGGTTTATTCCAGAAATGCAAGGAATCTTCAATATACGCAAATCACCCAACGTGATACACCATACTAAAAAATTGAAGGAGAAAAACCATACGATCATCTCAATAGATGCAGAGAAAGCTTTTGACAAAATTCAACACCCATTTATGATAAAAACCCTGCGGAAAGTAGGCATAGAGGGAACTTTCCTCAACATAATAAAGGCCATATATGACAAATCCACAGCCAACATCGTGCTCAATGGTGAAAAACTGAAAGCATTTCCACTAAGATCAGGAAGAAGACAAGGTTGCCCACTCTCACCACTCTTATTCAACATAGTTTTGGAAGTTTTAGCCACAGAAATCAGAGAAGAAAAGGAAATAAAAGGAATCCAAATTGGAAAAGAAGAAGTAAAGCTGTCACTGTTTGCAGATGACATGATACTATACATAGAGAATCCTAAAGATGTTACCAGAAAACTACCAGGGCTAATCAATGAATTTGGTAAAGTAGCAGGATACAAAATTAATGCACAGAAATCTCTGGCATTCCTATACACTAATGATGAAAAATCTGAAAGTGACATTAAGAAAACACTCCCATTTACCATTGCAATAAAAAGAATAAAATACCTAGGAATAAACCTATCTAAGGAGACAAAAGACCTGTATGCAGAGAATTATAAGACACTGATGAAAGAAATTAAAGATGATACAAATAGATGGAGAGATATACCATGTTCTTGGATTGGAAAAATCAACACTGTGAAAATGACTCTACTACCCTAAAGCAATCTACAGATTCAGTGCAATCCCCATCAAACTACCACTGGCATTTTTCACAGAATTAGAACAAAAAATGTCACCATTTCTATGGAAACACAAAAGACCCCGAATAGCCAAAGCAATCCTGAGAACAAAAATTGGAGCTGGAGGAATCAGGCTCCCTGACTTCAGACTATACTACAAAGCTACAGTAATGAAGACAGTATGGTACTGGCACAAAAACAGAAAGATAGATCAATGGAACAGGATAGAAAGCCCAGAGATAAACCCACGCACATATGGTCATCTTATCTTTTATAAAGTAGGTAGGAATGTACAGTGGAGAAAGGACAGCCTCTTCAATAAGTGGTGCTGGGAAAACTGGACAGGTACATGTAAAAGTATGAGATTAGAACACTCCCTAACACCATACATAAAAATAAGCTCAAAATGGATTAAAGACCTAAATGTAAGGCCAGGAACTATCAAACTCTTAGAGGAAAACATGGGCAGAACACTCTATGACATAAATCATAGCAAGATCCTTTTTCTCCCACCACCTAGAGAAATGGAAATAAAAATAAGAAAAGGGGACCTAATGAAACTTAAAAGCTTTTGCACAGCAAAGGAAACCATAAACAAGACAAAAAGACAATTGTCAGAATGGGAGAAAATATTTGCAAATGAAGCAACTGACAAAGGATTAATCTCCAAAATTTATAAGAAGCTCATGCCACTCAATAACAAAAAAAAAAAAACAACCCAATCCAAAAATGGGCAGAAGACCTAAAAAGACTTTTCTCCAAAGAAGATATACAGATTGCCAACAAACACATGAAATAATGCTCAACATCACTAATAATTAGAGAAATGCAAATCAAAACTACAATGAGATATCATCTCACACCATTCAGAATGGCCATCATTAAAAAATCTAGAAACAATAAATGCTGGAGAGGGTGTAGAGAAAAGGGAACACTCCTGCACTGCTGGTGGGAATGTAAATTCATACAGCCACTGTGGAGAACAGTATGGAGTTTCCTTAAAAAAGTAAAAGTAGAACTACCATACGACCCAGCAATCCCACTACTGGGCATATACCCTGAGAAAACCATAATTCAAAAAGAGTCATGTACCAAAATGTTCATTGCAGCTCTATTTACAGTAGCCAGGAGATGGAAACAACCTAAGTGTCCATCATTGGATGAATGGACAAAGAAGATGTGGCACATATATACAATGGAATATTACTCAGCCATAAAAAGAAATGAAATTGAGTTATTTGTAGTGAGGTGGATGGACCTAGAGTCAGTCATACAGAGTGAAGTAAGTCAGAAAGAGAAAGACAAATACCATATGCTAACACATATATATGGAATTTAAGAAAAAAAAATGTCATGAAGAACCTAGGGGTAAGACAGGAATAAAGACACAGACCTACTAGAGAATAGACTTGAGGATATGGGGAGGGGTAAAGGTAAGCTGTGACAAAGTGAGAGAGTGGAATGGACATATATACACTACCAAACGTAAAATAGACAGCTAGTGGGAAGTAGCTGCATAGCACAGGGAGATCAGCTCGGTGGTTTGTGACCTCTTAGAGGGGTGGGATAGGGAGGGTGGGAGGGAAGAAGATGCAAGAGTGAAGAGATATGGGAACATATGTACATGTATAACTGATTCAGTTTGTTATAAAGCAGAAACTAACACACCATTGTAAAGCAATTATACTCCAATAAAAGTGTTAAAAAAAAAAAAAAAGATTACTCTACCCAGCAAGGATCTCACTCAGATTCAACAGAGAAATTAAAAACTTTACAGACAAGCAAAAGCTAAGAGAATTCAGCACCACCAAACCAGCTTTATAACAAATGCTAACGGAACTTCTCTAGGCGGGAAACACAAGAGAAGGAAAAGACCTACAATAACAAACGCAAAACAGTTAAGAAAATGGTAATAGGAACATATATATCGATAATTACCTTAAATGTAAATGGATTAAACGCTCCAACCAAAACACATAGACTGGATGAATGGATACAAAAACAAGGCACGTATATTTGCTGTCTACAAGAGACCCACTTCAGACCTAGGGACACATACAGACTGAAAGTGAGAGGATAGAAAAAGATATTCCATGCAAATGAAAAGCAAGAGAAAACTGGAATAGCAACTTTCATATCCGACAAAATAGACTTTAAAATAAAGACTATCTCGAGAGACAAAGAAGGACACTGCATAATGATCAAGGGATCAATCCAAGAAGAAGATATAACAATTGTAGATACTTATGCACCCAACATAGGAGCTCCTCAATATATAAGGCAAATGCTAACAGCCATAAAACGAGAAAATGAAAGTAACACAATAATAATAGGGGACTTTAACACCCCACTTTCACCAATGGACAGATTAACCAAAATGAAAATAGATAAAGAAACACAAGCTTTAAATGACACATTAAAGAAGATGGATTTAATTGATATTTACAGGACATTCCAACCAAATACAACAGAATACACTTTCTTCTCAATTGCTCATGGAACAGTCTCTGTGATAGATCATATCATGGGACACAAGTCAAGCCTTGGTAACTTTAAGAAAACTGAAGTCGTATCAAGTATCTTTTCCGACTACAACGCTATGAGACTAGGGAAAAAAGTGTAAAAAATACAGACACATGGAGGCTAAACAATATGCTACTAAATAACCAAGAGATCACTGAAGAAATCAAAGAGGAAATCAAAAAATACCTAGAAACAAATGACAATGAAAACATGATGACCCAAAATCTATGGGATGCAGCAAAAGCAGTTCTAAGTTGGAAGTTTATAGCAATACAATCCTACCTCAAGAAACAAGAAAATCTCAAATAAATAACAAAACCTTACACCTAAAGTAATTAGACAAAGAACAAAAAAACCCCAAAGCTAGCAGAAAGAAAGAAATCATAAAGATCAGATCAGAAATAAATGAAAAAGAAATGAAGGAAACAATAGCAAACATCAATAAAACTAAAAGCTGGTTCTTTGAGAAGATAAACAAAATTGATAAACCATTAGTCAGACTAATCAGGAAAAAAAGGGAGAAGATTCAAATCAATAGAAACGAAAAAGGAGAAGTAACAACTGACACTGCAGAAATACAAAGGATCATGAGAGGTTACTACAAGCAACTGTATGCTAATAAAATGGACGACCTGAAAGAAATGTACAAATTCTTAGAAAAGCACAACCTTCCAAGAGTGAACCAGGAAGAAACAGAAAATACAAACAGACCAATCACAAGCACCGAAATTGAAACTGTAATTAAAAATATTCCAACAAACAAAAGCCCAGGACCAGATGGCTTCACAGGTAAATTTTATCAACCATTTACAGAAGAGCTAACACCCATCCTTCTCAAACTCTTCCAAAATATAGCATAGGGAGGAACACTCACAAACTCATTCTACAAGGTCACCATCACCCTGATACCAAAACCAGACAAGGATGTCACAAAGAAAAAAAAACTACCGGCCAATATCACTGATGAACATAGATGCAAAACTCCTCAAGATTGCTACCTAAATCCTAAAGATGCTACCAGAAAACTACTAGAGCTAATCAATGAATTTGGTAAAGTAGCAGGATACAAAATTAATGCACAGAAATCTCTGGCATTCCTATACACTAAGGATGAAAAATCTGAAAGTGAAATCAAGAAAACACTCCCATTTACCATTGCAACAAAAAGAATAAAATACCTAGGAATAAACCTACCTAAGGAGACAAAAGATCTGTATGCAGAAAATTATAAGACACAGATGAAATAAATTAAAGATGATACCAACAGATGGAGAGATATACCATGTTCTTGGATTGGAAGAATCAACATTGTTAAAATGACTATACTACCCAAAGCAATCTACAGATTCAATGCAATTCCTATCAAACTATCAATGCCATGTATCACAGAACAAGAACAAAAAATTTCACAATTTGTATGGAAACACAAAAGACCCCGAGTAGCCAAAGCAATCTTGAGAAAGAAAAATGGAGCTGGAGGAATCAGGCTTCTTGACTTCAGACTATACTACAAAGCTACAGTAATCAAGACAGTGTGGTACTGGCACAAAAACAGAAAGATAGATCAGTGGAATAGGATAGAAAACCCAGAGATAAACCCATGCACTTATGGTCATCTTATCTTTGATAAAGGAGGCAAGAATATACAATGGAGAAAAGACAGCCTCTTCAATAAGTGGTGCTGGGAAAACTGGACAGCTACACGTAGAAAAGTGAAATTAGAACACTCCCTAACACCATACAGAAAAATAAACTCAGAATGGATTAAAGACCTAAATGTAAGGCCAACCATTATAAAACTCTTAGAGGACCACATAGGAAGAACACTTCATGACATAAATCATAGCAAGGTCCTTTTTGACCCACCTCCTAGAGAAATGAAAATAAAAATAAACAAATGGGACCTAATGAAACTTAAAAGCTTTTGCACAGCAAAGGAAACCATAAACAAGACAAAAAGACAACCCTCAGAATGAGAGAAAATATTTGCAAATGAAGCAACTTACAAAGGATTAATCTATGAAATATACAAGCAGCTCATGCAGGTCAATATCAAAAAAACAAACAACCCAAACCAAAAATGGGCAGAAGACCTAAATAGACATTTCTCCAAAGAAGATATACAGATTGCCAACAAACACATGAAAGGATGCTCAACATCACCAATCATTTGAGAAATGCAAATCAAAACCACAATGAGGTATCACCTCACACCAGTCAGAATGGCCATCATCAAAAAATCTAGAAACAATAAATGCTCGAGAAGGTGTGGAGAAAAGGGAACCCTCCTACACTGTTGGTGGGAATGTAAGTGGATACAGCCCCTATGGAGAATAGTACAGAGGTTCCTTAAAAAAGTAAAAATAGAACTACCATATGACCCAGCAATCCCACTACTGGACATATACCCTGAGAAAACCATAATTCAAACAGAGTCATGTACCAAAATGTTCATTGCAGCTCTATTTACAATAGCCAGGACATGGAAGCAACCTAAGTGTCCATCGACAGATGAATGGATAAAGAAGATGTGGCACATATACACAATGGAATATTACTCAGCCATAGAAAGAAACGAAATTGAGTTATTTGTAGTGAGGTGGATGGACCTAGAATCTGTCACAGAATGAAGTAAGTCAGAAAGAGAAAAACAAATACCATATGCTAACACATATATATGGAATCTAAGGAAAAAAATGGTCATGAAGAACCTAGGGGCAGGACAGGAATAAAGACACAGATGTAGAGAATGGACTTGAGGATATGGGGAGGGGGAAGGGTAAGCTGGGGTGAAGTAAGAGAGTGGCGTGGATTTATATATACTACCAAATGTAAAATAGATAGCTAGTGGGAAGCAGCCGCATAGCACAGGGAGATTAGCTTGGTGCTTTGTGACCACCTAGAGGGGAGGGATAGGGAGAGTGGGAGGGAGATGCAAGAGGGAGGGGATATAGGGATATAACTATATGCATAGCTGATTCACTTTGTTTTACAGCAGAAACTAACACAATGTAAAGCAATTATACTCCAATAAAGTTGTTAAAAAAAGAAAAATCTATACTGAGATACTACTTTATTATACCCACTAGGATAGCTATAATAAAAAAAAGACAAAATATAACAAATCCTGCTAAGGATGTGGAGAAACTGGAACACTCATACACTGCTGATGGGAATTGTTAAATGGTGGAGGTGCTTTGGAGAATAGTCTGGCAGTTCTACAAGAAGTTGAACATAGAATTTACATATGACCCAGCAATTCCACTCCTATGTACATACCCAAGGAAAATGAAAACGTGTTCACAGAAAAATTTGTACATGATTGTTAATAGCAGCATTATTCATTACAAAGTGGAAGACAGTCTGGCAGTTTCTTATAAAATTAAACATGTGGGCTTCCCTGGTGGCGCAGTGGTTGAGAGTCCGCCTGCCGATGCAGAGGACATGGGTTCGTGCCCCGGTCCGGGAATATCCCACATGCCGTGGAGCGGCTGGGCCCGTGAGCCATGGCCGCTGAGCCTGCACGTCCGGAGCCTGTGCTCCACAACGGGAGAGGCCACAACAGTGAGAGGCCCGTGTACCGCAAAAAAAAAAAAATTAAACATGTATTTGCTCTGTTATTCAGTAATTCCACTGCTAGGTATTTAACCAAGAGGGAAAAAAAACATACTGGCATGTGAATACTAGTAGCAGCTTTATTCATAATAGCTGAAAACAATCTGATTATCTATCAACCAGTGGATAGATAAACAATGTATGGTATATCCATATATACAGGAATATTACTCAGCCATTTAAAAATGAACCAGTGATATAGACAACAACATGGATAAATCTCAAAAGTATTATTATAAGTGAAGGAAGCCAAATAGAAAAGAGTATATACCAGATGATTCTATTTATTTGAAATTCTAGAAATGGTATGGTCATAGGAAGTGGCGGAGTGGGAGGCATTGATAGCAAAAGGGGAGGGAAAATTTTAGGCTAATGAATGTTTTCTTTCTTGATTGTAGTGGTTGTGGTTATACAGATGTATGCATTTGTCAAAGCTCATTGAACTCAACTCTTAAAATATGTATGTTTATTGTATTAAATATTTCAATAAAGTTAATTTTATACAAGAAATATAAATATTGATGTTAAATATAAACATTTGAAAAATGCTCAATCTCACTATAAATAGATGATTGAAAATGAAAACTACACTGAGATACTCATTCTCACCTATCATTTAGTAAAAATACAAAAGTTTGACAATATATTCAGTTAGTGAAATTTTAGGAAACTAGCTTTCTCATACATTGCTGATGGAAGAGGGAAATGGTGCAATTTCCACTGTGTAGTATCTGGCAATATCGACCAAAATTACAGATCTAGCTACCCCCTAACCTCACAATCCCATTTCTGTGACTCTAACCTGTAGAAACACCTGCATAAATATGCAAAAGACTGGAAACAACCCAAGTGTTCATCAACAGGAGACTGGTTAAATAAATTATAGTACATCCACACAACAGAATGCTAGCTGCTCTGAAGAATCAGGAAGATCTCTTTGTATGATATAGAAGGCTCTCCAGGAGCATTTTAGTTAAAAAGAAAGGAAGGAAGCTTGGAAAGAAGGAAGGAAAGGAGGGAGGGAGGGAGGGAGGGAGGGAGGAAGGGAGGGAGGGAGGGAGGGAGGAAGGGAGGAAGGGAGGAAGGAAGGAAGGAAGGAAGGAAGGAAGGAAGGAAGGAAGGAAGGAAGGAAGGGTGGGCAGGAAGGGAGGGAGGGGAAGGAAGGGAGGGAGGGAAAGAAGGAAAGAAGGAAGGAAGGAAGGAAGGAAGAAAGGAAGGAAGGGAGGGAAGGGAAGAAGGAAGGAAGGAAGGGAGGGAGGGAGGGAAAGAAGGAAGAAAGAAAAGAAGGAAGGGAGGGAAAGGAAGGGAAGGGAAGGGAAGAGAAACTAAGAAAGGAGGAAATCTGAATAAATGTTCAAAATGCTTCTATTGGAATAAATACTGGAAGGATAAATAAGAAACTAATAAAAATAGTTACTAATAAGTCAACTTCTGTAAATTAGAGCACCACAAATGGGTGCTCTGGGAAAAATTTTGGTAAAAGTTACTGAAGTCTTGCCTGGAAATTCCTTCTTTCCTTCCTTCCTTCTCTCCTTCCCACCCTCCCTTCCTCCCTTCCTTCCTACAAAATGCATTATTTATCTACAAGAGAGTTCTGGAAGACAAGAAGGATACAGGCTCCTTGGGCGGGGAAACAATAAATCTATAGTTCCTTGCTACTGAGGAGGTTGGGGGTATAGGGCCCAGAGAGTTACAGTAAAAACAAGTTCTGGTGAAGGAGATCCCTCAGCAACAGCGATGTCACTCATCTTAGGTGTGTGAGAGGAAAGGCAAAGCAGTCTAGCTCCTTGAGCTGAATATCTGAAATCGCCCTCTCTACAACACACTGGCTCTTGCTTCCATCTGCCTTGTGTTTGATCACTTTGCCACCCCTTCAGAGGCTGATCGCTCTGAAAAGATTAGATGCTGTGCACACTGGAGCCTAAACCATATTAGTTCTCTATGATATGTGGTTCCAACTACCCACTCCCCTATCACTGGTTGATTCTGTAAGGCAACTTCATTTTGATGATTAAAAATGCCCAAGTTGGTTGTATCTTTGTAAGAGTCTTTTTTTCTTTAACGAAACCCATTATATTTTTCATATTAATTGTTCCCTGTGGTGAGGAAGTGAACAGAAACATATCCTCTGTACCCCAATTTCTTCTTCCATACTCCCTGGCAAAGCAATAGAAAAAGGCAGGCAAGAGGAGAATAGCAAATGCTCAGCACCTATTGCTCTGGTGCACTCTTGTGAAATGCAACTCACTTCAAAATTAGAAGTCAGAAAGAACATAATTTTAATACCTCTACTTTCTGTTCAGCACCCACCATTTTTCCAGGAGAGTGGTTTCCAAGTTGCTTATTCTCTTGAGATTCACAAATTTCTCCTTTAAGCCTTTCAACCTGAAATACAAAAGCATTTTAAATACAAAAGTGAGGTGGGGGGGCTTCCCTGGTAGCGCAGTGGTTGAGAGTCCGCCTGCCGATGCAGGGGACACGGGTTCGTGCCCCGGTCCGGGAAGATCCCACATGCCGCAGAGCGGCTGGGCCCGTGAGCCATGGCCGCTGAGCCTGCGCGTCCGGGGCCTGTGCTCCGCAACGGGAGAGGCCACAACAGGGAGAGGCCCGTGTACCGCAAAAAAAAAAAAAAAAAAAGGGACGGGGGATGCTTTGTTTTAAAAATATACAAGTTATATATGAATACATTCTTTGTGTAAAAAATTTAAACAACTTATAGGTATATAGAGCAACAAGTGATCTTTTCCTTCACATAACTCTACCCCACAATCCCGTTTCCCTTTCCAGAAGTAATAATGTTTGGGATATACCTTTCCTGAACTTTATCTCACCTGTATGTGTATGTTTGTGTATATATAAAACATAAACATATGTTTAACATTAAACATATTTTACCAGTATCAGATATACAAATTTACAGAGATTTAAACTTGAACAGTGTTTATTCATTCTTTCTTACAATTGCATTTAAAAAACTAGGCTAAAATATACATAACACAAAATTTACCATTTTAACCATTTTAAAAAATTTTTATTTATTTATTTTTGGCTGTGTTGGGTCTTCATTGCTGGGCGCAGGCTTTCTCTAGTTGCCGCGAACGGGGTGGGGGGGCTACTCTTCGCTGTGGTGCACGGGCTTCTCATTGCGGTGGCTTCTCTTGTTGCGGAGCACAGGTTCTAGGTGGGCGGGCTTTAGTAGTTGTGGCACGCGGGCTCAGTAGTTGTGGCTTGTGGGCTCTAGAGCGCAGGCTCAGTAGTTGTGGCGTACAGGCTTAGTTGCTCCGTGGCATGTGGGATCTTCCGGACCAGGGCTCGAACCTATGTCTCCCTGCATTGGCAGGCAGATTCTTAACCACTGCGCCACCAGGGAAGCCCCTTAACCATTTTTAAGTATACAGTTGAGTAGCACTAAACGCATTCCCATTACTGCGCAACCATCACCACCATCCATCTCCATAATTCTTTTCATCTTGCAAAACTGAAACCCTACACCCATTAAACAATAACTCCTCATTATGCCCTCCCCCACAGCCCCTAGAAACCACCATTCTACTTTCTGGCTCTATGATTTCTGACTACTCTAGGTACCTCATATAAGTGGAATTATATACTATTTGTCTTTCTGTGACTCATTTATTTCAATTAGCATAATGTCTTCAAGTTTCACCCATGTTGTAGCATATTTCTTTTTAAAGTGGAATAATATTCCATTGTGTGTGTACACCATATTTTGTTTATCCATTCATCTGTCAATGGATGCTTGGGTTGCTTCAACCTTTTGGCTATGAACATGAGTGAACAAATATATGTTCAAGTCCCTGCTTTCAATTCTTTTGGGTGTATACCCAGAAGCAGAATTGCTAGATCATATGGTAACTCTATGTTTACTTTTTATTTATTTTATTAATTTTTTTATTTTTTGCGGTATGTGGGCCTCTCACTGTTGTGGCCTCTCCCGTTGCGGAGCACAGGCTCCGGACGCACAGGCTCAGCGGCCATGGCTCACGGGCCCAGCCGCTCTGCGGCATGTGGGATCTTCCCGGACTGGGGCACGAACCCGTGTCCCCTGCATCTGCAGGCGGACTCTCAACCACTGCGCCACTAGGGAAGCCCCTATGTTTACTTTTTAAAGGAAGTCCCATACTGTTTTCTACAGTGGATGTACCATTTTACATTCTTAACAACAATGCACAAAGGGTTCCAATTTCTCCACTTCCTCATCAACATTTGTTATTTTTTATTGTTTTGATAATAGCCATTCTAATGAATATTTATTCATTCTTGCAACAAAATTTCTTGAGCACTTATTATATGCCAGGCATTGTATTAGACACTAGAGATATGATTGTGAAATGAATATAATTAAAATTGAAGTGACATATAGTATATTTAGAACTTGGAAGTACATATTAAAAATCAATAAATTCCTAAGAAGAAATGATTCAAAAACATAACACAACTATGGGTTTAGTATTAATAATCTCAAACTTTGGTAAATGTGATCGGTATAAACTATTATCTAAATCCTTATTAAAAAGAAAAGACCCTAAACTGACACTATAGCAGTAACATTACTGTTCAGCATATGTAGTTAAAATGTATAAAATAGAAATACTGATAGAAAGCATCTAGGTCAAAGTACAGCTCTACCTGGGATGCTACAGCCACCAGAATCAGTCTTCACTAATGACCAATAAATGATGTATTGATACATCTAGCTTGCTTAGCTGCTGACTGTTACTATTCTATACACATTTAAATTAACTCTAAGAAAAAGTTAAATAACTTACCTCTTCTCCAAGTACCTTTCTTTCTGAGTCAAGTGATCGAACTCGATTTCTTAAAGCCAGAATTTCCTCATCCAGTCTCTGATTATGTTCCTTTGCCTTCCGTAGGTCAACTGAGTCTAAAACAGGGAAAATGTAGTTGACTCAACTGGATCGAAGTTTTAATTTGGGGGCGTTAACTCTAAAAACTGAGGAAGTGCTGTTTCCTGCCATTCTTGTCAGTCCTACCGTGTCTCTGCATATGTGATTCTCCACAAAGAAGAGCTGCTAGACTCTCAAGTCCAGCCCTAGAATGTTCTACCAAGTAATGAAACAGAACAGAATGTTTTTTATTTCTCATACAAGTCTAATGAGCTGGACTTTTTGAGTATAGGATTTCCAGCAATAGAGATTCTTCCAGGACCTGGAATTTTAAAACAATTGAGCCTGCCTTCTAAAAGTGAAACCACTAAAAAAATCATCTTCCTGGTGGTCCTGTGGTCCTGTCTCTCTTACACACCTCATATATTCCTCACATATTCCTAGATACTTCTCTTGCACTCATTAACTGCAGGGCATCCACAGACAGCTGATGTAGTGAGCTAGGGGTAGTGAATGGACAGACTGTAAAGTGAAATCAAGTTGCTTCATCAAAACCATCTTTCTCCTGTAGCACCTCTGCCTGTAGGCTACTCTCAGCTCAGCACCTCATGTTAAGACCTGCTCTTTCCAGCACTCATCAAAGTGTCAATAGTACAAACTTGTTGCCTGTAACTTTCCTGGATTTGCAACTGTTTCTTTTTTCACTTATGTTTCTCCTATTTTTCTTTTGCTGCTTTAGTCTCCTTTGTTTTCCTTCTTCATTGCCTGTTCTGTTTTTGCTTGTATTTTTCTTTCTTCATTTTTTCTTTTGTTTCCCTTACTACCCTCTTTTTTTCCTTAGTGTGTAAATTTTTTTAACTTGAAAAATGCTGAAAACACACCAAAAAGAAAAAAAAAAAGCATTCACAATCCATATACATATATGGAGGACAAGATTTGTTCTACCTTTTGCATATGCAATTTAAAAAAATTTAAACAATGCTATGCAACACTGTCTGCAACTTTACCACCTGTGAATACATCATGGATATCTTTACAGGACAACTCTTATAAAGTCATTTTCCATTTCTTATTTGGAACTATTTTTTAATTGAGGCATAATTTATATACAATATAATGTACATATCTTAAGTGTTCAATGAATTTTGACAATTTTATATACCCGTGAACTTCCCCTGAAAAAGATATAGAATATCTCCATCACCCCATAATGTTCCCTCAAATCCTTTCCAGTCAGTTCTCCACTCCCACCCACCCCTACAACCACTTTCTGACTTCTATCACATAGACTAGTTTTGCTCGTTCTTGGTTTTCATAGAAATAAAATCTTACAATACACATATGTTTGTGTCAGGCTTCTTTCACTCAATATATATAGTATTTTTGGGATTCATCGGTGTTTTATCAATAATTTGTTCCTCTTGACTCTTTAGTCCATCTTTTTTTTTTTTTTTTTTTTTTTTGCAGTACGCGGGCCTCTCACTGTTGTGGCCTCTCCCGTTGTGGAGCACAGGCTCCGGACGCGCAGGCTCAGCGGCCATGGCTCACGGGCCCAGCCGCTCTGCGACATGTGGGATCTTCCCGGACCAGGGCACGAACCCGTTTCCCCTGCATCGGCAGGCGGACTCTCAACCACTGCGCCACCAGGGAAGCCCAGTCCATCTTATTAATATACCACAGTTTGTTTATGCATTGTCTCATTTTGTTCTGCATAGTATGCCACCGTCCAAATTGCCATTTTTTGTGTCACTTTTCCCCTGATGAAGATTTAGGTTTGTTGCCAATGCTTATTCTTGTAAACAATTCTAAAATTATTTTCCTTGTTCATCAACGTCTAGGTACTTATGACATTATTTCTAAAAAAATAAATCCCCAGAAAGAAAAGGGATAGCTGGATCGGGAGACATGTGCATTAAAAAAATTTGACAGAGCCTGCCAAATTATTCTTCAAAAAGATGGTACAAAGCTACGTTCTCACAATGACATTGTCCATTTCTCTATACTATATATTACCAGTATTTTTAATTTTCACAGATCTTAAAAATACAGCTGAATAATGGCCTATTTTAAATAGGGTCACTAAAATCAGTACTGTTTTGCTTATTACAAATGGAATATAGGCTTTTTGTTTTAAAAAGAAAAAATCAAGCTATACGGTTATGTTCAGAGCAGATATTCTCATCCAACCCTTATCTACCCTGACCCAAAATAATGTTGTTAATACTTGGTAAATACTCTTTAAAATTTTTTATATGCATATTCTAATGTATAGACAAGGGTTGTATTGAAAATATTTAACAAGTGGTAAAGCGTGGACCCTCATCTATGAGAACGTAGCTCTGGAGCAGAGTTCTACAGAACATCCTGCTGTGCCAAGTATTATCCCTCTGGTGGCTGGAAAGACAAGGGGCTGGAAGGAGCTGGGACAGTTGGGGTAGGTGGGAGACACTTGGCAGATGCAGGGCAGTAGCTACTTAGAACTTATACAAAACTATCCCAGTGTATTCACAACTTTACTGCCATACTAATGTGTATCACCTCATACAGTCCTGTGAGCGCACATACACATGCACACACACATCCCCCCCACACACACCCTATAAAAATAAAAACCAAAATGACATTACACTACATGTATTACTCTACAGCTTTTTTTCACTTGATAACATGTCATAGACATCTATTCATGTCAGTGCACAAAAATCTATGTCATTCTTATGAAAGTATCCATTGTGTGGTCACTTTCTTAGCCAACCCACTGCAGATAAACACAATTTGATTTTACTACCCCAAAATTACTCCTTACTCTTTGTACTTTTACAAGGTCTTCTTCTGCGGTCATTGGGAATAATGTAATGTCGTTGGTTTTGTCACCAAGGTAATGCTGACCATTTAACAGTTGGGAAGTACGTATTCTCTCTTCTATTTTCTGGAAGAGTTTATGTAAAATCAGTATTATTTATTGCTTAAAAGTTTGTTAAGTGAAGCCATCTGAACCTGGAGTTTTCTTTGTGGGAAGATGTTTAACTATAAATTCAATTTCTTTGGTAGATTTAGGGCTATCTGTTTCTCCTTGAGTGAGGTTCGGTAATTTGTGTCTTTCAAGGAATGTGTCCATCTTATCCAGGTCATCAAATTTGTTGTCATAAAGTTGCTCAATATATTCCCTTATTATCTTCTTGATCTGTAGAAATGTTGTCTCTGTCATTGCTTATATTGGTAATGTGTGTCTCTTCTCATTTTTTCATGAACAATCTAGTTAGACGTTTACCAATGTTATTGATCCTTCCAAAGAACCCGCCCTTCATTCCACTAATTTATTCTATTTTGTTCTGTTTTTACTTTTATTGACCTCAACCTTATTTTAAACATCTCCTTCGTTTTGCTTGCTTTGGATTTAATTTGTTCTTATCCTGGGTTTTTAAAGTAGAAGCTTAGATTATTTTGAGTCCTTTCTTGATTTCTGGTATAAGCATTAAATGGGATGTTTCCCTCTTAAACACTGGCTTAGATGCATCCCACAAATACTGATATGTTCAGTGTTTTCATTGTTATTCAAGTTAATTCATATAAAATATTCTGTAATATCCCCTGTAATTTTTTTCTTGGAAGGCATGGCAATTTAGAAGTATCTTATTTAACTTCCAAATATTTGGCGATTTTCTAAACATACTACTGTTACTGCTTTTTGGTTTCATTCTATTATGGTCAGAGAACATAACTTGTATGATTTCAGTTCTTCTGCAAAAATTTGTTTTATGGTGATAGCATATTTTTGTGAATGCGCCATGTGTACTTGAAAAGAATATAATACTTCTGGTGGAGTTTTCTATAATTATCGATTATGTCACGTTGCTTAGTAGTGTTATTAGGTCTTCTATATGCTTACTAATTTTGTTTTCTTGCTCTATCAGTTACTAAGAAAGCAGTGTTCATTTTATAATTGTATTCATATATTTTTTAAACAATCCTGATCATCAATTGTAATGCATGGGTTTTTTTCCCTACACACCCACGTAATTCTCCAATGCCAGCTTGGTGTTCTACAATTCAACTCAGTTCTGAGGCTATCTACCTGGAGATAGCATCAGATTCCACGGGTTAAGGGCTCAGCCCCACAAGACTGCCCTCTGTTTCAGATGCCAATTGCAAGTGTGCTTCTGACCGATTGGTTATAAATCAGAGGTTCCCATGACCTCCTCCTTGGGTTTGATTAATTTGTTAAAGCAGCTCACAGAACTCAGGGAAACGTTTTATTTACTAGATTACCCTGTTTATTATAAAGGAATGTAACTCAGGAGTAGCTAGATGGAAGAGATGCCTAAGGGCAAGGTCTGGGGAAAGGGGTGCAGACCTTTCATGCCCTCCCTGAGTGCGCCACGCTCCCCAAATCTCCATGTGTTCACCAACCCGGAAGCTCTCTGAACCCCCTCCTTCGGGTTTCTATGAAAGCTTCATTACACAGGCACGACTGATTAAATCACTGGCCACTGGCGATTGAACTTAATCTCCAGCCCCTCCCCCCTCCTAGGAGCTGGGGGTGGGGACAGGACGAGTTGGCGTTACAGAGGGGGCGGAGGGTGGGACTGAAAGTTCCAACCCCCTAATCACGTGGTTGGCTCCCCTGGCAACTAACTCCCATCCTTCGGTTACTGAGGGGCTTTCCAAAAGTCCTCATTACCATGACAAAAGACACCCCTACTGTTCTTAATCACTTAGGAAATTCCAAGCGTTTGGGGGTAGCAGAAACAAGGATGAAGGCCAAATACATGTTTCTTATTGTAAATCACAATAGCACCGGGTAAATAAACCTAGTTTTATAACTATTAAAACGGTAAACATATTTTAAATTATTTTTGTAGTTACTACCATTATGACACTCAAATGTCATTACATTATTTATAGCTGATATCATTTTTACACAGCCAAGATAAGGTCAGATTAACTAATTCACCACTTATTCCAAGCCTATTGGCTTCCTAGCAAACAAATATGTGTGAAGTGTTGTTAAATGTATTATAAGTTGTCTTGATCTCAGTGGTCCCAGTAAATATGTATTGTTTGTGTTGACCAAAGGTTTTGGAGTCAGACATATATGGATTCAAATAGCAGCTCTAATACTTAATGTAGCTATTTTATTTTTTATTTTTTTGGCTGCGCGCGGGCATTTCTCAGTTGCGATTAGCAGGGGCTCCTCTTTGTGCAGTGCACGGGCTTCTCATTGCGGTGGCTTCTCTTGTTGCGGAGCACGAGCTCCAGGCACGCAGGTTTCAGTAGTTTCAGCACACGGGCCCTAGAGCACAGGCTCAGTAGGGGTGCGCGGGCTTATCTGCTCCATGGCATGTGGGATCTTCCCCGACCAGGGTTTGATCCGGAGTCCTCTGCATTGGCAGGCAGATTCTTAACCACTGTGCCACCAGGGAAGTCTCTAATGTAGCTATTGGACAAATCATTTAACCTTGCCATGACTCAGTTTTTTAATCAATGAAATGGGAATAATATTACAACTTGGCACTGTTGTTAACATTAGAAATAATCCATTTAAAATGCCTGACAGGAGAGGAGCTTCAAGATGGCGGAAGAGTGAAGATGGCAGAAGAGTGAGACGCGGAGATCACCTTCCTCCCCACAAATACATCAGAAATACATCTACACGTGGAACAACTCCTACAGAACAACTACTGAACGCTGGCAGAAGACCTCAGACCTCCCAAAAGGCAAGAAACTCCCCACGTAACTGGGTAGGGCAAAAGAAAAAACAGAGACAAAGAATAGGGACGGGACCTGCACCAGTGGGAGGGAGCTGTGAAGGAGGAAAGGTTTCCACACACTAGGAAGCCCCTTCGCAGGTGGAGACTGCGGCTGGTGGAGGGGAAGCTTCGGGGCCAGGGAGGAGAGCGCAGCAACAGGGTGCGGAGGGCAAGCAGAGAGGTTCCTGCACAGAGGATTGGTGCCGACCAGCACTCATCAGCCAGAGGCTTGTCTGATCACCCTCCGGGGTGGGTGGGGGCTGGGAGCTGAGGCTCAGGCTTCGGAGGTCGGATCCCAGGGAGAGGACTGGGGTTGGCTTTGTGAACACAGCCTGAAGGGGCTAGTGCGCCACGGCTAGCCGGGAGGGAGTCTGGGAAAAAGTCTGGAGCTGCCCAAGAGGCAAGAGACTTTTTCTTGCCTCTATGTTTCCTGGCACGCGAGGGCCACTTAAGGAGCTCCAGAGACGGGTGGGAGCCGCGGCTATCAGCGCAGACCCCAGAGACGGGCATGGGACGCTAAGGCTGCTGCAGCCACCAAGAAGCCTGTGTGCAAGCACAGGTCAGTGTCCACACCGCCCCTCCCGGGAGCCTGTGCAGCCCGCCACTGCCAGGGTCCCGTGATCCAGGGACAACTTCCCCGGGAGAACTCACGGCACACCTCAGGCTGGTGCAACGTCACGCCGGCCTCTGCCGCCACAGGCTCATCCTGCACTCCGTACCCCTCCCTCCCCCCGGCCTGAGTGAGCCAGAGCCCCCGAATCAGCTGCTCCTTTAACCCTGTCCTGTCTGAGCGAAAAACAGATGCCCTCAGGCGACCTACATGCAGAGGCGGGGCCAAATCCAAAGCTGAACCCTGGGAGCTATGTGAACAAAGAGAAAAGGAAATCTCTCCCATCAGCCTCAGGAGCAGCCGATTAAGTCTCCACAGTCAACTTGATGTACCCTGCATCTGTGGAATACCTGAATAGACAATGAATCATCCCAAATTGAGGAGGTGGACTTTGGGAGCAACGATATGTTATTTTTTCCCCTTTTTCTCTTTTTGTGAGTGTGCATGTGTGTGATTTTGTCTGTATAGCTTTGCTTTTACTATTTATCCTAGGGTTCTGTCTGTACGTTTTTGTTTTTAAAAAAATTTTTTTTTACTTAAAAAACTTTTTTCTACAAAAACAAAATATTTTTTCTTAATATAATTATTTTTTATTTTAATAATTTTATTTTACTTTATTTTATTTTATCTTCCTCTTTCTTTCTTTCCTTTGTTTTTCTCCCTTTTATTCTGAGCTGTGTGGATGACAGGCCCTTGGTGCTCCAGCCAGGCATCAGAGCTGTGCCTCTGAGGTGGGAGAGCCAAGTTCAGGACACTGGTCCACAAGAGACTTCCCAGCTCCACGTAATATCAAACAGTGAAAATCTCCCAGAGATCTCCATCTCAACACCAAGACCCAGCTCCACTCAACGACCAGCAAGTTCCAGTGCTGGACACCCCATGCCAAACAACTAGCAAGACAGGAACACAACCCCATCCATTAGCAGAGAGGCTGACTAAAATCATAAGGCCACAGACACCCCAAAACACACCACCAGACATCGACCTGCCCACCAGAAACACAAGATCCAGCCTCATCCACCAGAACACAGGCACCAGTCCCCTCCACCAGGAAGCCTACACAACCCACTGACCCAACCTTAGCCACTGCGGACAGACACCAAAAACAACAGGAACTACGAACCTGCAGCCTGCGAAAAGGAGACCCCAAACATGGTAAGATAAGCAAAATGAGAACACAGAGAACACACAGCAGATGAAGGAGCAAGGCAAAAACCCACCAGACCTAACAAATGAAGAGGAAATAGGCAGTCTACCTGAAAAAGAATTCAGAATAATGATAGTAAAGATGATCCAAAATCTTGGAAATAGAATGGAGAAAATACAAGAAACGTTTAACAAGGACCTACAAGAACTAAAGAGCAAACAAACAGAGATGAACAACACAATAAATGAGATTAAAAATTCTCTAGAAGGGATCAATAGCAGAATGACTGAGGCAGAAGAATGGATAAGTGACCTGGAAGATAAAATAGTGGAAATAACTACTGCAGAGAAGAATAAAGAAAAAAGAATGAAAAGAATGGAGGACAGTCTCAGAGACCTCTGGGACAACATTAAATGCACCAACATTCGAATTATAGGGGTCCTGGAAGAAGAAGAGAAAAAGAAAAGGACTGAGAAAATATTTCAAGAGATTATAGTTGAAAACTTTCCTAATATGGGAAAGGAAACAGTTAATAGAGTCCAGGAAGCACAGACAGTTCCATGCCGGACCAATCCAAGGAGAAACACGCCAAGACACATATTAATCAAACTATCAAAAATTTAATAGAAAGAAAAAATATTAAAAGCAGCAAGGGAAAAACAATAACGCACAAGGGAATCCCCATAAGGTTAACAACAACAGCAACAAAAGATCTGCTGATCTTTCAGCAGAAACTCTGCAAGCCAGAAGGGAGTGGCAGGACACATTTAGAGTGATGAAGGAGAAAAACCTACAACCAAGATTACTCTACCCAGCAAGGATCTCATTCAGATTTGACGGGGAAATTAAAACGTTTACAGACAAGCAAAAGCTAAGAGAATTCAGCACCACCAAACCTGCTTTCCAACAAATGCTAAAGGAACTTCTCTAGGCAGGAAACACAAGAGAAGGAAAAGACCTACAAAAACAAACCCAAAACAATTAAGAAAATGGTAATTAGGAACATACATATCGATAATTACCTTAAATGTAAATGGATTAAATGCTCCAACCAAAAGACATCAATTGGCTGAATGGATACAAAAATAAGACCTGTATGTATGCTGTCCACAAGAGACCCAATTCAGACCAAGGGACACATACAGACTGAAAGTGAGAGGATGGAAAAAGATACTCCATGAAAATGGGAATCAAAAGAAAGCTGGAGTAGCAAATCTCATATCAGACAAAACAGACTTTAAAACAAAGACTATTATAAGAGACAAAGAAGGACACTACATAATGATCAAGGGCTCAATCCAAGAAGAAGATATAACAATTGTAAATATTTATGCACCCAACATAGGAGCACCTCAATATATAAGGCAAATACTAACAGCCATAAAAGGGGAAATCGACAGTAACACAATCATAGCAGGGGACTTTAACAGCTCATATTCACCAATGGACAGATCATCCAAAATGAAAAAAAATAAGGAAACACAAGCTTTAAATGATACACTAAACAACCTAATTGATATTTATAGGAAATTCCATCCAAAAACAACAGAATACACATTCTTCTCAAGTGCTCATGGAACATTCTCCAGGATAGATCACATCTTGGGTCACAAATCAAGCCTTGGTAAATTTAAGAAAATTGAAATCGTATCAAGTATCTTTTCTGAGCACAACACTAGATTAGATATCAATTACAGGAAAAAATCTGTAAAAAATACAAACACATGGAGGCTAAACAATACACTACTTAATAAATAAGAGATCACTGAAGAAATCAAAAAATACCTAGAAACAAATGACAATGAAAACATGACAACCCAAAACCTATGGGATGCGGCAAAAGCAGTTCTAAGAGGGAAGTTTATAGCAATACAATCCTACCTTAAGAAACAAGAAACATCTCAAATAAACAACCTAACCTTACACCTAAAGCAATTAGAGAAAAAACCCCCAAAGTTTGCAGAAGGAAAGAAATCATATAGATCAGATCAGAAATAAATGAAAAAGAAATGAAGGAAACAATAGCAAAGATCAATAAAACTAAAAGCTGGTTCTTTGAGAAGATAAACAAAATTGATAAACCATTAGCCAGACTCATCAAGATAAAAAGGGAAATGACTCAAATCAATACAATTAGAAATGAAAAAGGAGAAGTAACAACTGACACTGCAGAAATACAAAGGAACATGAGAGATTACTACAAGCAACTATATGCCAATACAATGGACAACCTGGAAGAAATGGACAAATTCTTAGAAATGCAAAACCTTCCGAGACTAAACCAGGAAGAAATAGAAAATATAAACAGACCAATCACAAGCACAGAAATTGAAACTGTGATTAAAAATCTTGCAACAAACAAAAGCCCAGGACCAGACAGACGGCTTCACAAGTGAATTCTATCAGACATTTAGAGAAGAGCTAACACCTATCCTTCTCAAACTCTTCCAAAATACAGCAGAGGGAGGAACACTCCCAAACTCATTCTACGAGGCTACCATCACCCTGATACCAAAACCAGACAAAGATTTCACAAAGAAAGAAAACTACAGGCCAATATCGCTGATGAACAGAGATGCAAAAATGCTGAACAAAATACTAGCAAACAGAATCCAACAGCACATTAAAAGGATCATACACCATGATCAAGTGGGGTTTATCCCAGGAATGCAAGGATTCTTCCATATACGCAAATCAATCAATGTGATACACCATATTTACAAATTGAAGGAGAAAAACCATATGATCATCTCAATCGATGTGGAGACAGCTCTCCACAAAATTCAACACCCATTTATGATAAAAACTCTCCAGAAAGTAGGCATAGAGGGAACTTTCCTCAACATAATAAAGGCCATATATGACAAACCCACAGCCAACATCATGCTCAATGGTGAAAAACTGAAAGCATTTCCACTAAGATCAGGAAGAAGACAAGGTTGCACACTCTCACTACTCTTATTCAACATAGTTTTGGAAGTTTTAGCCACAGCAGTCAGAGAAGAAAAAGAAATAGAAGGAATCCAAATCGGAAAAGAAGAAGTAAAGCTGTCACTGTTTGCAGATGACATGATACTATACATAGAGAATCCTAAAGATGCTACCAGAAAACTACTAGAGCTAATCAATGAATTTGGTAAAGTAGCAGGATACAAAATTCATGCACAGAAATCTCTTGCATTCGTATACACTAATGATGAAAAATCTGAAAGTGACATTAAGAAAACACTCCCATTTACCATTGCAACAAAAAGAATAAAATATCTAGGAATAAACCTACTTAAGGAGACAAAAGACCTGTATGCAGAAAATTATAAGACACTGATGAAAGAAATTAAAGATGATACAAATAGATGGAGAGATATACCATGTTCTTGGATTGGAAAAATCAACATTGTGAAAATGAGTATACTACCCAAAGCAATCTACAGATTCAATGCAATCCCTATCAAACTACCACTGGCATTTTTCACAGAACTAGAACAAAAAATTTCACAATTTGTATGGAAACACAAAAGACCCCGAGTAGCCAAAGCAATCGTGAGAAAGAAAAATGGAGCTGGAGGAATCAGGCTCCCTGACTTCAGAGTATACTACAAAGTTACAGTAATCAAGACAGTATGGTACTGGCACAAAAACAGAAATGTAGATCAATGGAACAGCATAGAAAGCCCAGAGATAAACCCATGCACATATCTCATCTTACCTTATCTTGATAAAGTAGGCAAGAATACACAGTGGAAAAAAGACAGCCTCTTCAATAAGTGGTGCTGGGAAAACTGGACAGCTACATGTAAAGGAATGAAATTAGAACACTCCCTAACACCATACACAAAAATAAACTCAAAATGGATTAAAGACCTAAATGTAAGGGCAGACACTATCAAATTCTTAGAGGAAAACATATGCAGAATACTCTATGACATAAATTACAGCAAGATCCTTTTTGACCCACCTCCTAGAGAAATGGAAATAAAAACAAAAGTAAACAAATGGGACCTAATGAAACTTAAAATCTTTTGCACAGCAAAGGAAACCATAAACAAGACCAAAAGACAGCCCTCAGAATGGGATAAAATATTTGCAAATGAAGCAACTGACAAAGGATTAATGTCCAAAATTTCCAAGCAGCTCATGCAGCTCAATATCAAAGAAACAACCCAATCCAACAATGGGCAGAAGACCTAAATAGACATTTCTCCAAAGAAGATATACAGATTGCCAAGAAACACATGAAAGAATGCTCAACATCATTAATCATTAGAGCAATGCAAATCAAAACTACAATGAGATATCATCTCACACTGGTCTGAATGGCCATCATCAAAAAATCTAGAAACAATAAATGCTGGAGAGGGTGTGGAGAAAAGGGAACCCTCTTGCACTGTTGGTGGGAATGTAAATTCATACAGCCACTATGGAGAACAGTATGGAGGTTCCTTAAACCACTAAAAATAGAACTACCATACGACCCAGCAATCCCACTAGTGGGCATATACCCTGAGAAAACCATACTTCAAAAAGAGTCATGTACCAAAATGTTCATTGCAGCTCTATTTACAATAGCCAGGACATGGAAGCAACCTAAATGTCCATCGACAGATGAATGGATAAAGAAGATGTGGCACATATATACAATGGAATATTACTCAGCCATAAAAGGAAATGAAATTGAGTTATTTGTAGTGAGGTGGATGGACCTAGAGACCGTCATACAGAGTGAAGTTAGTCAGAAAGAGAAAAACAAATACCATATGCTAACACATATATATGGAATCTAAAAATAAAAAAAAGGTCATGAAGAACCTAGGGGCAAGATGGGAGTAAAGACACAGTCCTACTAGCGAATAGACTTGAGGATATGCGGAGGGTGAAGGGTAAGCTGGGACAAAATGAGAGACTGACATGGACATATGTACACTACCAAACGTTAAACAGATAGATAGCTAGTGGGGAGCAGCCCCATAGCACAGTGAGATCAGCTGGGTGCTTTGTGACCAGCTAGAGGGGTGGGATAGGGAGGGTGGGAGGGAGGGAGACGCAAGAGGGAAGAGATATGGGGACATATGTATATGTATAACTGATTCACTTTGTTATAAAGCAGAAACTAACACACCATTGTAAAGCAATTATACTCCAATAAAGATGTTAAAAAAATTTTTTTAATAAATAAATAAAATAAAATGCCTGCAGCATACCTGTTTGGAAGCAACAAGTGGTAGTAATAGTAATAGCAGTAGATATAATAGTAATAATAGTGATCTAGGGTGGCCTCGGTCTGCAGCGGCTTGAAGCAGGATTTTGGTTCCCAGGCAGAGATTAAAGTCAGGCCGCGACAGTGAGAGTGCTGAATCCTAGGCACTAGACCAGTGGGCAGTGACAAAGCCCTGGCCCATACAGCTCTGCAGAAATGAATTCCCACAAAGACAGAAAGTAGTGAAACAAGTAAAGTGTTTATTAGGAGGAAAAAGGGTACCTATGGATAGACACACCGGGGGGCTCAGAGAGAGAGTCGCACCCTCGTGGTAGTTTGATTCACTTTTATGGAGCATTTCTTCCAGGTTTCCTTGGCCAATCATCTTGCTTTGCCTGGCCTGAGCCTGTATTTGATATTTCTCAGGGTCCTCCCACGTGTGCGTGCACATCTCTTAGCCAAGATGGATTCTAGCAAAGAGGCCTATGGGTAGCCTGACATCACCTACTATGGGGTGGCGCCCCCTCCCTTTTCGACCTTCAAGGATCCTTTCTGCATGTGTGTAGTCAGGAAGGTCTCCTCCTTCGAGAATGAGGAATATGTGGTCTTTTATCTTTTGTCTGGGCAGGGCTTAGCTTCTCCTCCCTCCTGCTATTTTGGAGTATCTGTCCACAGGGGACAAACTCCAACTGTTCAGCCTGGGACCCATCTATCTCCTGCCTCAATAGCAGTAGTAGTAATATTATTTTATTTATTAAGTAATATTATTTAAAAATATTACTTAACAAATTATATTATTGTTTAATATTTTATTATTAAATGTTATATCTGCTAAAATGACTCACCATTTTCTTTCAGCTTTATCAAATTTTCTTTCAATTTCTCAATTTCTAGTTGAGACTTCTCAAGTGCAGAATCTAAAAGAAAAAAAGAAAAAAATATTTGTGTATGGAGCAACTAATTAGTATAATAATCAAATTTCAAATGACTATTTCTCTTTGGAACACTTTCTTTCTGATGGCTGTCCCCTGACTTTCTGCATAAATGTCACATCCTCCCGGAATGTTTTCCAGATTCCCCTCTTAATATTCCTACTACACCTTATATTTATCCCTGTCCTTGATATCATCTGATCTTGTAATCTTTCCCTGTTTCCCTAACCAGATTCTATGCTGAAGAGTTTGGACTACTGTAAACAACAGGAACAGCTGAAAGTTTTTAAGCATGGTACTACCAGTTTAGTAAAAAGAAATTACACACAGAAATACTTAAAATTAATTCCTGCAATTAATAATATTTAGAATTTTGCCAGTAGTTTCTAGAAATATCAAAATAGCAAAATTTCAGGAAATAGCTTTTGGTACTATTCAAGAATTTTATGAGGAGAGCAGAAGGGCGTAAGGAAAGTATATGGGGCATTGGAGTCTTTTGGATTTGGGTGCTCTAACCCAGGTTTAATCACTTTGCCTCCTGTGGTTTACTCATCACCAATGGTATGGCTGATAGGCTTTCTATAACGGCAAGTTGAGGAATCTCCCAGAAGTAAGACACTAACATGAATCTTGTAAGAGATCATTCCCAATCACACAGAAAAGGTGCACGAGGAAATCAGGCACAAGCTTCCGAGAGTCTTCTCCCAGCGGAGTCACACAGGATGTGCTTAATTTCTCCAGCAATGAATTGACAATTCGTGTGAAATGTTGTCTACCAGGAAAATTCATTACAGACTCGGTGGCCAACATATTTATTAGGGGCTGGTGACATAGACACCACCTTCTGCCTAGGACACATCAAAATCCCAGACTCTCAGAAGGAAAGCAGGTTTTCAGCATAAATCATATTGTTTGTACAAAGAGGTCAAGCACAGTGAGCCACTATTACAAATTGGGGAATGGTGGGAACCTTCCCCAAGTGCAAGTTTCCAGATGCTAGCCAAGGGCTAACCTGACAAGCAGGACTTTCTAAGGACAGCAGTGTCAAGTCTTCTTCTTCTTTTTTTTTTTACATCTTTATTGGAGTATAATTGCATTACAATGTTGTGTTAGTTTCTGCTGTACAATAAATTGAATCAGCTATATGGATACATGTATCCCCATATCCCCTCCCTCTTGAGGCTCCCTCCTATCCTCCCTATTCCTCCACCCCTCTAGGTCATCACAAAGCATCGAGCTTATCTCCCTGTGCTATGCAGCAGCCTCCCACTAGCAGGTTTTCTATATTAACTATTTTCTGCACAGGATGGATATACCACATTTTGTTTATCTACTCACCAAATGATGGACGTTTGAGTTGTTTCTGTTTTGGCTACTGCAAATAATAGTGCTCTGAACATTCACATACAAGGTTTATTTTTAAATTTATTTTATTGAAGTGTAGTTGACTTACAATGTTGTGTTAATTTCTCATACAAGTTTTTGAGTGGACATACGTCTTCATTTCTCCTGGGTCACGCAGGAGTGGAATTGCTGGGTCACATGATAATTTTACATTTAACACCTTGAGAAACTGCCAAATTGTTTTCCAAAGTGTCTGCATCATTTTACAATCCCATCAGCAATGTTCCAATTTCTACACTCCTTGCCAACACTTGTCATTGTCTTTTTTATTATAGCCATTCTAGAGGGTGTGAAGAGGGATCTCATTGTTTTAATTTGCACTTCCCTAATGACCAATGATGTTGAGCATCTTTTCATGTGCCTATTGGCCATTCATATACCTTCTCTAAAGAAATGTCTACTCAAATTTTATTTTGTTTATTTTAAAATTGGGCTGTCTTTTTATAATAATATAAAAGAATATGTGAGAATTCTTCATATATTCTGGATATGAGTCCCACATCAAACACATAATTTGCAAATATTTTTCTCAGTCTATGGTTTGTCTTTTCACTTTCTTGTTAGTATATTTTGAAGTACAGGAATTTTAAACTTTGAGTAAGTACAATTTATTAGGTTTTCTCTTATCACTCTTGCTTTTGGTGTTATATCTAACATATGATTGCCTAACTCCAGATCATAAGGATTTACTCCTGTGTTTTCTTCTAAGCATTTTATAATTTTAACTCTTACATTTAGTTCTGTGGTCCACTTTGAGTTAATTTTTGTGTGGGTGTGAGGTAGGGGCCTGTATTATTTTGAAGCATCTCCCAGACATCATATATATGTATATCTAAAAGATAAGGACTCTTTTAAAATATAAACTCAATACCATTATGTGTGATTAAGGAAATTTAACAAGAATTCCTTAATACAAATAGCCAATTAGCATTCAAACTTCCAACTGTTTCATAAATGTTAAAAAACCTGTTTGAATCAGAATCCAGTAAAGGCCACACATTATATTTGGTTAATAATTCCTTCAAACCTTTAAAAATTCATCTTTTTCTTGTAATTTATTTATTGAAGAATAAATAAATATTTGGCATGTATTCTTTTTTATTATTGAAAACTACTTTTATTATTGGCCAAAATTTTTCATTCCCATCTAAATTTTTGGGTGTGATATAAAGAGAGCTAGAAAATAAACTAAAATAAAGTCCTTCATTTAAAAGAGTCAGTTTGTTGAAATAAATAGGCTAATACTTGGGAAACACTATCATGTAACACATATACCTAGGGATAAATTCTGGCTATAAATTGATGGATGATTCAAGAAGTAACACGTAAGACCCACACTGACACTACATGTGATATTTTAAAAGGACTTGCTAACTCAGCTTCCCAGCGGTCCCCTGGGGATACTCACTGTGCAGACAGTTTTCAATTAATAGTTTAGGATCCACCAGAGCAACCAAGTGCTGATGGAACAGGGTGCTGTGTGATTGTGTTCTGCTGCATCCAAATGTAACTAAACATAACAGGGCTCCTGCCCTTTCCTTTCTCCTTCTGTACTACAAGTAGCAGACTGCTTCTCATCAGACTCACGTGGCCAAATTTCTTTTTTTTTCTAATTGGGTTTATTGAGATATACTTTGCATACAGTAAAATTCATCCTTTTAAGTAATTTGATGAATTTTGACAAATATATGCAATTGTGTACCCATTAGTCCAATTTTCCATCATTCTCAAAAGGTCATTTGTGTTCACTGTTTAAAATGCATTCTTAACAAAATCTCAACCCTCCTGATATTCTTTCTTTTTAATTCCACAATCAATCTGGCAAGATCATTATTGTTTTATACATTTAACATTTTTAAGAAATGATCCTACAGTAACATATATACTGCATGAAAAAGAATCAGTCTAATTTCTTTAATTATTGCAAATTATATAGAGACGAAATCATTTAAAAAATTTAAACTTCATACTAAAATAAATTATAGATAAAGCAAAGATGGAAACATAAATAATAAATCCATAAATGCACTAAAAGAAAAAAAAACACCAGAGGAGAACATTTTCAATAACCTTGTAGTGATACAGAAAAGGCTTTACACATGAAAACCCAGAAGCCATAAAGAATAACTTGGTTAAATCTGATTTGATAAATATTAGCATTTCTATATGGCAAAAAAACTTAACATGACATTTATATCCAACAAAAGGCTCATATCCAGAATATACAGAAAAGTCCTACAAATTAATAAACTCCTACAAAACATAAAGATACAACCCAATAGAAAAATATGTGCAAGACTTGAGCAGGAACTTCACAAAATAGTATATCTAAATGAGCAATAACAACAACAACAAACATGTTAAAGGATTTTCACATTGTTAGCTGTCAGGGAAATGCAAAGTAAAGCCACAATTAAATACTAGTACATACTCATCAGAAAAGGTAAAATTAATAAGACTGACAATACTGAGTATTGACAAAGAATGTGAAGAAACCAAAATCTCATATACAACTGAGAAGACCTTAAGTTAATACAACTATTTGGAAGACAGTATGGCAGTATCTACCAAGGTAGAACAAACCCGTAACCCTCTGCTCTAATAATTCTACTCTTAGGAATATCATGATCAGAGATGTACAGATAAGCACAAGAATATTCATAGCAGCACAATTCATAATAGAGCACAACTGGAAACAACATAATTGTCCATCATCAGTAGAATGGATAAATAGAATACGTTGAGCAGGCTTATTCAATGGAATACTAGAGTACAGACAACAAAAGTGAACAAACTACTGCTACATGCACAACATAAATGAATCTCACAAACATAAGACTGAATGAAAGAAACAAACTAAAGGATGCATACTCCCTGTAGTCAAAACTCAGAAATAACCTTAAAAGTTAGGAGAGTCATTATTTTTGGGGAGGAGAGAATATGTAGACATAGCAAGAAGAAACAGGGCTTCCAGAGTGCTGGAGATTTCTTGCACTGGGTAGCGTAAATATTGGAGTTGTACACTTTTTGGTAGGTATGTTATGCTATGCTTCAATAAAAATTTCTGGACACTGTAGAAAATGAGGCTGTATATCAGACTTTTATGTATTTATCTTAAAAGATTTTTTTTCTCAGTGCTCTCATGTTCCAACCTGAGTAGGATCATTACACTTAAAACATTGTTAGACATGTTCATCTGTAACCACAGCTTACCTAATTTACTCTGTTCTTTCTCCTTCCCTTGCAGTTCATCAGTGAGCCTTCGGATCTCTTCATGGGCCATCCCTAACCTCCTTGTTACTTGTTCCATATCTTTCTCTCTGCAGTTTTGTGATATTTTACCTTCTTCTGGGTCTTCATCATGGGACTGAAATAAAATGATTGTTAGTAGTACACCAAAAAGTAAATATACCCTTATGACATCGTGCTAGTACCTATAAATGTTTGAAAGCCAATAAAGAAGAGTAGCAAACAGAATATTTATGTGCATTTCTTTTATTAGGTTGAACCATAGAAAATTGGTGATATTTGATTGTTTTTAACCTATAAACATGCAATTTCACAAGGTTCAAACCTAGCATATCTAAGAGATTATGGTTATATAATAGAAATTTAATCATAAAAATTATCATCTGGCCAAAGAGAGTGAAAATACCCCTCATTTATATGGTAATTAAATACAGTTTATAAAATGCCTTTACATAAGGTATTTCATTTAATTTCAAGGTATGTACACAATTAAGGCTCAAATCATGTTTAGAGCTCCTTTCCTACAATTACTTTCAAAGCATTTTAAAAACTAAGAAAGAAATTCAACCTCAATGATATTTTGCTTTTGATCCCCGAGATATGTATTTATTTTATATGAATATAATCATTACACCAATTTTTCTAAAAAATAAGAAAATAACCAATACTATCTACATAACAAAACTATTTTTAGCTTACTGGTATATTTCCTTGCAGTATTTTTTATTTATGTACATTTTTTACATAGTCATAATCCTAATCTATATACATGTTTCTGTCTGGCTTTTTCATTTAACATTATATGAGGAACCTTTTGCTATATTGTTGTACAGATTTTGTAATGATTATTTTTAAAGGCTATATAATATTCCAGTGGGTGCAGATAATTTATATAAGCATTTCAACATTTTGGTAGTTTCCAATTTTTGCTATTGAAAATAATACTATGATGGATATACAGTTTCATCCATATATATTTATCTTGGGTTACTTCCCATTGTTAAATTCTCTGTATATGTTTTATTCACTGGATGTAGCTCTTAATAACATTTCCCCAGATCAAAAAATAATTTCTACAAACAGAATTAATTGTATGTAAAATAATGTGCTATACAGTCTAAAGGACTCCCCCGCCAAAAGAAGCTCCAAACATATTTGGGAAGAAGTGTGTACTGTCTCAAGGTGATTTTTCAAAGGACATAACACACATCGATTGTTTAAGTTTTGATACATTCAATAAAAATCAGCTATTGTGTTAAATGGGTGATTGACTTTTTTCTTCTTCCCAAATTTTTGTGATGTGTTTGTAATACTCTTATGCACAACTGATATCCTTTAGCATGGATTTGTACTTTTTAATATACTCAAACAAAATACTTCCAAGGTAAAAGCTAACCTGTAACTAGCTACTGTTATTAAGTAAAAGATTGTAATTTTTTCTTACCTCACTCAGACTTTTTTTAGACTGATGCACAAGTTCTTGATGTTTCTGATGTTCCCTTTGCAGAGGCTGGTGAGTTTGTTCAAATTTCTCCTAAGTAAACATTAAGAGGTGAATGAAAATTACATCAATCAGCTTCATGAATAAAAATGTCATTTAAATTTAAAAAAATAACCACGTAAAAAAAGAGGGAGCACAGTCCAATCCATTTTATGAGGCAAGACCATACATTCTCAATGAGACAATATTGCCCCCAAGGGAGTGCAAACTGATTTCTAGGGGGGAAAAAATCTTACCCTTTCAAGTACAAAGGGCAGATGCCTACAGTACAAAAACAGAATTACTTTATATCAGTGCCATTAAAATTTCATGGGAGAGTGACAGAAATAAGAAGTGTCATTATTGGGTTTCCCTGGTGGCATAGTGGTTAAGAATCCGCCTGCCAATGCAGGGGACACAGGTTCGAGCCCTGGTCTGGGAAGATCCCACATGCCGTGGATCAACTAAGCCCATGCACCACAACTACTGAGCCTGCTCTCTAGAGCCCACAAGCCACAACTACTGAGCCTGTGCGCCTACAGCCCGTGCTTCGCAACAAGAGAAGCCACTGCAATGAGAAGCCTGTGCACTGCAACGAAGAGTAGCCCCCGCTCGCCGCAACTAGAGAAAAGCCCAAGCACAGCAACGAAGACCCAACGCAGCCAAAAATAAAATAAACAAAACAAAAGAAACTTTAAAAAGTGTCATTATGGAGGCAATAATGAAAAAAGGTTGGCTAACACTGGCTAGCCAGACCTTGATATTAAAGCCTGACAACGACAATACAAAAAGAAAACTCACAGGGCAACCTCACTCATAAACATAGATACAAAAATGTAAACAAAATTTTATCAAACTCAATCTATAATATTTAGAAAGGATAACAAATCATGAACAAGTTGGATTTATCCCAGGAACGCAAGACAGGTTTAACATTAGAAAAATTAATCAATGAAATTCTCACATTAACAGATGAAAGTTCTAAATTACTTCATTATCTCAATGGCTATAGAAAAAACATTTTATAAACTCAACATTAATTCCTAATAAAAGCTCTTAACAAACTAGGAATAAAAGAGAACTTTCTTAACCTGATAAAGAGTATCATTAAAAAAAACCCAACCCTTAATCAAACATCATACCACTGAATACTTTTTCTCTAATATCATTAACTAGACAAGTACGTCTCCTATTCAAGATAATACTGGAGATCCTAGCCAGTATAGTAAGGTAAATAAAAGAATTAAAAGGAATCAAATTGGAAAGGAAGAAACAAAAGTATCATTATTCCCAGATAGCACTGTACAGGTAGAAAAAATTTTAAATCTTCAAATAAATTATTAAGATAAATGAGAAATTTTAGCAACATTGGTAGGTATAGTCAATATATAAAAATAATTATACTTTTAATACTAGCAATCATTAGAAAATTAAATTCTTAATAAATATAGCATTTACTATTAATAGCACCCAAAAATATGAAGTACCTAGCAATAAATATAAAACAAATGCACAAGATTTTGTAGGGAAAATTATAAAACTTTGTTTATATACATTAAAAAATAAATGGAAAGATAGTCCATGATCACAAATGATACCAATAATTTAAGATAGCCAATTCCTCTTAAATTGATTTATAGATTCAATAAAAGCAAAAATCAAAATCCCAGAAAGCAAGGATTTCTTAAACAAGACAGAAAAACACTAACCATAAAACAAATGATTGATAAACTGAACTACATTAAAGTTAAGAACTTCCATTCATTAAAAGACACTATTAAGAATATTAAAAAGACAAACCACAAAGTGGGAAAAAAAGTATTTGTGATACACATAATCAATAAAAGACTTGAAACCAGAACATAGAGAATTCCTATAAATCAGTAAGAAAAAGACAACTCAGTTTTTAAATGGACAAAAGACCTGAATAAACACTAATAAAATGGGAAATCCAAACGACAGATAATCATACTAAGTTCACTAGTAATCAGGGAAATGCTAATTAAAACCAGCATGAGATATCATTATGCACCCAGTAGTTTAGTAAAAATTTAAAAGTCTGACAACATCAAGTGTTGATGAGGAACAAAGGCACTCTCATACACTATTTATTGCTGCCAGTATAAATTGGTACCACTACTTAAGGAGACAGTTTGACATTATCTGGTAAAACTGAAGATCTACATACTCTATAACTCCCTAAATCTACTCCTAGGTATATACCCTACACAAGTGCATGCACATATATAAGAATATTCATAGCAGCATAACTGACAGATTATATTACATTCATAATAGATATAAATTGGAAATAACCCAAAACAACTTAGAATGGATAGCCTCATGCCATATATTCACACAATGGAATGATACATAGTAATGACAACCTAATTAAAAATAAATAATACAAACATAATGTTTTATAAAAAAGCAATTCCCAAAGTTGATTCCTTGTATGTAATGTTCAAAAACAGACAAAACTAAACTACTATATATATTATTTAGGGAGGCACACCTTTGTGGGGAGGAAGGGAGTTGTGATCAGAAAAGGAAGCTTCTAGGAATTTGGCAATGTTGTATTCCTCACAGGAACAGTGGTTACATGGGTGTTTGTTCCATAACTATTTGTCAAACTATTTTTTAAGTGTTATCATTTTTCTGCATATATGCTGTTATATTCCACAATAAAATGTGTTTTTTTAAATCTTTGATTATTCTTGGCATTAAATGTCATCCCTTTGTCCTCTGTCCCATGCAACAATAAAGTGATGAAATAAATTTTGATACATCCATTCAAAAGAATATATGTTGTCAAACAGACTAAGGCAAATCTATATACACTAATACAGAAAGTGAAAACAATATGCACAATGGAACATAATTTGTATTTTAAGAGGAAGAAAATTTTCTGGAAAGATAAATAAAAAATTGTCAGCAGTGGTAGTTTAGGAGTATGGAACTGAGGATTTGGGGTGAGAAAACTCATTTTTCATTCAATTTTATACTGCTTGAATCTGTTTCTACTATGTTCCTGTATTAAGTCAGAAAACCAACAAAAAACAAATGTTAGGTAAAATGTAATTAGTGTATAGATCAGGCCTTGCAAAATTCTTCAACTTCCGTGTCACTTCATGTGGCCTCACTTTCGTTGGAATGACTCTCTCGTCTACTTTATGCACAGGTTGATTCAGTATTGGCCTATTAAAATATACCTAGGGGGACTTCCCTGGTGGCACAGTGGCTAAGAATATGCCTGCCAATGCAGCAGACACAGGTTCGAGGCCTGGTCCAGGGAGATCCCATATGCTGCAGAGCAATGAAGCCCATGTGCCACAACTACTGAAGCCCATGCCCCTACAGCCTGTGTTCCTTAACAAGAGAGGCCACCGCAATGAGAAGCCCGCACACCACAACGAAGAGTAGCCCCCGCTCGCCACAACTAGAGAAAGCCCACGTGCAGTGATGAAGACCCAACTCAGCCAAAATTAATTAATTAATTAATTTTAAAAAATATATCTATACACACGCACACCCCTAGGGAGGCAATGAAATTTTTACAAGTTACATTTCATAATAAGATCTTTGAAAAATCTTTTTTTTTTTTTTTTTTTTTTTTGCGGTACACGGGCCTCTCACTGTGTGGCCTCCCGTTGCGGAGCACAGGCTCCGGGCACGCAGGCTCAGTGGCCATGGCTCGTGGGCCTAGCCACTCCACGGCATGTGGGATCTTCCCGGACCAGGGCACGAACCCGTGTCCCCTGCATCGGCAGGCGGACTCTCAACCACTGCACCACCAGGGAAGCCCTGAAAAATCTTTCTTAAAAATCTTTTTAAAGGTATAACTGATATATAATAACTGCACATATTTACAGTGTACATATTTTTTTACATGTATCCATCCATGAAACCAATACCACAATAAAGATAATGAAAATATTCATCACCCTTAAAAGTTTCCTACACTTCCTTATAATTCATTCCTCCCCTAACACTGTCCCCAGGCAACCACTGATCTGTTTCTGTTACTATATATTAGTTTGCATTTTCTACTATTTTATACAAATGGAATCATAGACTATGTACTCTTTTTGATCTGGCTTATTTCACTTAGATTATCATTTTGAAATTTATCTGTTTTGTTGTATATTTATTCTTTTTTATTACCAAGTAATATTCCATTCTATGGATCTATACATTTACCTTTTGATGAACATTTGAGTTGATTCTAGTTTAGGGCTACTACAATTAAAGTTGCTGTAACATGTATGTCTTTATTTGGGCACATTCTTTCATTTCTCTTGGGTATATTCCTAGGAGTGGAATGGCAGGGTTATGTGATAAGTATATGTTTGACTTTTTAAGGCAATGCTAAACTAGTTTCCAAAAGTAGTTGTATCATTTTATATTCCCATCAGTAGGATAAGGGAATTCCAGATGCTCCACATTGTCACCAACACTCGATATGGTTAGTCTTAAATTTTAGCCATGCATTGATACATTAATAGTTACCTCATAATAAATTACTTCATTGTAATTTCTGTTTTCCTAATAATAAATGAAGTTAAGCATCTTTTCATGTGTTTATTTACCGTTTGTGTATGTTCTTCAGTGCAGTCACTTTTTAAGTCTTTTGACCAGTTTTTAGTTGGGTTGTATGTGTTATTATTGTTGAGTTATAAGATTTATTTATATATTTAGATACAAAGCTTTTATTGGATATATTTTTTAAAAAATTATCTCCCGGGCTTCCCTGGTGGCGCAGTGGTTGAGAGTCCGCCTGCCGATGCAGGGGACACGGGCTCGTGCCCCGGTCCTGGAAGATCCCACATACCACGGAGCGGCTGGGCGCATGAGCTGTGGCCGCTGGGCCTGCGCTCCGGAGCCTGTGCTCCGCAACGGGAGAGGCCACAGCAGTGAGAGGCCCGTGTACCAGGAAAAAAAAAAAATAATTATCTCCCTTCTGTGGCTTGCTCTTTTATTTTTGTCTTTTGAAGAGCAAATGTTCTGAACTTTTATGAAGTCCAATGTTTTTTCTTTTCCTGTCTTATAAAAATCTTGCCAAACCCAAGGTCGCTAAGATTTTCTTCTGTAAATTTTATCTCCTACGTGATCTATGAACCACTTTGAGTTAACTTTTGTATATGATATAGGATAAATGTATTGTAAGGTCTAAAATTTCATGTGTTACCTTGACACCTTTGTAACTCACAGTGCACCAAAAGCCTAAGCATGAATTCCCTTGCTTTTGCCAGATATGCCCCCATCCAACGGGAAAGATTCTCCACCCAGCTAGTGCCCTTATCAGCCAGAACAGCTATATATATATATATATTTTTTTTCAGAACAGCTATATTTTATCCAGTCCTCAGCCTAATGGCTGCCATTTCACTGCCAACTCATGGAATTTTTTAAACAAGCCAGTCATATCCTCCCATGAGAACTAAGGGGCACCTCATCCTATTGGTACTATAAAGTCTGTCTCCCATGGCCCCTATGGGTTCACTCCATTCCTGAGTACAACCCCTGTGGCCCTGCATGACAGGCAGTGTCCTCCCTGGGCTGTGAGTCTATCTGACTAATAAACTATCAATCACATCTCTGTTCAATGTTGGCTGTCATGTATTTGGCTATCTCATAGTATTTAGAGTAGGGACTCCCTCCTTTACCAGTGGGGAAGGGAACCTCAATAGAGTTGAGGGTTTTGTTTTTGTTTTTTTGCATATGTCTATCCAATTGTGCCAGCATTGTTTGTTGAAAAGTGTATCTTTTCCCCATTAAATTACCTTGGCACCTGTGTTGAAAATCAATTTACCATGTAGGTGTGGGTCTATTTCTAGACTCCTTATTCTGTTCCATTGATCTATATATCTGCCTTTATACCAATACTGCACTTTCTTGATTATTGCAGTTTTGTGGTAAGTCTTGAAAGCAGGAAGTGTGTACCTTCCAACTAGTTCTTCTTTTTCAAAGTTGTTTTGGCTATTCTAGTTCCTTTGCATTTCCTTATCAATTTTTGAATCAGCTTGTCAATTTCTACAAAAAAGTGACTCTACTGATTACTTTATGCTCAGGTAAATTACAACATTAGCTTAAACAAAATATAACTGGGAATGTGACAGATATTTTATGAATTACATTGTATAATAACAAAAACCCTTTGTAGTATATCTGTTTTAATTCTTTCTGTCCATTAGTGGTAAAACTATGACTTAGTAGTGACTGGGTAGATAGCCTTAGGGTCATCCCAGACTTCACCTCCACAGTGCCCAATTTGTTTTATAGATTCCATCTCCTTCATAACTCCTTCTTCCCTTCTGTATTACACTCTGAGCCTTGTTTTTGGTTCTCATTCTTTAATTAATTATTAGGTAACATCCCCTGAAATCCCGGCTTCCAATCTGGTCCCTATCCAATCCACCCCTCTACTGTGACCAGAGTGATTTTTCTAAAACACAAATCAGATCATGTTACTCTCCTCTTAAAATCATTTAGTGACTCTCCAGACCATCTATAACAGTTAGTCATTTGTACATTCAAAATATTTTTATGCCTCTAGTGCGCTCCAGGAACACTGCTGGGTGCTGATTCCAAACTCTCTAGCTTAGTATATGAGTCTCACTATGAAGTGGTTTCTGAAAATTATCTCTAGGCACATTTCTCAGCATTGACTCACATAAACCAGTATGTATTATACATTGTTTCCTCTGTCAGAAATGCCTTTCCCATCTTCTTCATCCACCTAACACTCAGCTTTCAAAATGATACTCAACATTACCTCTGCTGGAAGCCTTTTCTACCCATCCTGACTCAGCCCCTACCCTGAGTTTTCACTTTATCACAGAGCTTTCCACACTGAATTATAACCACTGGTTTATTTCTTTCCTTCATTAGCTTGTAAGTTCCTTGCAAGTCCAAATCATTTCTAATTTGACTTTGTTCCTACATCCACTAGCACAAAGCCTGGCACATGGTAAGTTCTCAATAAATAATAACAATAAAGCTAATTGACATGTGAGGTACCATTCTAGAGCTTTATGTATATTATTTCATTTTCTTGATCACCTTGTGGAGTAGTTCAGTTGCTCCCAGATTTTATAGATGAGGAAATTGAGGCTCACAAAAGTTAAGCAACTTGTTCAAGGACATACTGCTAACAAGTGGTAGAGGAGGTCCATTTAAACCCAAAGCCTATATTCTTTTTTTTTTTTTTTTTTTTGTGGTACGCGGGCCTCTCACTGTTGTGGCCTCTCCCGTTGTGGAGCACAGGCTCCGGACACGCAGGTTCAGCGGCCATGGCTCACGGGCCCAGCTGCTCTGCGGCATGTGGGATCCTCCCGGACCGGGGCACGAACCCATGTCCCCTGCATCGGCAGACGGGCTCTCAACCACTGCGCCACCAGGGAAGCCCAAAGCCTATATTCTTAAGTGCTATCAAAACTGGCTTCCTGATAGTTTAATGTATGAATGGTTAAATGAACAAATGCATTTTTCAACTAGCCTGTCTCTTACTCAATTACCCAGTTAATTTTGAATACCTGGGGAAATTCTTTCTGTAGGTTACTGCTCAGACATCTTTGTGATTCTGGTTTGGGATCCCCTCGTTCCAGTTTCCTCAAGAGTGTACTTCTTTCCATGAGTAAGTGTGCAATCTGTTCACTAGGGCTGCTCAGAGCTATTTCAGACAAGCCTTCTTGATACAATATTTCGACCTCCTTTATTTGCACTTCTGTTAGGAAGAAACACCAGAAACACAACTGTTAAAAGAAATGCAGGCAAATAACTAAAAAGTAGTGGGAAAAGGTTCTCAAAAGCCGTAGATATTCTTACTACTTGCAGAAGTTTAAAATTTGTTCTTGCATAACTTTAAAGTGTATTGTTGTTTTAGTGAGTGCTTACTATGTGGCAGGTATTGTACTAAGCATTTGAGATAAATCTATCTTATTTAATCTTTACAACAACCCAGTGATGTAGGAACCATGATTTTCCCTTTTAAGAAATGAGGGCTCAGGCACCAAGAAACCAAGAAACTTGTCCACAGTCACTCAACTAATCCTGCCAAAATTCTCGATGATTTCAATATTCAGGTAGATGATTATTCCAGTCCCCTGGCTTTTCAGTTCCTTTACCAGCTAACTTCCAAAGATCTAGTCCTCTACCCCACTCAGCCACCTACTCCACAGTAATTCCCTAGACCTGGTCATTAGCCTCTATAGTTTCTGTAACTTCTCCCTAGCTTCAATTGCAAACATCTTATCCTCCAATCATCCCTTCTCATGTACTAGCAGCTCAATTTCAATAATTTTTGACCTTACTGGAAACTATCATCCATTGACTTTAAACACTTTTCAGTGTTCCTTATCCCATTCCTGTTCTCACTTACCCAGCTTAGATTCTATAGTCCATCATTACAATCACTCCCTTGAAAACATTCACTACTCTCTTGCCCCTCTTTCCTTCCATTATACTTGGTGACAAAACTCCAACCTGTTTAAATCCAGCTCTTCACCAGTACACTCCAGAAGCTGGATGGGGCTACAGAAAACTGCACAGGTAGTGTTGAGTGGCTTAATTTCAAACTCACGACTACTAACCTCAAGTGAGCCCTTACTGCTGCCCAGCAATCCTCCTACATTCCCCTGCTTGTTTCATCCCTCTCCCTCATCATATCTCTAATACCTCCTTCCCCATCCTCACTCTCACCTGAATACCTTACTTTTTTTTTTTTTTTTTTTTTTGCCTCTCACTGTAGTAGCCTCTCCCGTTGCAGAGCACAGGCTCCAGACGCGCAGGCTCAGCGGCCATGGCTCACGGGCCCAGCCACTCCGCGGCACGTGGGATCTTCCCGGACCGGGGCACGAACCCGTGTCCCCTGCATCAGCAGGCGGACTCTCAACCACTGCGCCACCAGGGAAGCCCAAATACCCTACATCTTATTTCACCGAGAAAAGAGAAGCACTCTGAAGAGAGCTTCCACAAGCTCCCCTACCAAAACTGCCAGCTCCCCTGTACTCTTCTCTCTTGTGAGATGTAACAAACTACCCTTGGCTCCTAAGGCCAGCACCACCCCCGCCCTCCTCCCCCACTTGTACACTGGATCTCATTCCCTCTCCTCTCAAAGATAAAACTCCTGCAGTTGACTCTTATCTCTATTGCCTCATGGAGCTTTCTTCCCAACTAATCATCTTAGAGACATGGTATAACATCTCCCATTAAAAACAACAGTGATGAAAACAACAAAAGTTTTTCTTCAAACTCATAACGCCCTCCAGTTCCTCCACCATTTCTTCATTCCTCTTTGCAGCACAACTTCAAGAAAGGATCAACCACAGCCATGTCCCCTCCCCTTCTCCTACCATTCTTTCCTGAATTCACTCCAATGGCTTTCATATCCACCACTCCACAGAAACAGCTCTCCTCAAAGTCACAATGACCCCCATGTGACCAAATCCAATGATCAATTACCTGTCCTCACTCCACATAGCGTATCAATGGTATTTGACCCAATTGTTCCCTTCCTTTTCTTAAAACACTTTCATCATTTCTCTTATGGGACACCACACTCTGCTAGGTTTCCTCCTACATTTCATGCCACTCCTTCTCAGACTCCTTTGCTGATTTCTTACCTTTGCAACCTCTAAACACTGGAATGACCTAGGGCCCAGCTCTGAATCTTCTTCTTTTTACTCCCTAGGTTATCTCCTACAGTCCTAAGGCTTTAAGTATTTGCTATATGCTGATGACTCCCAAATTTACATCTCTAGTTCACATTGCATTCCAAACATATACAAAATTGCCTACTTGACATTTCCACTTGGATGTCTAATATTCACATCCAATGTAGATGTCCAAAAGCAAACTCTTTACGGTGTTCCCCAAATAGGACCTCCCATGGTATCCCCCATCTGAGTAGTTAGGAACTCCAATATTTCAACTGCTCAGGCCAAAAAGCTTTGTGTCACCAGTGATTTCTCTCCTTTTCTCCCACCCAACATGAAATCCATTACCAAATCATGTTAGCTCCACCTTCAAAAGACATCCTTTAATTACAGAAGCATTTCTGATGTGATTGAGGTATGTGTTCCTAAAACAAACAAGTAAACTTGTATTTTGCAAAACTGCTCTCTAAAAATAATGGAGCTTATGGAAAAAAGGTTGGCATAGAGCACTCAAAACCTTTGTCATTGTGTAGCTAGAGTGCTATAAAAAACACTGACAATCCTAATATTATACTGGTAGATTTAAACAGATGTGTCAAATTCCTAAAAAACAGAGGAATACTATAGCAAATATAGGACTCTGTCTTCTTTTAAAAAATCAGGTTTACTGTAAAGGTGAGCCAATGAAGGAGCTGAGTCTGCAGAGTTGGAAACAAAGGCAAAACGCAAAAGATTAGTAATATCTTTGCAATAAGCACTTCCAAGACAAAACATGTGGCCAAACAGCCCAGAAGAGGAACATGGGATGAACGGGCTTTATGTATAAACTCCAAGGCTTGCTGGCAGCCCAAATCATTAACATGCCGGGGAAAATTACATGTGAACTTCCACATTATAGTGACATCACTCCCCTACTTCCCAATCCTTCATGAGCTAATTTATGTTAGGAGCAGGGCATAGAGTAGCTTCTGCTTCTTACAGTATGGCAGATTAGAGCCCTGAACAGCCCTGCTGCCGAGAATAACTAAAAATGTCAGAAGAAATTTTTAAAACTCTTAAAATGCAACCACCATATAAACAAAACTAGAATGCAAGCTTTTAAACCAGAAAACTCAATTATTCAATGGATAACAAAAAAGGGGAAAAAAATGAAACCCGAGTGTAGTACATATGAATTATGTCCTGTGATTAGCTAAATTTTCTCTGAGATTCAAAATACAGAAAAACCTTCCATCAACAGACCATTATGAAAGGAAGTTCTAAAATGAAAAAAGGAAAATGATCCCAAATGGGATATCTGAGATGCAAGGAAAAATGCTGAGCAAAGAAAATCATAAATGTGTGGCAAATGTAAATAATCATTGACCATATATCATAATAATATCTAATTTATGGAGTTAAACAAATACAGTATTCTAAAGGGGTCCTATCTGTATCTTCCCTTGTAGCTTTGGAGCACTTAATAAACATTTCCTGAGCCCTTAACATGCTAGGTACTTTACGAGGCCGGTGCTGTCGAAAACACGGAAACCAGGAAGACTAGAGTGAGATCTCTGCCCCAGAAGTGCTGACACAGGTAGTTAGGACATAGTGTGGTAAGTGCTGTAATCGACATTAAAGAAAATCACCACTCTGTAATCTCTCACACACATTTGAGAATATTTCAGAATGCATACCTTAAAAAGACAGGCAGAAAATACACCTAAAACATTACAAGTACTTTTCTTTCTTTTTTATAAATTTATTTATTTATTTATTTTTGGCTGTGTTGGGTCTTCGTTGTTGTGCGCAGGCTTTCTCTAGTTGCCGAGAGCGGGGGGCTATTCTTCCTTGTGGTGCACGGGCTTCTCATTGTGGGGGCTTCTCTGGTTGCAAAGCACGGACTATAGGCACGTGAGCTTCAGTAATTGTGGCTCGCGTGCTCTAGAGCACAGGCTCAGTAGTTGTGGCACATGGGCTTAGTTGCTCCGTGGCATGTGGGATCTTCCTGGACCAGGGCTCAAACCCGTGTCCCCTGCATTGGCAGGCGGATTCTTAAACACTGCCCCACCAGAGAAGCCCTACAAGTACTTTTCTTGAGGTGGAGGATATGTAGTAATTTTTTTTCCTTCCTTCTACTTTTACACATTTCCCAAATTTTCTGTAATTGTCTCATGCTAATTATTAGAATTAGGGAAAAAATTAAAATTTACATGTTTACAAAAGGAAAACTTACCCGGTTTGAGTTGGAGCCCTTTAAACTCATGTCTAGGCTGCTTGCTTTCCTTTTCGTAACCATGAGAAAATGCTTCCTTTTCCTCTGGTAAGTTACAGACACGGTTTGCATAATTTTCTACCTAAGAAGAAAAGAATACATTTTCTTACAAGTCTATGAAGTGAAAGAGCCATTAAGAGATCACCATACTATCAATGTTTATAATCTAAGAAATAAACAGAAAATTCAACTTGGCTTAAGTGTGGGTCTCTCTCCCTAAACTTCCTTCCAGCTGTCATATGTTATCAGACACTGTTTCCCATAGATAGGATGACACATCACCACAAATTTCTGGGACAGTCACAATCGCTGATATTTTTTTCCATTAACAAATCAGGTTTCAAATCAAGTCTCCTTATCTATGGTTTAGGAAATATGGTCACGATACTCAGGAACAGAGAAATATCTACACAGTATTTTATGTCTTAAGCAAAACTCATGATTAAGATGTCTTAAATGCTAATAGGAGCTTGTATTAAAATAAACTATTGGGTATTCTTTAAAAATAGTTTCTGATTAATATGACAGCTTCACAAAAGGCACTTTTATGTGGCTAATAATAGATTGAAAGCTAACTATATGCTCCAGGTACTATGTTAAGGACATCAAATATTGAGTTTTCACCACAAGCCTGTGACACTATTATCTCCCACTTCATAGGTGAGGGCGGTTGAGAGAGGCTGACGGACTTGTGTTGTCAAGCAAAGCGCAAAGGGGGGAGCCGGACTTCACACTGAGGTGGGCCAGAGCCAGGGCCTGAGCTCTTACTATGCCAAATTACTTAGAAGGAGACTACCAAAATAACTGCATTTTGCTGAATTGTGTTGAAGCCTTTTTCGGGGACAACTGCTCAGAATATGAACAAAAAGCTGAATGATATAGTAGAAGGAACACAGAACCGCAGTTCAACTTTATCACTCCCTGGGATGCTTCAGTTTCCTCCTCTTTAAAATGGCAGGAACAATACTACCTATTTCTAATAATAACAGTTATAATTTATTGAATACTTGCTGGGTGCCAAGTACGTATGTGAAATGTTTTCTACACGTTAATATGTGTAAACCTCACAAATCCTTTTGAAGGAGCTGTTATCATCTCCAACTTACGGAAGAGAAATTTCAAGCTCAAAGAAGTTGAGTAACTTGCCCAAGGTTACACAGAGAGTCAGTGCCAAAGGCAATTTTTCACCCCCAACTGCCTAATGTTAAAGTTCATGGTCTACTATGCTATCCTGCTTTTGTTCTAAAGGAGCTGTACTCTTCTTTAAGAGTTTGGAAATCAAACTGCCCTCTAAGAGTTAAATTTAAAAATCAACAAGTTAGCTGAGCTGAGCTGTCAAAACATAACACAGTGATCTGCAAGCAACCTGAGAAAATTTTATTAACTCATTTAAAGAAAGTAGCTTATATATAAGAAAGTAGGTTGATCAATACTGGACACATCAAAAAGAGTGATTAAAGAGTCAAAACGTGCCATTATCTGCTCATCTAAGGGCTAGGTACCCTGGTTCTAGGATATAACAGGTCCAGAAACAAGGGCAGGTATGGATAGCTTTATGGTGTAAATCTGGCTATCTTAGCTAGTGCTCTAAAAAATCAGAATCATTTGTTCAGCAAGTAGACATTTGATTAAAATTTCGCTTCCTATGTAGTGTGCCTGTAGGGAAAAAAGGCACCAGTCACAGGATACATGTGTCTGGTTCCCTTGGCAGTTATATTTCTTACTGTCAACTAAAAAGCTGGTATCTATTTTTCTACAAACTTCTCTGTGAGTTTGGTTAACACACGGTCACCTTTGAGAGGCAGATCCACTCACAGTACACTGACTAATCAGGTTTCTAAGGCTACTAGGAGGAGAGTCAGCTAAAGGGTTGGTTATTGAGACAAGGATGAATTTACCAAGATAATGAAAGCACCTTGAGCAGACCTATTTGGATAGTCAACTAGTCATCTCTGGGCAATGTCCTGTACATGTACTCTATTGGAAACCAATACAGCTTGTTGACATATTTCATTAAAAGAAAAGTGTACATGTGGGTGCTTTGCAAATTATACAGTGATATTCAAATGTTGGTTTTTAATATGTTAATATAATGAAGGACAATAAACAAAACCAGAGCCATCTTTTTTTCTTTTCTTTTTGGCTGCGCTGCGCAGCATGCGGAACTTCCCTGACCAGGGATTGAACCCGTGCCCCCTGCACTGGAAACATGGGGTCTTAACCATTGGACCACCAGGGAAGTCCCAAAACCACAGCTATCTTAAAACTTTATGATATCAGTTCTTACTTCTTTAATTTCTTCCATGTGCTTCCCTGACAGCTCTTCTAGATTTCTGGTAGCAGTCCTCAGCCTGTCTTTGCTGTAACAAGCACCAGACAAAGTAGAGTTGTTCTTCTGTAAAAGCAAGGAGTTCAATCCCTTCTTTCTCAAGATGGTGAAGTAAGTCTTCTAATTGAACTTTTCCCTTGATAAAAGAGATAAGCATATGTGTACGTATACACACGTGTAAGTATACAACTGAGCATGCAAGAAATCTCATATGTAGAGTTAGACTCTCTACAAAGTATAGTTTAGTTTTCCTATTAATTAATGGTTATGTTATCCATTTATAATGAGCACTTACATGAAATAGCTAGCAATACAAAAAATATTAAAGCTTTGAAGAGTTGTATTGTATCTTCTAAAATAAGAAATGACATGAAATATATGCATTAAAAAAAATCAGCTTTCTCTCTGCCCAGTTCTGAAGTTTGCAATTTAATAATATGAAAATCTCCCACAGGCCCCTTGCGATGTTATAAATTCCAAAGAAGTTTCTGTCTATTCTTTTGAATATTTAGAAATAAAAGGACTCCTCTGGAAGCTAGAGAGCCCATTAATTCTGTACTATCAAGGAACTATTTTGCTCACAGAATATGTCATAATTTTTGTTGACTTCTAAGTCATTCAACTCTCTTCTAAAACTTCTTGATCTAAGCCTGCCATAGATATTGTTTTTAATTTTTTTTAACTTGGAAGTAGTCATGCTACATAACAGCTTGCACTATATGGTGGGGGAGAGATAAATGTCTGCTGATTGATGAAGTGGTATCTGTGTTACTAGAATCACTAACTGTGGATAAGACTTGCTGATACAATCAAACATAACTTTTAACCAAGTTAATCTGACCCAGATTGTAGGGATAAGCATAACTGTTATTGTACTGCAGCTAGTCTACATAATTATATTCAGTTTTGTTTGATTATTTTTATCTTTTCTTGCTAAGTTTTCCAGAGTCGCATCCTTTTCACATCAACAGTTTTTGTAGACGATATACAGAATATTAATTATCATCTGATAATTAAAAAAAAAAGGGGGACCCAGATCTGAATCTTTGTGCCCCCATGTGTCCTCCCCATGACTTACAGCTAAAAGTCGTCTTGTGCTCCTCCCCACTCTACCCCCATCGTCTGGTCCGCACTCTTACCCTCTTCCCTACAAGGTTTTTTAGCACTATTCAGTTCCTTGTGGTTTTAGTCCTGGGTATCAGGGCACACTAGGAATACATTACATTCTATGAGGCCTATCTGGCAACACAGAAAAATGCTTATGTTATAATAAAGAGGAAAAAAAGTAGACGTAAAGGTATTATTACAACTATGTAAAAACCAGAGACAGAAGGAAAAGAATGGAAGCAAACACATCAAATGTTAAAACACAGTTGTGATAAACTGATGAGATTGTGAATAATTAGAAAACAAACGTTTGAATTATTACATGTCCTATACTGTGAGTTGTTTGCCCCCGGAGAGTAGCATAACCCCCACCCCCCATGTTGTGGGGTGGAGTGGGAGAGTCTTAGGCTGGAGGAAGTGGAAAGGAGAAGGGGATGGGGGATACTGAGAATACCTTTGGATCCTTGGCTTCTGGGAGATTTGGGGTATCGGAAGGTAAGCAGGGATATAGGAAGAGGGGGCTTGGCTGATCAGGAGGGCGGTAGAGGCTGCAAGTCAATACCCAACTCATCCAAGCTCCTAGACTGAACACCCTTCCAAAGCCAGAGATCTTTAACCTCCATTCCACTTAGTCATCCATGCCCATGGCTACAACCAAGCTCTTGCCATAGCCTAAACTACTGTTGAAATCCTGCAGTCCTCAGCTCCAAATGTCCCACTCTGATCACCACCTTCTGCTCTTTTCTGTGTGTGTGGTAAATTCATGAAACTTAAAATTTACCATTTTAACCTTACTTAAGTGTAGAATTCAGTGGCATTAAGCACATTCACAGTGTTGTGCAATCATCACCACTATCCATTTTCAGAACTTTTCATTGTCCCAAACATAAACTCTGTACCCATTAAACAATGAGTCCCCATTTCCCACTGTATTCTTCTTTCTGTAGCTATAAATCTGCCTATTCTAGGTACCTCATATAGGTGGAATCCCACATTTGTCCTTTTATTTCTGGCTTATTTCCCTTAACATAATGTCTTTAGGTTTCATCCACTTTATAGCATGGATCAGAATTTCCTTCCTTTTTAAGGTGGAATAACATGGCATTGTATGTATTTTGTTTATCCATTCATCTGTTGATGGACATTTGGGTTGTTTCCACCTTTTGACTATTGTGAATAACGCTGCTATGAACACTGGTGTAACAAGTATCTGTTTGAGTCCCTGCTCGTTGTTTTGGAATTGTTGGATATATAAATCTATGTTTAACTTTTTGAGGAACTGCCATAAAAATATAAATAATAACCATAGTAATGGGTATGAAGTTGTTGCTTTCTTAAACTATACTTATTCTATAATAATAGTTGAACCCTCCAGTCCCTGGACCATTACATCCTCTCTCAAACTACCAGAAACTCTTTGGTTTCACTTATTTCCCCCTCAAGCCTGGACCCAACTGTTGTTCATTTCAATCAATCTCTCACCAATGTCCCCAGTTATCTAGCTCCTTGTCTCACCTTCGCTGCAAACCCAAACCCAGGGGAAAGTTTGACCATTTGACTTTCCTCTGCCTAATTTTAGTTTGCTGAGTTGCAACAAGTATGCAGACCGGAGCCACTACAAATCCATGGTCTGCAGCCTGGGCCAAGCTCCTTTACTTGCATAGGTCATTCTATGTGCTTTGGCAGCTTCTGCTACCATTTCACTCTAAATACTCAGGATTTCCACCTCTCCCATCAAACTCCAAATCTCACCTCTCCCCTCTGCTGGTCGACGACCTTGTCTCCCAGAGCACTAGTAAAACTAAGGCCATCATAAAACGCTGGATATCACCACCGGCGTTCGTTAGTGGCTGCATAAACCTGGGAAGTTTCCTTTGTCTTTAAAATCCGTGAATCTCCTGCGACTTGTTAAACTAAAAGTTACAATGGTTAGCACAACAAACTCCACCATTAGGAAACTCTTCTGTTTAGAAATAAAGACTATCGTTAGATGGCGGAAGAGTAAGACGCGGAGATCACCTTCCTCCCCACAGATACACCAGAAATGCATCTACACGTGGAACAACTCCTACAGAACACCTACTGAATGCTGGCAGAAGACCTCAGACCTCCCAAAAGGCAAGAAACTCCCCACGTACCTGGGTAGGGCAAAAGAAAAAAGAATAGGCCCGTGAGCCATGGCCGCTGAGCCTGCGCGTCCAGAGCACAGCACAGCAGGAGAGGCCACAACAGTGAGAGGCCGGCGTACCACAAAAAAAAAAAAAAAAAAAGAATAAACAGAGACAAAAGGATAGGGACGGGACCTGCGCCAGTGGGAGGGAGCTGTGAAGGAGGAAAGGTTTCCGCAGACTAGGAAGCCACTTCGCGGTTGGAGACTGCGGGTGGCGGAGGGGGAAAGCTTCGGTGCCGCGGAAACGAGCGCAGCAACAGGGTGCGGAGGGCAAAGCGCAGAGATTCCCGGACAGAGGATCGGTACCGACCGGCACTCACCAGCCCGAGAGGCTTGCCTGCTCACCCGCCAGGGAGGGTGGGGCTGGGGGTTGAGGCTCGGGCTTAGGTCGGAGCTCCGGGAGAGGACTGGGGTTGGCGGCGTGAACACAGCTTGCAGGGGGCTAGTGCACCACAGCTAGCCGAGAGGGAGTCCGGGAAAAAGTCTGGAGCTGTCTAAGAGGCAAGAGACTTCTTCTTCCCTCTATGTTTCCTGGTGCGCGAGGAGAGGGGATTAAGAGCGCTGCTTAAAGGAGCTCCAGAGACGGGCGCGAGCCGCGGCTAAAAGCGCGGACCCCAGAGATGGGCATGAGATGCTAAGGCTGCTGCTGCCGCCACCAAAAACCCTGTGTGCGAGCACAGGTCACTATCCACACCCCTCTCCGGGGAGCCTGTGCAGCCCGCCACTGCCAGGGTCCCGGGATCCAGGGACAACTTCCCCGGGAGAACTCACGGCGCGCCTCAGGCTGATGCAATGTCACGCCGGCCTCTGCCGCCGCAGGCTCGCCCCGCACTCCGTACCCCTCCCTCCCCCCGGCCTGAGTGAGTCCGAGTCCCCGAAGCAGCTGCTCCTTTAACCCCGTCCTGTCTGAGCGAAGAACAGACGCCCTCAGGCGACCTACACGCAGAGGCGGGGCCAAATCCAAAGCTGAGCCCCGGGAGCTGTGCGAACAAAGAAGAGAAAGGGAAATCTCTCCCAGCAGCCTCAGAAACGGCGGATTAAATCTCCACAATCAACTTGATATACCCTGCATCTGTGGAATACATGATTAGACAACGAATCATCCCAAATTGAGGAGGTGGACTTTGAAAGATTTATGATTTTTTCCCCTTTTCCTCTTTTTGTGAGTATGTATGTGTATGCTTCTGTGTGAAATTCTGTCTGTATAGCTTTGCTTCCACCATTTGTCCTAGGGTTCTATCCGTCCGTTTTTTTTTTTTTAATTTTTTTCTTAATAATTATTTTTTTATTTTAATAACTTTATTATATTTTATCTTACTTTATTTTATTTTACTTTGTCTTCTTTCTTTTTTTCCTTCCTTCCCTCCTTCCTACCTTCCTTCCTCCCTCCCTCCTTTCTTTCTTTCTTTCTTTCTTTCATTCTTTCTTTCTACTTCTACTAATTCTTTCTTTCTACTTTTTCTCCCTTTTATTCTCAGCCGTGTGGATGAAAGGCTCTTGGTGCTACAGCCAGGAATCAGTGCTGTGCCTCTGAGGTGGGAGAGCCAACTTCAGGACACTGGTCCACAAGAGACCTCCCAGCTCCACATAATATAAAACGGCGAAAATCTACCAGAGATCTCCATCTCAGCACCAGCACCCAGCTTCACTCAATGACCAGCAAGCTACAGTGCTGGACACCCTATGCCAAACAACTAGTAAGACAGGAACACAACCCCACCCATTAGCAGAGAGGCTGCCTAAAATCATAATAAGTCCACAGACACCCCAAAACACACCACCAGACATGGACCGGCCCACCAGAAAGACAAGATCAAGCCTGATCCACCCGAACACAGGCACTAGTCCCCTTCACCAGGAAGCCTACACAACCCACTGAACCAACCCTAGCCACTGGGAACAGACACCAAAAATAACGGGAACTACGAGCCTGCAGCCTGCAAAAAGGAGACCCCAAACACAGTAAGATAAGCAAAATGAGGAGACAGAAAAACACACAGCAGATGAAGGAGCAAGATAAAAACCCACCAGACCTAACAAATGAAGAGGAAATAGGCAGTCTACCTGAAAAAGAATTCAGAATAATGATAGTAAAGATGATCCAAAATCTTGGAAATAGAATAGACAAAATGCAAGGAACATTTAACAAGGACCTAGAAGACCTAAAGATGAAACAAACAATGATGAACAACACAATAAATGAAATGAAAAATACTCTAGATGGGATCAATAGCAGAATAACTGAGGCAGAAGAATGGATAAGTGACCTGGAAGATAAAATAGTGGAAATAACTAATGCAGAGCAGAATAAAGAAAAAAGAATGAAAAGAACTGAGGACAATCTCAGAGACCTCTGGGACAACATTAAATGCACCAATATTCGAATTATAGAGGTCCCAGAAGAAGAAGGGAAAAAGAAAGGGACTGAGAAAATATTTGAAGAGATTATAGTTGAAAACTTCCCTAATATGGGAAAGGAAATAGTTAATCAAGTCCAGGAAGCACAGAGAGTCCCATACAGGATAAATCCAAGGAGAAATACGCCAAGACACATGTTAGTCAAACTGTCAAAAATTAAATACAAGAAAACATATTAAAAGCAGGAAGGGAAAAACAACAAATAACACACAAGGGAATCCCCATAAGGTTAACAGCTGATCTTTCAGCAGAAACTCTGCAAGCCAGAAGGGACTGGCAGGACATATTTAAAGTGATGAAGGAGAAAAATCTGCAACCAAGATCACCCTACCCAGCAAGGATCTCATTCAGATTTGATGGAGAAATTAAAACCTTTACAGACAAGCAAAAGCTGAGAGAGTTCAGCACCACCAAACCAGCTTTTCAACAAATGCTAAAGGAACTTCTCTAGGCAAGAAACACAAGAGAAGGAAAAGACTTACACTAACAAACCCAAAACAATTAAGAAAATGGGAATAGGAACATACATATCGATAATTACCTTAAATGTAAATGGATTAAATGCTCCCACCAAAAGACACAGATTGTCTGAATGGATACAAAAACAAGACCCATATATATGCTGTCTACAAGAGACCCACTTCAGACCTAGAGACACATACAGACTGAAAGTAAGGGGATGGAAAAAGATATTCCATGCAAATGGAAACCAAAAGAAAGCTGGAGTAGCAATTCTTGTATCAGACAAAATAGACTTTAAAATAAAGACTATTACAAGAGACAAAGAAGGACACTACATAATGATCGGGGACCGATCCAAGAAGAAGATATAACAATTGTAAATATTTATACACCCAACATAGGAGCACCTCAATACATAAGGCAAATACTAAAAGCCATAAAAGGGGAAATCGACAGTAACACATTCATACTAGGGGACGTTAACACCCCACTGTCACCAATGGACACATCATCCAAAATGAAAATAAATAAGGAAACACAAGCTTTAAATGATACATTAAACAAGATGGACTTAATTGATATTTATAGGAAATTCCATCCAAAAACAACAGAATACACATTTTTCTCAAGTGCTCATGGAATATTCCCCAGGATAGATCATATCTTGAGTCACAAGTCAAGCCTTGGTAAATTTAAGAAAATTGAAATTGTATCAAGTATCTTTTCCGAGCACAGGATTTGAGACTAGATATCAATTACCGGAAAAGATCTGTAAAAACTACAATCACATGGAGGCTAAACAATACACTACTTAATAACAAAGTGATCACTGAAGAAATCAAAGAGGAAAAAAAAAATACCTAGAAACAAATGACGATGGAGACACGACGACCCAAAACCTATGAGATGCAGCAAAAGCAGTTCTAAGAGGGAAGTTTATAGCAATACAATCCTACCTTAAGAAACAGGAAACATCTCGAATAAACAACCTAACCTTGCACCTAAAGCAATTAGAGAAAGAAGAACAAAAAAACCCCGAAGGTAGCAGAAGGAAAGAAATCATAAAAATCAGGTCAGAAATAAATGAAAAATAAATGAAGGAAAAAATAGCAAACATCAATAAAACTAAAACCTGGTTCTTTGAGAAGATAAACAAAATTGATAAACCATTAGCCAGACTCATCAAGAAAAAAAGGGAGAAGACTCAAATCAATAGAATTAGAAATGAAAAAGGAGAAGTAACAACTGACACTGCAGAAATACAAAAGATCATGAGAGATTACTACAAGCAACTCTATGACAATAAAATGGACAACCTGGAAGAAATGGACAAATTCTTAGAAATGCACAACCTGCCAAGACTGAATCAGCAAGAAATAGAACATATGAACAGACCAATCACAAGCACTGAAATTGAAACTGTGATTAAAAATCTTGCAACAAACAAAAGCCCAGGACCAGATGGCTTCACAGGTGAATTCTATCAAACATTTATAGAAGAGCTAACACCTATCCTTCTCAAACTCTTCCAAAATATAGCAGAGGGAGGAACACTCCCAAACTCATTCTACGAGGCCACCATCACCTTGACACCAAAACCAGACAAGGATGTCACAAAGAAAACTACAGGCCAATATCACTGATGAACATAGATGCAAAAATCCTCAACAAAATACTAGCAAACAGAATCCAACAGCACATTAAAAGGATCATACACCATGATCAAGTGGGGTTTATTCCAGGAATGCAAGGATTCTTCAATATAGGCAAATCAATCAATGTGATAAACTATATTAACAAATTGGAGGAGAAAAACCAAACTATATTAACAAATTGGAGGAGAAAAACCATATGATCATCTCAATAGATGCAGAGAAAGCTTCTGACAAAATTCAACACTCATTTATGATAAAACCCCTGCAGAAAGCAGGCATAGAGGGAACTTTCCTCAACATAATAAAGGCCATATATGACAAACCCACAGCAACATCATCCTCAATGGTGAAAAACTGAAAGCATTTCCACTAAGATCAGGAAGAAGACAAGGTTGCCCACTCTCACCACTCTTATTCAACATAGTTTTGGAAGTTTTAGCCACAGCAATCAGAGAAGAACAAGAAATAAAAGGAATCCACATCGGAAAAGAAGAAGTAAAGCTGTCACTGTTTGCAGATGACATGATACTATACATAGAGAATGCTAAAGATGCTACCAGAAAACAACTAGAGTTAATCAATGAATTTGGTAAAGTAGCAGGATACAAAATTAATGCACAGAAATCTCTGGCATTCCTATACACAAATGATGAAAAATCTGAAAGTGAAATCAAGAAAACACTCCCATTTACAAGTGCAACAAAAAGAATAAAATATCTAGGAATAAACCTACTTAAGGAGACAAAAGACCTGTATGCAGAAAATTATAAGACACTGGTGAAAGAAATTAAAGATGATACAAATAGATGGAGAGATATACCATGTTCTTGCATTGGAAGAATCAACATTGTGAAAATGAGTATACTACCCAAAGCAATCTACAGATTCAATGCAATCCCTATCAAACTACCACTGGCATTTTTCACAGAACTAGAACAAAAAATTTCACAATTTGTATGGAAACATAAAAGACCCCAAATAGCCAAAGCAATCTTGAGAACGAAAAAAGGAGCTGGAGGAATCTGGCTCCCTGACTTCAGACTATGCGACAAAGCTACAGTAATCAAGACAGTATGGTACTGGCCCAAAAACCAAAAGACCGATCAATGGAACAGGATAGAAAGCCCAGAGATAAAGCCATGCACATATGGTCACCTTATCTTTGATAAAGGAGGCAGGAATATACAGTGGAGAAAGGACAGCCTCTTCAATAAGTGGTGCTGGGAAAACTGAACAGGTACATGTAATAGTATGAGATTAGATCAGTCTCTAACACCATACACAAAAATAAGCTCGAAATGGATTTAAGACCTAAATGTAACGCCAGAAACTATCAAAATCTTAGAGGAAAACATAGGCAGAACACTCTATGACATAAATCACAGCAAGATGCTTTTTGACCCACCTTCTAGAGAAATGGAAATAAAAACAAAAATAAACAAATGGGACCTAATGAAACTTAAAAGCTTTTGCACAGCAAAGGAAACCATAAACAAGACCAAAAGACAACCCTCAGAATGAGAGAAAATATTTGCAAATGAAGCAAGTGACAAAGGATTAATTTCCAAAGTTTATAAGCAGCTCATGCAGCTCAATAACAAAAAAACAAGCAACCTAATCCAAAAATGGGCAGAAGATCTAAATAGACATTTCTCCAAAGAAGATATGCAGACTGCCAACAAACACATGAAAGAATGCTCAACATCACTAATCATTAGAGAAATGCAAGGCAAAACTACAATGAGGTATCACCTCACACCAGTCAGAATGGCCATCATCAAAAAATCTAGAAACAATAAATGCTGGAGAGGGTATGGAGAAAAGAGAACACTCGTGCACTGCTGGTGGGAATGTGAATTGGTACAGCCACTATGGAGAACAGTATGGAGGTTCCTTAAAAAACTACAAATAGAACTACCATATGACCCAGCAATCCCACTGCTGGGCATATACCCTGAGAAAACCATAATTCAAAAAGAGTCATGTACCAAAATGTTCATTGCAGATCTATTTACAATAGCCCGGAGATGGAAACAACCTAAGTGTCCATCATCAGATGAATGGATAAAGAAGATGTGGCACATATATACAATGGAATATTACTCAGCCATAAAAAGAAACGAAATTGAGCTATTTGTAGTGAGGTGGATGGACCTGGAGTCTGTTATACAGAGTGAAGTAAGTCAGAAAGAGAAAGACAAATACCGTATGCTAACACATATATATGGAATTTAAGAGAAAAAAAATGTCATGAAGAACCTAGGGATAAGACAGGAATAAAGACACAGACCTACTAGAGAATGGACTTGACGATATGGGGAGGGGGAAGGGTAAGCTGTGACAAAGCAAGAGAGAGGCATGGACATATATACGCTACCAAACGTAAGGTAGATAGCTAGTGGGAAGCAGCCGCATAGCACAGGGAGATCAGCTAGGTGCTTTGTGACCGCCTGGATGGGTGGGATAGGGAGGGAGCAAGACGCAAGAGGAAAGAGATATGGGAACGTATGTCTATGTATAAGTGATTCACTTTGTTATAAAGCAGAAACTAAACCCCATTGTAAAGCAATTATACTCTAATAAAGATGTTAAAAAAAAAAAAGATGGACTGCAAATCATGAAGGACATATTTTTAAACTAAGTGGCAAATTAAGCTTTTAAGAAATGATAAATATATTTGATTATATAAAAATTTAAAGCATCTATACAATTAACATTAAAGTTAAAAGGAAAAAGAAAAAAGAAATAAAGACTATCCAATCCCCCCCCGCCGCCCCCCCCCCAAAAAAAAACTCTGGCAGCTTCTTCTGCTACCACCAATACACTAACCTTCCTCTTTCCCTCCAGGAGGAGCTTTCCATCCTCCTAACCAAAGCTAATTCCTTTACCTGTGTTCTAGATCCCATCTTCTATTGCTTCCTCAAGGAAGCTTCTTCTTTTCTGTTTGCTCATTATCTCCCTCTCTATTGACGTTGTGCCCTTAGGTCAAGAGGTCTCTGATCTTGAAAATAAAGATACAAAAATAACTCTTCTTCGATCCCACCACATCCCCCTAAAGTTATTGTCCTCTTTCTCATGTCTTCCACACTCCTCAAATCACTGCATTTGGCTTCTGCTCTTACAACGATGCTCAAAATGCCAAATCCAGCGAATTCCCTGGTGGTCCAGTGGTTAGGACTCTACACTGTCACTGCCGAGGGCCCAGGTTAAATCCCTGGTCAAGGAACCACAAGCCGTGTGGCCAAAATTTAAATAATTAATTTAAAAAAATGCCAAATCCAACTGGCCGTGTTTCTGCTCTTTTTATACACGACCTCTGTGCAGTATCTGCCCACTCCTTTCTCTGTTCTATGATGTCACGTCACTTTCTCCTGTTTTCACTCTTACCTCCCTGGCCTTTCCTCCCCTGCGTTCTTCCTGGGCTCCTCTTCCACAGACCTGTCGAACGTCCCCATTCTTAAGGACCCTGCCTTTGGCTCTCTGCCCTTCTCACTCTCACGGGGATGAATAGCTTGGGCAAAGGAGTCTGACATACCTTCGTCCAATCCCTGGCTCCATCACTTTATAGCTGTGTGGCTAACACAAGTCATCTAACTTTTTAAAACTCTGCTTTCCCCCAAATAGAATGGATATAATAGTAATGCCTACCTCATTGGGTTGTTAGGAGGATTAAATAATAATCCATCTCTGCTAAGCTCCAGCTCGATCTAGAAAAAGTGGAAAGAAACAGAAATACACTGACGTTAGAACAAATACAAGTGCAGGTGGCAGAAACTGCCAGTTGTCCTTCAATATGTTTTCTTCCCTTTTTCTGCAGAAATAAGACATTTAATTTTTTTGACTGATCACAGGGATGCCTGCTTTCAGCTTGATACAGCTGTGTGACTAAGTTCTGACCAATGGGATGTAAATGGAATTGTGTGCCACCTAGCCTAGGAAATGTCCTCGAAGGAACAGGCTGCCCTTTTCCTCTTCCTCTTCCTTTCTACTGGCTGGAATGCAGACAAGATAGCTTGAACCTTGAGCAGCCATCCCAGACACCGTGAGGCGGAAGCCACAGGCCATGGAGAACATAGTATCGCGAGAGAAGAAATCTGAGTCTCTGGCAATTTCAAAATGCTGCCCTATCAGTTCTGGGCTGCTTTATTCTTGACTTTTATGTGAGAGAAATACATTTCTTTTTCAAGCCATTACTATTTTGAGTTTTCTCACCTTTACAGCTGACCAGTCCCAACTACTCAGGAGGGTTACTGGAAGAATATGATACAAGAGCATATGCTGCAAACTAAACCTAGCTACATGGGAAATGGATATGGAACTGCACAGCCATTACTAGTCTATCCTGACCCATGAGGTCTTTGTCTATGGGCTTCCTTGTGAATCTGCTCCCATTTACTTGTTTCTCTACATGGATGGACTTTCTCTGCTTGCTTACTCATCAGCTAAAAACAGCCATCCGAGTCCTAAGCCTATGTAACTTTTCAGATTAAGTCATTCCTGTTATCTACCTCTTAGTTCAAATTTATGAAAGACAGACAATTATTTGTTGCTCACCCAACGAATTACATCCCTCTCTCTGAAGTTAGTTGTACAGTATTCCTCATTCAGTCAGTTGTGGCTGGGATAGGTTGGAAGTAGGGGTACAAATACGGCCACCAAAGCCTACTCTTTTTAAGCAAGCATTGGTGGAGAGGTACAAGTTCCAGGGAAGAGTATGTAGGCTAGGAAGGCAGTACAAAATGAGTCTACTACTTAAGACCAGTGCATATCCAACTCTCTAGTGAACAGCTCAGTTTGAACAATCCACTCATCTTTCTCTTACACCTGCTCCTCCTTCTGTATTCCACAGTTAATAAAATCACCATCAATATATAGCTTCCCAAGCCAGAAATCTAGGGGTTATCCTTAGCCCCTCCTTATTCATCCCACTCTCATGGACAACCAGTCCTGAATTTGTAGATTCTACATCTTTTATGATTTTCCAGTTCATCCTCTCTTAGTTTAGCCTCTCCTCATCATTTGCCCAACTTAGGGTAATAGCATCCTTAACTGACCTCCCTGCTCCCAGGCTGGCCTCCATCCAGTCTGTACTCCACAAAGCTCTCAGACTGACCCTTGTGAATGCAAGTCACTTGCCACTTAACATTCGCATTGCTTTCAGGAAGAGTTCAAACCCTCAGCTTGGCACCAGAGAGTCTCCACAAGCTGGTTCTCGCCTGTCTCTCTCGTCTTATCTCCTGCCACACCTTGACAGCCCTTCATGCCAGTGTACGGATTGATCCCCATCATGCTGCTTATTCCATGACTTTGAATATTTGGGTCCCTCTGCCTGGAATCCTGGGTCCTTCTGCCTGTTCTGCTCTGACATCCCAGAACTAACATTTTTCCAGTGGATTTATTGAGACCCAATAGTTGAGCAATTCAAAAATTCTAAAAATGCAGATCTTGAGGTAATACAAATTCATTCTTTAAATTCTAAATGCTTTGACATCTAAAGTGGGCCTAAAATTGCCCACATAACAAAGTATATGAGAATACTGTTCTTTAAAAGGAGATACTGAATAAATGCTCATTAAGTATCTTAAAAAGCCACTGTCTAGAAAGAAGCACATCCTGTAGCGATTTGGGGCTTCCAAAAATGTCTAGATGTAAAGAATGAGGCAGTAAATCTGTCAAAGCAAACCGAGACAGACACAAAGAATTTTAAACGGGAGGAGGGCAAAAAGAATGAATGCAGTCATTTCGACTTGTTCTTATTTCTCCTAGTAGGTGCCCTCCAACTACAGTGCAGGGGCCAGGACCATACCTCATGATACAGCACATCTCCTGGCTCTGAGAAAAGGATGAACTTTGGATCCCATGGTCTTCAAGTGACATAAGGGAACACAGTAAAGAGTATGGCCATGAAAACTGAGATATCCACTTGGGTTATTCATCCTAGCCCTTCTTTCTTCCTCCTACCCAAATATAATTTAAAACTTACAGATGTCTTAAATACAGTATATATTATACCTTTTATTCCTTTTCACTCCCTGAATAAAATGAGAAAAATACTTTTTTTAGAAGTTCAGAACAATGTAGCAATGTTTAAACTTTAAAATATAAAATTAAGTGAAAAAGAAAGGCAAAATGTACACTATAATTATAACTATGTAAAAAACGTATGCACATAAGCAAGGACTGACACAGAACAGAAAAATGAACTGTTGATACGTCAAACTCAGCACTACTGACATTTGGGGCTGGCTAATTCTTTCTTGTGGGAGGTTGTTCTGTGCACAGCAGAATGTAGAGCAGCATCCCTGGCTTCTACTAACTAGGTGCCAGTTATACATCCCCAGTAGTGACAACTACAAATGTCTCCATCCATTGCCACATGTTCCTTACGGAGCAAAATACCCCCACCCCCGTCCCAGGTTTAGAACCACTGGGCTAGGGGTGAGAGAGGAAAATTTTTTCTAGTTTTATGTTAATATTGCCATAATGATGTTTGTTCAATAAATGCATATTGGGAGGGGAAAGGAAAACTCCTTACCATATAGCATCTAACAGCCCCTTTTTTCAAGAGTTAGAATTGATTCAGTTCCCATTTAATGTGAAAAATTGAAAACGTTGCAGAACTTGTTTTTCTTTTCCAATCTACTATAAAAAAGAAAGCTGAATTTCTCAGTATTTGGAAACCTGACTTGGCTTTAAGCATGAACATCACAAATAACTGCTGTAATTGGCCTGAGAAATAAAAATATCTAAATCATTCTATCCCCACAAACACCTGTTAAAAAGGTACACTTTGCATATCTTCAAAATAACTTTACCTTTAAGAATAGTAAGACTCAATGAGAAACACATACTTTAAGACAAATCAAATAAAGTTTTCCATGCTAAAATACAATTGCACTGGATCTAAATAAATCATATTCTATTTTTAAGGCCTCTCTGTTCCAGTCTTTTTAGGACTATTAAGCCTGCCCCCTTGCCAAAAGTATTTATTTTCAATCATTCCTCCTTTTTTTTGTTGCTGTTGTTGTTGTTTCTTGACTCACATCACAAGGGATGTTTCTGATTAACAAACTGACATGAAGAGGAGGCACAAGAACTGTTTCAAGCATCTCCTTTCCCGAAAATTCTATCGTATCACGGTTTTGGGTTCATATGGACTTAAAATTGAAATCTTGTTACATGATCATTCTGAATGATCTTTTCACATACATGAATGCATCACTAAAATGTATGCCTAACACAGTATTCACTTAAGCAAGGAACAATCTTCCTTTTTTATATAAGACTGAGATAAGCCCAAAAAATGCATTTTGATTTTTTTCCCCTCCACTTTCAAAACACACTAGTAGAAATTTACTGTTTGTATTTACCAAAGTGTGCTTCTCCATTCTCGTCTCTAGTTTACCCGAGACAGAAAGCTTGCCGTAGCACAGAGAAACAAAGAAAATCTTCCAAATGATTCCAGGACTGGTGAATGTGAAATACTTAGATACCCAAAGCATTGTAGCAGGAAAGAAGGAGGTCGTGTAGAGATGACAGAGGTGGTGGAGACGAATGGACATTCAGGAGTGTGCAGTGTGGACAAGAAAGGGTGAGAATGGCTGTGGAATGAGCAGGATGGGAAAACTGGCGCTCAGGATTAATGAGAGAAGTGGATGAGGTTGTAGCTTGAAAGGCAGAAGGTAACTGACTTGATGACGCCTGATGTTGAGGATACAAAATGCCTCCGGAGCTTCATCGGGAATTAAAGTTCTGCATGGCGAACATAGGGCAAAACGGCGAAAACGGCAGTTCTTTGTTCACAGGCCGACAACCAGGGGAATCCGTGGCTCGGTGGACTTTGTCATGGCCTGGCCCTTCAGATGCAGTCTCTGTGCAGGGGTGAGTCTTCGCCTGGAAAGTGAGAAAAAGAACGTCTACTAACAGACTGAGGGTTCTAAGCCCTCTTTAAATAAAAGCAGCAGCCTAATTCTAAAGGTCTGCGGCGGGTGGGTCCTGGGAAACCGGCGAATCCATCCTTAGGCAGAGAAAGGCCAAGCCAGGTGAGTCTCTTCTGTCGTTTCAGGCCCTGCTGGGCAGAAAAGCGGGAAAGACCTGGAATGCTAAAAAAAAAAAAAAAGAGCGGAGAATAGCTGCTTTTCTCCTTGGGGCTGCGGCGGGAACCTCAGGAACCAGGCCGGAAATTGTCCTTTAGAGAGAGCGGTGAGTGTCCGGGGGCAGCTACGCTCCACCGCCGCTCAGCGGAGAGCGGCAGGTGCCGGTCACGGGCGTCATAGCAACCGCGCTCTCTGCGGAGACGCCGCGTCCTTCCGGCGGGAACCATAGAAACGACACGCAACCATTGGCTCAGGGGCTGTGCTTCCTGCCACAGACCATTGCTACGGCGCAGTACATTGGCCTGTGGCTTAGCTCCGGGAACGAAGGTACGGTTCATCCCATTGGCTCTGTAGTAACCATGGTAACGTAACGGCGTGTATTTGCAACTTTTAAGTGTAAGTTTTGCCACAGGGTGTTTATAGTTTTCTAGTAGCTTCCCGCCAGACCTTATCGAGAGCCCAAGCCTAATAAACTTGGATTTATTTTTCTAGAAGTAACTTCATTCTTAAAGGGGGAAGTTGCTAGGTCAGGAGTTCTGAATTTTAGGTCAGAATCTGTCACTCATTACTTGGGTGGGGCACCTAAGACAAATCACAACGCTTTTGGAATCGGCTTATTATTGTAAAAATGAAGAAACCGGACTTGACTAGAACTATCCCTAAAGCTGAAGTCCTTCAGAAGCCCTAAGCACTGAAAATTCGGTTTATGCGAACAGTATCCTCCAACCATGTAATGCAAAATAAAAATATCTAAAAGACACAAAATTTAACATAGCCTCGGTTTTTATCATCTTCATTTAAATGCTCTTACCGCAAGATTCTAGTTAGTTCATCAAAGCTCGATTTTATTCATGTTTTGGGGCCCTTGCTTTGCTGGTATCCCAAACACATACTTGACATTTCTTAGTCTTATTCTAGTTTCTCATAGGATCCTTTCCAAAGCTTTGCCGGTTCTACATGCATTATCTGGACGGATCTTACCCCTTACTTTCTAGAAGTGCTTCAATCTCTCCCTCTGGCACCAGAGCCCTTGCAAGTGTTTTTCTCTCTGATCTGAAATGCTCACCGCCATCACCTCCAGCCCACTTAACTTCTGTGTAGCAGTTCAAGCGTCATTTCCTCCTCAAGGATACTTTCCTTAGTCCTCCGATCTAGATCAAGTTCCGTATTTGCTCTCATTGACTTATGTTCCTTTTCATTCTTAGGCTGTTTTTTTTTTTTGTCCGAGCCGTGGCTTGGTATTGAACCCAGCCACGGCAGTGAAAGCGCCGCAACCTAACCATTAGACCACCCTCATTCTTAGTTTTCTTTCATTCTTTACACACTTCCATTTGCTGATTAAACAAACAAACAAAACAACTTCTTGGAATTTTTACATGTGTAAATACTGTTTAAATGCTCTGAACGGAAACTAAACTGAATTGGAAAACACTCTAAATAATTCCATTTAGGGTAGTGGTGGTTGTTTTTAAGCATTAACAAAACACAACAGAAAATGGTTCCCAAGGGAAGTAATAATTATGATAAAAACAAACATTAGAATCACTTCTAGTTCTAACTCCACTGATCCTCACTGTACAGTCAAAGGTAATGACAGCCATCATCCACATAAGCTATAGATGTAGGGAAGAAAATCAATCTTTTATTTCATGCCCCTTTAGTACTGCAGCCACTGCCTAGTCTGTTGCTTTTTAGGTTTTGCCAGTTGAACCAGAAGTTAATTTAAAATTTTTGTTCAATAGGATTTCTGCTTCCAGAGAAGTCCTGATTGCTGCAGGTATTTTTCCTCTGCTTCCTGATTTAATGAAGTCACATTTCCTAAACACTTCACCTGAAGAATTTAGATGTGTCTTAGCACTTCTGTTCATATCTTTTCAATTAAAGTTCATTGTACTTCTGTTATCAGACACACTTTGGGCTACCCTTCCCAACTCACTCCATGAACTGCATTTTAACTCATTTATGTGAGGTAGAGTACTTGCTTCTACCTAGTTCTTAATGGTAGTTTTTCACATTGCACTCCGGACCATCCTATGGGTCATTTAGGGTATTTCTCAGGACTCCACTTCTTTTGCGCTCCCAACTCAAAGCCCAGGACAGTGGGAGCTTTGAAAACACTGCTTTGCTAAGTGAGAAAAACAGCAATTGCAAACATTTATTGAATGTGAATTACGTGCCAAGTGCCAGACTCATGCTTTACCTTCACCATTTTATTTATTTAATCCTAACAAATGATGTTATTTTGCAGAGAAATTATCACCATTTTATAGATGAGGAAACTAAGTCAGGTATCTAAGTTTACAATGCTAATTGGTGGCACAGCTGGAAGGGTCTAACCTGGCTAAGATGACTCCAAAACCCATACTCTTTACCACCTTGTAATGCCTCCTTCAGGGCAGTGGCCACCAACTGGGCCCTGCATGGCTCTAGGTAGAAGCCCGGGTTAACTTTCCCTCAAGAGCAGTTCTAAAATATTTGAAAGGTAAATTCTTAACTCAAATATGGAGTGAGTCTAGGACAAGAAGCAAGGAGTAAATGTAGTGGGACAATCATCATTCTATAGATAATCTATCTTTGGGGAGGTGTCCTTCTCTCCTGCTCCCATCTTTAGTAAATTTCAAAAAAAAAAACCCACAAAAACATCATCCTTTCCATTGTGTTGGCTTTGGGGCACACACTTTATTGTACTTAATTTTTTATATATCCACTTCCCAAGCTAGACATGTTTATTCATCTTTTGAATCCTCAAAATCCTCAGGGCCTATCACATAGTAGGCATGAACAAATATTTGCTCTTCAAAGCATGGCCATTCATGCATCCATAATCCCTTTTACAGTATGAAGAAGATTGATATTCAGGCCCCACATGTATATTTTGAGGAATATAATTCCCAATAAGTTTTTTTTTTTTTAAAGTGAGAAACAACTTGAATCATTTTCAAAATCAAGGTATCATTCAGGTGAGTGTGTCAGGTGGTTTGGTCATAACTGCTTTACCTTTGTTCTCATGTTTTCTGAGTTTTAAAAGACCTTTAAAAGACAAACACCAAGCACTATTCGTCTGCACACCACTCACTGCTTTTCCCCTTCATTTTCTGTCTTTATGAAAGCAAAGGATTTATTCTAGTTCTCACCATCTGTAAGAGCCCTGGTCCACTGAACAATCTTTGATCTCATAAATAAAGGCTTTTTACTTCAGTTTTTGTCATGTATAAAAGCGGTATGTCGAGACTGAAGATCATCCACTATCTTCTCTTCTATCTCTATGCCTTTTCCTACTTCTTCCTCTGATAACAATAACTTGGTTTCTGACTCTTTGGTTATAATAACCACAAAGGACCGTCGTGAATCAAGGATGTTAGCCACCACCACTTGATGTCGATAAATTTCCAAAGCATTCCGTGCACGATCAATTACAATGGAGGGGTCAGTCTCCAACTTAAAGGAAATTATAAATGCTTTGGGAGCCCAGTCTTTAACCAAAGGAGAAAGCATTTTTGGCACCATCTTCATTGTTATCTGTATTGGAAAAAGAGAAACTTAATAAGCAAACAAGGTTACCACCTACCAACCAGGTCAATCTCAAGGGAAACTAAAGAAGCAGAGACTCAGATGTGTGGCTATGTCAGTTTAAGTGGGACTTCTCACTTCAAACTTTTTAAAGCATATTAAATGCTTACTTAAAAGCCTTGACTCTGTAGTGTTCATAAGGATGCCTGATTTCAAAGCTTCATACATATTCTGGGGCAAACCATGTCTTATGAATTAGCCCTGCTCTGCAACCCTCATCGCCATTAATAGAACTCTAAAGAACAGCATTACATCTTCTCAAACATTCCCTTTTATTTTTTAAACCAAACCCTCAAATAAACAAATGCAAATAATCTGTTTATGCAGATGTTACTTTGGCGGAAGTTCAAATAAGGTTGAGTTTTAAACCTCTCAGCCTAAAATATTTCTTGCATTGCTAGACTGGCTACTTGACTCCATTTAAAAATTGTAACTTGTAAAAAAAATAAAATTGTCACGTACCATCTTAGCACTGAGGAAACAGAAGTGACTGTATTTTCATTCATTAAATACTACTATATTATTCTCAATCCCTTCTAAGGGGAATGTTGAGTCATTTTGTGTACTTTCAAGATAGAACTAGGAATGACAGGAATTATAGGATAAACTAAAGCTCCCAGAATTTAAAAAGTATGAATCACTAAGCTCACCATCAGGGTATCCCCTCAAAGAGTTAGCAAGTATGACAGGAATCACATACCCATTCCCCGCTTTATTTTTCTCCTTAGCATTTATCACTATCTAACATAGTATGCATTTGACTTACTTATTGTCTCCTCTGCTGAATATAATCGAAACAAGGGCACAGTATGTTTCTTTTCACTGCTTTATCTCCAGGTCCTATAATAGGGCCTGGCGTATAGTAGGTACTCAATAAATATTTGTTGAAGAAATGAACAAATGAACTATTCTACAAAGTCAGAAAGTGCCCCACAGGTAGTTTCTCCTATTTAAATTCTACTTGTATCACCCAGTAAATGACTAAGAATTCCCTCAGGTTCCAAGTAGCTAGATCATCTCAGCATCTCAACCACACCACTACCTTCCCCACACCTCTTCCTTAAACTGCAACAATAACCACCATCTAATCACCCCCCAACCACTCTCTCTAATTCACCTTTCATACTGATGCCAGAATGTTCTTCTCAAACAAAAACCTTATCTCATTCTCCTACTTTGGTTGTCCTTGGCTCCACAGGATAAAGTTCAAGCTCCTTAAGAAGGAATACAAAATCTTCTACGTAGGAAGCTGTCTCTTCAGTCTGCCCTCCATCCCCACCACTCTCCAGGCTCTCCAGCCTTACCAAACAACTTCAGTTCACAACACACTGCCCATTTCCAAACTCCAATCGTTTACTCTGTCTGGAGTGACCTTCCCTACTTTGTCTGGTACACCCTCTGCTCATCTTTTAAAACCCAGTTCAAGCCATCTCCTCCAGAAAGCCTTGACTTTCCCCGAGATTCACTCACCCCATGCTCTGACTTCACTTTGTACGTACCTCTACTAGAGTATTTATCACTCTGTACTGTAATTATGTCTGTGTCCAGCAACCTCACTAGATTGTGAGGTCCTTGAGGGAGAGCGGTGTCTTAGTCATCTCTGATCCCTAGTGCCTAGCACATACGGAATGCAGAAAGGCCATCTCCAGATCAAAAGGAAATTAACCCAAGATTGGTTATAGGGAATCAGATCTCTGGAAGAGAAGCGCCCATCACCTGCAGTGGGCCCCCAGATGACTGGATCTTGTGTTCAGGCATTTCGGACACAGGAACATAGAAATCTGACACGGCCGCAGCCAGGTAAAACATCGCAGAAGAGCCTGCAAAAAGAAGCACAGGGTGTAATAAATCGGAGAAGGGTATGGAGTCAGCTCCTTTTCAACTCAGGTTCCCCCGCTGTGAGAGCCATGGGTAAAAAGAGGGTAAAGGGATGCGCGTCTTGGGGGAAAGGCTCTGCCTCCCGGCATCCGATGGACTCCTAAAGGCACGCACCTAGCGGATTGAGCGCCTGGGCTGCAGCCTGCAGCAGATGCAAATAGTCTGCCAAAGTGGTGAACTCTATGGCCAGGAAGGTGCCGGCAGCCTCAGCCTCCTGGTAGCTCCGCAGAGCCGCGGCGAAGCCCGGGAGTGCCTTCTCCTCCGCCTCCAAGCTCAGCAAGCCCGAAGCCGCTCGGCCGGAGGGCCGCAGAGCCGACAGCCAGGTCTGGGGCGGGAAGCGGTGGGCAAAGGGGAAGGCAGAGCGAGCACGGTACAGAAACAGGACCCCGTAGCCCGCGGCCAGGAAGGCTTCGGCCGAGGTAGCACCGCGCCGCCCGCTGCTGAAGTTGTCCAGGAAGCGCACAGGCCGGGCTTCCAGCGGGACCTTGGTGCCGCCGGACGTGACCAACACTACCCGTCGGCCCTGCGCGCCCAGCCCGGCGGCGAACCGAGCCATCACCTCGGCCCAGCGCGCAGCACCGGCGGGCTGGGGGAACTCGGCGACCAGGTCCACTGCCGCCATCGGTCCCGGAACCCGCCGCGCCAGCGCAAGCTACGGGGTCTTCGGCGCCACGCCCCCTGCCCCGGTACCTGGCCCATGCGCAGCCGCAATAGTGAGGGGGCGGTTCGCTACCATGCGCTGCAAGCCAGCGCCGGGTTTCTGCAGGTCTGGAAATGCGTGCTGGTTCCGCCCCACAGCGTGCGAAATTGACACTGAGCTGGCGGGAGTTCTCGGCTGAGCGGGCATCTGGAGGAGTCACACCCCCTCGTTTAGTTTCCTAGTCTGGGTGAAGAGCTGGACGTGTTTGACCCTTACCGGCTACCATACAGATCCTGTTAGGGTAGGACCTCGCTAAAATTTGAGTGCCCAGCCATTTAACCTTTGGATTTGTAGTGAAGGGCTTTTTTTATTTTTTTAAACCCTACAAACACACTCCAAGAGTTAGTCGAGCCACGCCCCCCCCCCGCCCTCGAAAAGCTTGGAATGAGGCTGCGCCGTGTTGGTCACGTGACACCGCCGCCCAGTGTGTCCTCTCCAGGCAACGGTCCTAGAGACCGACAACACCGTCTGCCGCAGCATGAACGTGATCTACCCTCTTGCGGTGCCCAAGGGGCGCCGACTCTGCTGTGAGGTGTGCGAAGCTCCGGCCGAGCGGGTCTGCGGGGCCTGCACAGTCACTTATTACTGGTAGGCCCTGAAACGTGGCACCTGGGTGCCTCAACCCCCTCTCTCTCAGTCAGGGAACCCTCAAAGCGGCTTCAAGACGGGTCCCTAAGAGTTCTATGTCTGTGTTCGCTTCCTCTCCCATTCAATCATTCCTCCCCAGATGTTTTGTTGCGCGCCTACTGTGCGCTATGCACTGTTCTATGTGCTGAACTTCCTGGGGGAAACTCGGGACACCACGTCCCTCAAAAATCTAATGTTCTAGGACTTCCCTGGCTGTCCAGTGGTTGAGACTCCGCGCTTCCACTGTAGGGGGCGTAGGGTTCGATCCCTGGTCGGGGAATTAAGATCCCACGTGCCATGCGGCTCTGGCCAAAAAAAAAAATCTAATGTTCTAACGAGAAAGATAAGTAAGCCAACAGACAAATCAAGATAATTTCAGAGAGTGATAAATGCCATAAAGACAAAGGAAATGTGATGGGAGGTTGGGCAGACAGCCTCTCTGAGGGTAGACTATTGATCTGAAGTTAGAGTAGGAACAGCCCGCCAGGGAAATGCTGGGGGAAGAGTGGCACAGTGAGGCTCCGAGGGAGGGAAGACTTTGGTGTGTTTGAGGAATAGATAGAAAGTTAGTTTGTCAGAGCATAGCCAAGATGGTGACAGTGTGGGGAGGGTAGTACAAGATGAGATCAGCTTTCATTTATTCAGCATAACATCCACTGATCTTTGCTTCAGATTGGACCCTATTTGGGCACTGAGATAAAACAGCTAGGTTGCTGACGTCCAGAAACCTAGTCCAGAGCCGACTAACTTGTTTAAAAAAGAAAGTCATTATAATGCAACCCTACATGACAAGTGCTGTCACTCAGGGAGTACTATTCCCTGGGACCTCTAAGGATGGAAGCATGGTGATGGGGCAGTATCTGGAAAGGTTCCTCTGAAGAAGTAACATTTGCACTGGGTCTTGAGAGGTCAGAAGGAAATTGCTAGGTGAATGAACAATGAAGAAGGAAAGGTAGAGCACTCCTGGCATCCAGGACTGCTTGGGTAAAGGGTGAGAGAACAGACTTTGTTCAGAGGTGGGTAGAGAAGGTAGCCGTGGAGGGAGCAGTCACTGATTTTCAGACTGCAGTCCAGGGCCCATTAGCGGGTCATGAATAAATCACAAAAAGCATTTTAAGAAAAAAAAAAAAGAATAGAAAGTATCAGAGTAATCCTACTTGAATTGTTTCTTGAAACTTTTGTTTTAGTGATTTATGTGGTTATGTGTCTTTGTACTAGTGAAATGTATTTCCTACTGTATGCTGAGTTAAAAAAAAAAAGTTTAAAAATCATTGTGATAGGTAGTAGTAGCGGTTTAAACCAAGAAGATAAAGGTTAGGGCCAAACAGTGACATGAGATCAAGGAGTTTGGAATTTATCCTCTGGGGTGTCATGGATGGTTTTAGATTGGAAGGTAGATGCTGAAGGCTGCGTAACTTCTCAGTTGCAGTGGTCCCAGTGGAGACTGAATTAGGTGTCCCCCCTCGGTGCTTTCACAGCACTCTTTAGGTCCCTTAGCCTCACATTTATGACATGGATTGAAATCACTTGTTCAGTGGTCTGTATTCCTCACTAGGCTGTATGCCCCATGAGGGCAAGGACAGCATCTGTGTTTTCATTGCTGTTTCTTCAATGCATATAGAATACAATTCAGAATTTGTAACAGAAACTGCAAAGCCCTGATTGCTTCTCTATCTTCATTTCCCACCAGTCATCCCCTCTTTTCGTTGATGCAGTTACAGAGGCTTTCTTTCAATTCTAATTTGCCAACTCTTTTCCTCCCTCAGTTTCTTTGCCCAGGCCGTTGCCTTTGCTGGGAACTTTCCCTACAGTCACGAATCTTCCTAGCTCTCTTTCATCTTTCTGTTCTCAGAATGTTATTTCTTCAAAGAGGTCTTTCTGGAAAACCCAACCTAAATGCCCCTATCTGATTTTCTCTCTCACATTTTTTCTTCACTTTTTCTGTACTTTTATGTTTTTGTTTTACTTGTTTAGTATCTATCTTTTTTTTCTTCTTCTTCTGGCTGGACCGCGCAGCTTGTGGGATTTTAGTTCCCCAACTAGGGATTGAACCCAGGTCCCCTGCATTGGAACCACTGGACTGCTAGGGAAGTCCTGAGTAAACAATTTTAAGTACAGGACTGGCACTCAGGGGAGAGGTGAGACTCCTTTGCCTGATATGAGCACCTACCTCTTCCCCTGTCCCCTTCACCCCTCCAGCCAGAAGCAATTCCTCCTTCCTCTCAACTCACTTTGTACTTACTCTGTACCTCTCACATACTCTTATTTCCCTGCCTCATTATAGTTGTTGGCAAACATGTTAGCTCAATTTTATTATGCTCTGTTAATGCAGGATATTATGTTGAATATGTAGAAGGACTGTCATATGTATGTTATCTTTTGACCTGTTTCAGACCCATCTGCGTATATAGCCTATGGTCTCCAGCAAAGTATCTTGAAATAATTGAAACTAAATATTTGATGAATGCATGAATAAATTATTATTTCCTATGCCCTTATCCTCCATTATTTTCTTTCTCTTCTTTCACTGCCTTTAATTATTTTTGAGGTCTTCTACTCTCCCCCTACCTTTTCTCCAGATTTCTATATCCTTGTGTCCTAGAGATTTCATGATTTTTCCAGAAAATAAAACTGTGGTAATTGTTCTATATCTCACAAATGAGGGCCTTTAATATCCCCTTCCAGGGTTTTCACGGTTGAATGTAAAGCATCTAGCTCCATGCCTGAGACCATGCTGGCACTCAATAAATATTGTTTTTCCTCATCCCAAATTTAAAGAGCAGGAAGGACCGTCAACTTGGATTTGTGAAAGTTTATTTTTTTGCAAAATAATTTTTCCCAATTATAAATGTAATTCATGCGCACTACAGAAAACTTGAAAATACAAAATATAAAGATGAAAAATAATCCATAATCTCACAACCCAGATAATTAATAGCCTGACATTTTGGTGAATTTCTTCATGTTCTTTTCCTATAAATACATTTATTTTATACACTCTGTGTAATCTTGTGCATATCATTCTGTGTTAGATTGTGAGAATGTTCCCAGGAAATAGAACATTTTTAAGAGAAGGCATTTTTATTAAAGTACACAGTGAAACATTATAGGTGAAAGAGGCTTCAATGCTATAGGTTATTAAGTCGTAGCATATAGATAAGAGTAATTTGCAATATTTTTTCCTTTCATTTAACATATGGGGCACAAATTAAAATGCTTTCACTGTCCAGGAAGAGAAAACAGTGAAGTGGTATTCAATAGTAAGATCTATGGTGAACTGGACAATGAATGCCCCGCCTAACGACATTCACATTAGTTTAAAAAACATGGTAATGGCCAAACAAAACATGTCTGGCCCACAAGCTATTTGACTGTGAGCCCTAATTTGAAAGCATACTTTTCAACTCCCTGTTTATGCATGACCCTGTGATGGTTGTGAGGGGTGATACAGATGAATAAGGAGAGAGCTCAGGAATATATAAATATGCGCCCTTTCTTTCGAAGGGCAAGATATGCACATGCTGTCTGTGGAAAAACAGTTCAGGCAGTTAAGTAAGTTAATGTTTCCATTGCTCACACAATTACTCAGTAAGCCCGTATTAAATAAATACCCTGTGGAAGTCACCTATTTCGTTATTCTGGCTGTTAAGTGCTTTTATTGATTTGTTTTCAATAATTCTCTATCAAAAAACCCTTAAAAATGCTTTTTGTCATTTCTATGAGCGCTGTCACAGTTTATAAAGAACATACTTTATCGCATTTCTGTTGTCCCAGAAGAAAGGAAGGAGAGAGAGTATTTGAACACAGCTATGTGTTGTCTATGACTGCTTTTATGCTACAACAACAGAATTGAGTAGTTGCAACAGAGACCAAGTAGCTCGTAAAGCCCAAAATTTACTATCTGGCCGCAAGAAAAACCTTGCTAATCCCTGCCCTAGGTTATTGTTACCTGTTTTGGACTATGTATAAATGGAATCAAATAGCTAACTTTCTCACATTTAAATAAAAATATATGATAGGCAATAGAAATGCAGAAACCTATGATTGTATGCATCCAACCACAGTCTCAAAATACATGAAAGAATAACTGTCAGAGCTGAAGGGAGAAATAAATAATTCAATAGTAATAGCTGGACACTTCAATATCCGCCTTTCAACAATGAATAGAACAACTGGACAAAAGATCAGCAGGGAAATATAAGACCTGAACAACACTATAAACGAACTAGACCTAACAGACATTTATAGAATACAGAATATACATTCTTCTCAAGTGCATATGGAACATTCTCCAGGGTCAACCAGCTATTAGTTCATTAAAAAATCTCAGTAAGTATATAAGGATTGAAAATATACAAGGTATGTTCTTCAACCACAATGGGATGAAATTAGTAGTCAATAGCAGAAGGAAGTTTCGGAAATTTATGAATGTGTAGAAATAACACACACAAACAACCAGTGGGTCAAAGAAGAAATCACAAGAGACATTAGAAAATGCTTTGAGGTAAAATGAAAACAAAAGCACAACATACTAAAACTGATGTGACACAGTGAAAGCAGTACCTAGAAGGAAATTTATAGCTGTAAACACATATGCTAAAAAAGAAGGAAGATCTCAAACCAATAACCTAGTCTTATACTTTAAAGAGTAGAGAAAGAAGAGCAAACTCAACCCAAAGCTAGCAGGAGGGAAATAGTGAAGATTACAGCAGAGATAAATGAAATAAAGAATAGGAAAACAATACAGAGAATCAACAAAACCAAAAGTGGTTTCTTTAAAAAGATCGAAATTGACAAAAATTTAGCTAGACTGACCCAGAAAAGAAGACTCAAGTTACTAAAATCAGAAAATGGAAGTGGAGGGACTTCCCTTGTGGTCCAGTGGCTAAGGCTCTGCGCTCCCAATGCAGCAGGCCCTGGTTCGATCCCTGGTCAGGGAACTAGATCCCACATGCCGCAACTAAGAGTTCACATGCTGCAACTAAAGATCCTGTGTGCTGCAATGAAAGATCCCGCATGCCTCAACGAAGATCCTGCATGCCACAACTACGACCCGGCTCAGCCAAATAAATAAATAAGTAAATATTTAAAAAAAGAAAATGAAAGTGGAGACATTGCTACCAACTTTACAGAAATAAAAGGGATTATAAGAGAATACTATGTACAATTGTATGCCAACAAATTTGAAGTCCTAGATGAAATATATTCCTAATAAGACACAAACTACCAAAACTACTCAAGAAGAAGTAGAATATCTGAGTAGGTCTATAAATAAAGAGATTTAGCTAAGTAATCAAAAAACTTTTCACAAAGAAAAGCCCAGGAGGATTTCACTGGTGAACTCTGTCAAATATTTAAAGAAGACTTAACAATTCTTCACAAACTCTTCCAGAAAATAGAAGAAGAGGGAAGAGTTCCCAACTTTTTATGAGGCCAATATTATCCTAACACCAAAACCAGAGAAAAACATCAAAAGGAAGCTACAGACCAATATCCCTTATGAATATAGATGCAGAAATCCTTAACAAAATACTAGCAGACCAAATCCAGCAGAATATAAAAAGAATTATATATCATGACCAAATGGAATTTCTCCCAGGAATTCAAGGTTGGTTCAACATATGAATATCAATCAATATAAAACATCATCTTAATAGAATAAAGAAAAAAATCATATAATCATCTCAATAGATACAGAAAAAGCATTTGGCAACGTCCAACACCCTTCAGGATAAAAATACTTAACAAAGTAGGAATAGAAAGGAATTTCTATAACCTGGTAAAGAGTATCTATGAAAGAACCATAGAGAAACACAACATTAGCATCATACTTAATAGTCAAAGTCTATAAAATCTTTCCCCTGTAAAATCAGAAATGAGGCAAGAATGTCACTTTCACCACTTCTATTCAACGTTGTACTAGAGGTTCTAGTTGGGGCAATTAGGGAAGACAATGAAATAAAAAGCATCCAGCTTGGAAAAGAAGGAGTAAAAGTACCTCTATTCACAGATGACATGATCTTATATAGAGAAACCCCTAAAGAGCCCACAAAAAAACTATTAGAGCTAATAAGTGAATTCAGCAAGGTTACAGGATATACAAGATAAATATGCAAAAATCAGTTATATTTCTGTATGCTAGCAATGAGCAATCTAAAAATGAAATTAAGACAGCTATTCCATTTACAATAGCACTTTAAATAAAGGAATAACCATAGAAGTACAAGACTTATACACTGGAAAGATACAAAATATTGTTGAACAAAATTAAAGAAAACCTAAATAAGTGGAAAGATATTTCATATTCACAGACTGGGAGACTTAATATGAAACAGTTTGATCTGCAGATTCAATGCAATCCCTGTAAAAATTCCAATTGTCATTTTTGCATGAATGGACACTCTGATCCTAAAATTCATATGAAAATGAAAGGGACCCAGAATAGCTAAAAAAATCTCAAAAAAGAGCAAAGTTGGAGAACTCACATTTCTCAATTTCAAAATTTACTACAAAGCTACAGTAATAAAGATAGCGTGGTACTGGGATAAGGATAGACCTATAGATTGATGGAATAGAATTGAGAGTCCAAAAATAAGCACATACATCTATAGCCAATTGATTTCCTTTTTCTTTGCAGTTTTTAAAAATTGAAATACAGGTTATATTACATTTATAGTTATTATAAAATATGGCTATATTCTCCATGTTGTACAATATATCCCTGTAACTTATTTTATACATAGTATTTTTTACCTCTTAACCCTATACCCCTATATTGCCCCTCTCCCTACTGGTAACCACTAGTTTGTTCTCTATATCAATGAGTCTGCTTCTTTTTTGTTATAGTCACTAATTTGTTGTAATTTTTAGATTCCACATATAAGTGATATCATTACAGTATTTGCCTTTCTCTGTCTGACTTGTTTCACTTAGCATAATACCCTCCAAGTCCATCCATGTTGCTGCATGGCAAAATTTCATTCATTTTATCTTAGTAGTATTCCAGTGTGTGTGTGTGTGTGTGTGTGTGTGTGTGTGTGTGTGTGTGTCACATCTTCTTTATCCATTCATGTGATGATGGACACTTAGGTTGCTTCCATATCTTGGCAGTTGTATATAGCCAAAAATAGTGCTGCTATGAATATTGGGGTTCATGTATCTTTTCAAATGAATGTTTTTGGGGTTTTTTTTTGGCTATATACCCAGGAGTGGAATTGCTTGGTCATATGGTAATTCTATTTTTAGTTTTTTGAGAATCCTTCATACTGTCTTCTACAGTGGCTGCACCAATTTACATTTCCCCCAACAGTGTATGAGGGTTCCCTTTTCTCTGCATCCAACATTTACTTGTGTTCTTTTTTGATGATAGCCATTGTGGTTTTGATTTGCACTTAGCTGATGATTAGTGATGTTGAGCATCTTTTCATGTGCCTATTGGCCATCTACATGCCTTTTATGGAAAGAACTGTCTACTCAGTTCTTCTTCCTATTTTTTAATTGGATTGTTGGTTTTTTTGATGTTGAGTTGTATGAGCTATTTATATATGATGGATTATATATGATGGTCATATCATTTGCAAATATTTTCTCCCATTCAGTAGGTTGTCTTTTCATTTTGTCAGTGGTTTCCTTTGCTGTGCAAAACCTTTTAAGTTTAATTAGGCCCCATTTGTTTATTTTTGCTTTTATTTCCCTTGCTTTAGGTGACAGATCCAAAAAAATATTGCTGTGATTTATGTCAGAGAGTGTTCCTGCCTATGTTCTCCTCTAGGAGTTTTATGGTTTCTGGTCTTACATACATTTTGAGTTTATTTTTGTATATGGTGTTTGTTAGAGAATGTTCTTTTACATGTAGCTGTCCAATTTTCCCAGCACCACTTTTTGAAGAGACTGTCTTTTCTCCATTGTATATTTTTGTCTCCTTAGTTGTAGATTAATTGTATGGTCAATTGATTTTCAACAAGGGTGCCAAGACCATTTAATTAAGAAAAGAATGGTCACTTCCAAATGGTGCAGGGATAACTGGATATCCATATGCAAAAGAAGAATTTGGACCCCTACGTTACACCATGTTCAAAAAGACTTAAATATAAGAGCTAAAAACATAAAACTTTTCAAAGGAAACATAGTTGTAAATCTGTGTGATCTTGGATTAGGGAACAGTTCTTAGATATGACACTGAAAGCACAAGGAACCAAAGGAAAAATAGATAAGTTGGGCACCATCAAAATGAAAAACTTTTGTGCATCAGAGCACACTATCAAGAAAGTGAAAAGACAACCCACAGAATTGGAGAAAATATTTGCGGATCATATATGTTAAGGATCTATTATCCAGAATATGCAAAGAACACTTAAAACTCAAAAATAAAAAGATAAAGGACCTGGTTTAAAAAAATGGGCAAAGGATTTGAATCAACATTTCTTCAAAGAAGATATACAAATGGCCAATAAGCACATAAAATGATGCTCAACATCACTAGTTATTAAGGGAATGCAAAATAAAACCACAATGATATACTACCTCACACACACTATAATGGCTACAATAAAAAAGGACAGAAAATAGCAAGCATTGACGAGGATGTAGAAAAAATGGAACCCTCATACATCACTGGTGGGATTGTAAAGTGGTACAACCTGTGTTAAAACAGTTTGGCAGTCCTCAAAAGTTTAATCATAAAGTTACTGTATAACCCAGCAATTCCATTCTTAGGCGTACCCAAGAGAATTGAAAACGTATGTTCGCATAAAAACTTGTACACAAATATTCATTAATAATAATAGTCCAAAACTGGAAACAACCCAAATATCTACCACCTGATGAATGGATAGACAAAAAATGATATAGCCACTCAGTGGAATAGTATTCAGTAGTAAAGAATACAGACATAAAAGCCATATTGTCTGTTTCCGTTTATATGCAAAGTCCAGAACAGGCAAATGCATAGAGAAAATAGGTTAGTGGCTTCTGGGCAACAGTGGTTGGAGGGAAGAATGAGAGTACCTGCTAGAATAAATGGAGTTTCTTTATTGAGTGATGAAAATGCCGAAATTAGATAGGGTGATGGCTATATGACCTCATGAATATAATAAAAACATTGAACTGTGCACTTTAAGAGGATGACTTTTATTGTATGTGAATTATATATCAATATCAATTATGTATCAATTATATAAACGTATTTGGAGGAAGCGTCAGATTAGGTAATAGACTTGGGAGTCATTCATAGAGGCAATTATGTAAGGAATAGGAGGCAATTCCCTGGTGGCCCAGTGGTTGGGACTCCAGGCTTTCACTACTGAGGATGTGGGTTCAGTCCCTGGTTGGGGGAACTAAGATCCTGCAAGCCACGTGGCACGGCCATAAAAAAAAAAAAAAGAATGGGAGTAGATTCTTTGTAGGAGTGCTGTCCAATAGAATTTTTCTGCAGTGATGCAAATGTTCTATATTTGTGCTGTCCAATTAAGTGTTTAAAAAATACTAAATATGCATATAAAACAGTCAGAAAAGCTGTATACCAAACTGCCACAATGCTTCCCTCTGGAGAACTAAAAAATGACCGGCTTTGGAGTACAGGTCTAGAGTAACTACTTACTCTTGACACCCGTGCTTCCTTACCTTAAAAAAATAATGATTTTGTCTTGTTTTCAAAAAGTTAAACAGTTACTTTCATGACCACCTGCTGCACCACTAGGACTGGAAGGCATTCACAGTGTATTCTATGTGAATGGCCCTCCTAGAGCACAGAAGACAATGCAAATGGTGCTCTCCCAAGCCATGCAACATATATATATATATATACTTATAACTGGCATATATATATACCTATAATTGGTATATATACTAATTACAGGGCAAGTGTCTCCTAGAGCCTCATCAAATGTAAATTTCTTTCCTTCCCCTAAGAAAAAGACCCTTAAATTCATCAGCTTCAGTGTTCAGATATTTTGAAAATGACCTTAGACCCATGCAGAGTTAAAGTTGTCTTTGTTGTCATTAATGAAGAAGAAAAGCAGAATAACCACAACATATAACTGCCTGCAGAAACAACATCCTCCCGCACCCCTGGTTTTTGCACCGCCACCCAATAACCACGTGAAGGAAAGGCGATTTGTGTCGGAAATGGCTTTGGGCTCCCTGCCTGGTTTGTGTTGGGATTACTTTTCTAGTTTCTAGGGCTGGGCCAGCAGTAGGGCCAGGAGGATCAGTGGTCAAGCCAAAGGTGAAGAAAATGAAGTCCATGTTTTCGTTGTCAGTGGTGTGGTTCATCAAAGAGCTGATTGGGGCAGCATCCATGAGAAGATATGTCAGCTCCTGATTCCCCTGCGCACTTCCATGCCCTTCTACAACTCAGAGGAAGAACGGCAGCATGGCCTGCAGCAGCTGCAGCAGCGGCAGGTAAGGCTCACAGGACGGTTGCAGGGTTAACTCACGGGTGCAGAGAACCTGCCCAGGGAAAAGGTTGTACTGTGCGAGGTCACTAAACTATAACCTCTGAGGGCAGAGACTGGGTTTTATGTCTTTATGTCCTCAATACCATTGTTGCTCTCCACATATCTACTGAAAACCTGCAGCATTAGTGAATATTAGTTATATTAGTTAATATATTAGTTAATATTATATTAGTTAATATTAGTGATATTGGTGAAGCAGGATAACTCCAGAAGGAAAAATATGTTTCTTTCAAAATTAACTCAAATAGAAAGGCAGAACATTTTAGATTGTCCTGAGACACTACAGCTTTGCTAAACTAAAATTTTATTAAAAATGTAAGAATAATAATCATTTAATAATTTTATATTGAGCACTCATTTATGCCAAGCACCAACCTAAGATGAGAAGATACTTGTTCCTGGACCTTGAGGAACTCACAGTCCAGAGTTTGCCTTTTTAGTCACCTATTTTGGGCCTCATGTCCGCCTCAATGCAGACAGGCTCACTGTGTGCTCTCGAGCAGGTCATCAGGTGTTAGCCCTATCTCCAGGTGTACCTATATCCACCATTGCCTTTTACCCTTAGACTGTCTCAGATAGTCTAGGTTTTTTTTTCCACAGAAGCATTTGATCGAATTTTGCTACACCGTAGCCCAGAAATATATCTTTGAAGGAAAACATGAAGATGCTGTCCCAGCAGCTTTGCACTCTCTTCGCTTCCGCATGAGTGTTCATGGCCTGAGTTCAGTAGAGCTGGTACCTGCTTACCTGCTGTTGGCCGAGGCCAGCCTTGGTAAGTGAAACTGACTTGAGACCCCCTGGAGCCTGTAAGAAGTGCTATACTGGGTCATATCAGTGGCCAAAACACCCAGCTTTGGCAGTGGCACCAAGATACCTTTTGTGGAAGAGCAGGATTGCTGTAAAGTTTGGCACAAGGTGGGGAAGGAGATGTCATGGACTTTTTGGTAAAACTGAATGAAATCCACTCTAGCTGGCATTAGCAAAAGGAGGAAATTTATTAGGACGCTGAGGTGTCCTAAGGGAAGTGAGACTTCATGAGATACTATACTCAGAATGCTATAACAAACCAAGGCTGGTGGTCTCTGTTTCTGTCTCTTGGGTCTTGGGGTCTTGTTTCTTGTCTCTGTTTCTAGGTTTCTCTCTCTGCATCTGCTTTATTTTCCATCTCTGCAGACCAGATTTTTCTACCCTATTCTTACTGCAGAAGACAGCTACCCCAAAATGTCAGATGTAGCTGAATTTACATTGAATTTACATATCCTCCAGGTTCAAGGTGGGTTATAGAAACTAATTAGCATCTGATTTCCAATGTTAAATTCCTGGAAGAAAGAATTGTGTTGACTCAGCTTGATGGCGGCATCTATCTGTATCTACCTTTGTGTCAGGGTCACATAGTTCAAACACGAAAATAGGAACCTGCTCCTATGGACGGCAGAGGCAGTTCTGAGATCAGGGCACAGACATCACACATGGTGGTTGCTACAACAGGAGAATTAGCATTTTTGAGGGGAATTAACATTTTTGAGCATCGATAGCCTTTTAGGTACTGTACTACTACTTTATATCTTAACAGCCACTATTAAAAAAAAAACTTTTTAAAAAGTAAAACTGTAGGAAATATAATACAAAGAACTTTTTCCCTAAGCTATCTGAGAGTAAGTTGCTTACTTGATGCCCTATGCCTTGACTACTTCAGTATGTATTTCCTACAGAGACGTCTTCTTCATGACCACAATACAACCATCATCCATGATTATCTACTGAGCAGACCCCATTCAGCTTTTCCAGTTGTCCCAATCACATCTTTACAGCAAACGGGTAGAGTCCAGAATCACACTTTTCATTTTGTTGCCATGTGTCTTTAGTCTCCTTCATTCTGGAATGGTTTCTCAATCTTTCCTTGACTTTTATGACTTGGACGCCTTCAAAGATTAAAGGCCAATTATTTTACAAAATGTCCTTCAATCTGAGTTTCTCTGATGTTTCCTCATGACTGGACTGAGGTGATGTGTCTTTGGCAGGAATATCACTGAAGTGATGCTATGTTCTTCTCATCCCATCCTATAAGTTGGCATATGTTTTTATTTTGTCCCATGATTGATGATGTTCATTTAAGTTACTTTATTAAGGTGGTGTCTGCCAGGCTTCTTCTCTGTAAAGTTACTCTTTCTTCTCTTTGCAATGAATAAGTATTTTATAGAGAGGTATTTGGAACTATATAAATATTCCATTCCTCAACAAACTTTCAATGAATTCATTTATTTATTTATATCAACATAGACTGTTGTTTCCCTGTTTTATTTAGTGGGTTACAATCCATTACTATCATTAATTTGATGTTCAAACTGTCCTTGATTTGGCAAGTGGCAGCCCATCACACTGGCCTCTGTGTCTCCTTAACACATCCCCATTGTTCTTTTTTTTTGGCTACATGGCTTGTGGGATCTTAGTTCCTCAACCAAGGATTGAACCTGAGCCCTAGGCAGAGAAAGTGTGGAGTCCTAACCACTGTACTGCCAGGGAATTCTTCCCCATTGTTCTTTGATCACTTTCCTGCTTTCTGGAACATACCTCCAAGGAGCCCTGAGTTCTTTTAGCAGAAAATTGAATTTAGAAGCCAAGAGTTGTGCACTGGACATACTCGTTGCTATTGAGGTATGGCTGCTCCCAGGCTTCTCAATGGACAGAATTAGGGAACATGTGTAAATATAATAAGGTGTATATGCGCATTATTTCTAAATCTCCATCTCCGTCTCTACATCTGTATCTGTATATGATCATGGGTCCATAGGAGTACATTTAAATCCATAGGGTTCAATCTCATTTTCTCCCATTCCATGTTTATAGCTCCTTTTCTGACAGTGAGAATGCTGGCTTCCATTTTCATTGATGTATTTATATATTTAATTGGTTACCCTGTATGAGCCAACCTCCCATCTCCAATCCTATCCTTTCCCCTTGCAGATGCCCTCCTCTCCTTTTGGGGGCTCTGACTCCTATTCTGGGATGCCTCTTCTGTATGGACCCCCTCCTCACTGGTTTGGGCTCCGACTTCATACCAGGCCACTTAGCTGCAAGAATGCCCTCTTTACCCTACTCAGATGTGACTCCCCATTCTGGACTGTGCCTCCTCCCAAGCTAGTGGAAGAGCACCGGACAAGGAAATACAGCCCAGGCTCTCTTTATCTCTGACACTGACTAGCTAGGGGATTTTGGAAAAGTCACCCGAGCCTAAATCCCATCATGTTTTATTTGGATTACTACCTGCCAGCTGGTCTCTGCACATCTTCCCTGGCCTCCTTCCAAGCTGGTCTCCAAACAAAATGTGACCAAGTCACTCCAATAAATAAAGACCAAGTTCCCAAAGCAAGCTATGAGTCCCTGTTTGGTCCAGCCTTTATGAATTCTCTCACCTCACCTCTCATTCTTTTCTCTCTCCCTTTCAGTTGTGTTGGCCTTCTCTCGGTTCCTCAGAAGCACTGTGATGCTTCCTTGTTCTGGAAGGTTCTTCTCTAGCCACTCCCCCCACTTCTCTTCCCCTCCCCTTCACCTAACTAACTCCTATTCATCCTTCAGGTCTCAGCTTGAGTCACCACCCCCTGATTAGAACCCTTTCCCAAGCCCCCAGATTGGGTCAGGTCTCTTTTTATGTATCCACTTAGAAACCTCTTTCTTTTTTCTGGGCACTTACTTTGATAATAATTAAACATTTTTTATGACATTATTTAATTAAAGTTCCTCTCCTGCACTAGACCATAAGTTCAGGGAGAACTGGGACTCTGTCTATTCTTTCTCCTCGGAGTGTCTTTAAATCCAGCACAGTACTTAGTGCAGGGAAGGTACTCAAAAACTCCTTAGAACCTGACACCTAAATGGGAACTATGTAAGCATTTGTTGAATCTGAGTCCTCTTCACAGGATTGTTTTGAGGTTTAAATGAATTTATGTATAACGGACAGGAAAGTGCTTTGCAAGCAGAAAAGTGCTGTCTAAATGGAAGGTTTCATTCTAACTCCCACAGTTACTGATTTAAAACCTTGCCAACCTTTTTGAAAGTCTAAATAAATCACATCCCCTGTGGACATGCCTCTCCCACCTTAGAGATTCCTCCAGACTGGAGTGGAAAAATAAGAGGCATTCATACTTTTTTTCAAAGTAAAACTTTGGAATTTTAACGCACTAGAAATGACATTTTCAGTAACTCTTCAAGGAGGAGCCACCTTACTCATCCTCCCCCACTGTTTTTAGTGTTTTGGAACTGGGAGAATCTAGGTAATAAATTCCAACTCTTTTTTTTTTGCGGTACGCGGGCCTCTCACTGTTGTGGCCTCTCCCGTTGCGGAGCACAGGCTCGGGACGTGCAGGCCCAGCGGCCATGGCTCACGGGCCCAGCCGCTCCGCGGCATGTGGGATCTTTCCGGACCGGGGCATGAACCCGTGTCCCCTGTATCGGCAGGCGGACTTTCAACCACTGTGCCACTAGGGAAGCCCAAATTCCAACTCTTTACTAGCCGTGTATCCTAGTCATCAAGCTTTTTCTTACCTTAGGACTCTCACACATACCACCTGGAATGCTGTTTTCTCCCTCTTATATGGCTGATTTCTTTTCAACCTTCAGGTACCTGCTTAAACGCCACATTCTCAGAGAGGTGTTCCCTAATCATCCAAAGTAGGTTTCTCCGTGCCTTTTTTGATCACTGTGTTCTGTCCATTTCCTTCCTATCACTTCATTTTTTGTTTCTTTATTGTGTAACGAATTCGCTCAGCTGTGAACTTTTTAAGGTCAGGGATCCAGCATGCACTGAGCATCCCGCAGAGTGGTAGAGACCCAACAGATTAGATGAATATAGGGTTTATAGGGTTGAATGAATGCGCGGTTTCCTCCTCTGATATTTCTTTTGCAGGATTGTTGGCAGACTTAAATCCCAGATGCAGATGGCCTAGCCTAGTGTAAGGCATAGGGTAAGGCAGGCCCTCAGTAAATGATTCCTTTTGCTTCCCCTGAGTGCCTCACAGCCACACCTTTGAATCGTCTGTGACTGTTTTATTCTGTGCTCCTTTACTTTCATCCGCAAGTCCTGCAAAATCTTCCCCCATAATGTCTCTCAGATCTGCCACTAACCCAGTGTAAGCCTGCTGTGTCTCACCCTTAAGACAAGTACCACTGCTCCATGAATTGGCCATCCCTTCTGTCTCTACTGCATATACCCTGAAAGTCACCCTTCAGGATAGTCTCACTTCCTTTGGCAACTTTAGGTCTCTGTTACCTCTACTCCATCCCTACACCTCTCCAGGTAAGCACTGTATGTTGGAGGGCATGCCTGAACTTACCCACTCACTGGTCACAATCTTAGTTCTGACCCGCTTGTCACAGCTTGTTCTTCTCACCTCATTATACCCTGCTCTCTGTATATGCAGCCTTGTAGTTTTTTGCTCGCAAGTAGGCTTTTTCCTTTGGGACTGATGCTTGTTTAGATGTGGTTCAGCTTGACCTGGGGGCCTTCCTTTTTTCAGCAATACCTCTGTAAATGAGAACTGGACAACGAAACATGAAAATTTCCAATATATATCAATGCCCCCTACCAATTGTTTCCCAAGATAAATGTCTTAGCTAAGAGTCATTTGCTTCCTTAAATTTGATAGGGCCTCAGTCTGAAGCTCTTATTTTTTTAAGCAAAACCCAGATGGAAAATGTGGCTCGCCTATTTAAGGAACATGAGCCAGGATCATGGGCCATGGCCCCTTGATTCTGATCTAATATTTTCCCATTTTAGTGTGAGCATCGGTCAGGCAGTTACTTGCTACCTCTTGTTGACTGCTTCTTCCTCACCTCTCCTGTAATTCAGAGAGGTATGATTACAACCAGAATAAAGCAATGCTTACATGTGAAGTAGGCCTGGGAGGAAGCACAAGAAGAACAGAAGGTTGACTTGTGAGGGATCCGTGTCTTCATCTCCTGACCCTTTACTGATGCCATTTCTGCTGCAGCACCCATCACACAGAACCCTTCACACGCAGGGCATGTCTCCTGCTCTGCAGAACGTTCTCAAAGTAGTTTTCTGCTCACTTCTGACAACCTTCCTAGGAGGCAAGTGTAGGCAGGAAACTATTACGTATCTTCTTTTTTTTTTTTCTTGTCTTTTTTTATTAACATCTTTATTGGAGTATAATTGCTTTACAATGGTGTGTTAGTTTCTGCTTTATAACAAAGTGAATCAGTTATACATATACATATGTTCCCATATCCCTTCCCTCTTGCGTCTCCCTCCCTCCCACCCTCCCTATCCCACCCCTCTAGGTGGTCACAAACTACCGAGCTGATCTCCCTGTGCTATGTGGCTGCTTCCCACTAGCTATCTATTTTACGTTTGGTAGTGTATGTATGTCCATGCCACTCTCTCACTTTGTCACAGCTTACCCTTCCCACGCTAGGTTCTTCATGACCTTTTTTTTTTTCTTTCACAACTAAACAAAAAGAGTTAAGTGTCAAGAGTATTTGAATATTAGAAATAAAGGTGACTTTCACTTAACCACATGAAATGGTTAACCACATAACCATTCTAGCTCCTGAATGTCTCTTTTATATACTCCATCTTCATTCGCTGCCTTAGTTCAGGGTCTAGTACATGCCTGAACTATTTCAAAAGTCTTCTAGTGAGTGTTTTCCTTTTCCTCCTCCCTTCTGGTCTCTCCTTGGCATAGTGCCAGAGGACTCTTCTAAATCTAAATCCGGTTATCACTCCCTTTCTGAAAATCCTCTAGTTTTTATCCACATGCATCAAGCTCCTTGGCACGACTTCCTAAGCCCTCCGTGATCTGTGCCCTGCCTACCTCTTTAGCCTCATTTCCTGCCACTTGATCCCTTATACTTTGTGCGCCAGCATCACAGGCCAACATATAGTTCTCTAAGCACAGCACACCATTTCATATCTCTATGACTTTGCATATGTGTTAATTCTCCCTGAGATGCCCTCCCTCCCTTAACTGTCTAGAAAACTTATATTCATCCTCAAAACTTAGCTCAGACTTTTCTGACTATCTTAGCTTGGCTGCTATGACAAATACCATAGACTGGGTGGCTTAAACAACAAACATTTATTTCTCACAGTTCTGGTGGCTACAAGTCCATGATCAAGGTGCCAACAGAGCTGGTGTCTGGTGAGAACACACTTCCTAACTTGTAGACAGCTGCCTTTTCTTGCTATACCCTCACATGGGCAAAAGAGAGATCATCTCTCTCTTGTCTCTTCTTATAAGGGCACTAATCCCATTCATGAGAGCTCCCCCCTCATGACCCAATTACCTCCCAAGGGCCCCACTTCAAAATACCGTCTCATTAGGGATTAGGGCTTCAACATATGAATTTGGGGGGAACACAAACATTCAGTCCATAACACTGACCATGCCTCTCCCCACTCCATTGTCCTTCTCTACCCCATCCAAAGAATTAAACAATTCCTACTCTCTTCCGCTTCCAAACCTTATAACGTTACTATCATTGCATTTACACTATATTACAAATATACTTGTTTTCATGTCTCCATTCCGCCAACCAAGCTGTACATTTTTCAGGAGTAATGGCTTTGATTCATCTTTGAATTCCTATCCCTTAACACAAGGTCTGGCACATAAAAAGTATCAAATATACATATACATATATTTTTAAATTGAGATATAATTCACGTACCATAAAATTCTCCCCTTTAAAGTACAATTCAGTGGTTTTAGTATATTCACAAGATTGTGCAACCATCATCACATCTAATTCGGGAACATTTTTGTCACCCCAAAATGAAACCCAATACCAATAGCAGTCATACCTCAGTTCCCATGCCTACAGTCCTGGGCCACTTACTAATCAATCCACTTTCTGATTTGCCTATTCTGGAAAATTTATATTAATGAACTCATACAATGTATGGCCTTTTGTGTCTGGCTTCTTTCACTCAGTATAATGTTTTCAAGGTTCTTCCATGTTGTAGTATGTATCAGTACTTTATTCCTTTAGTGCCTGAATAATATGCCACTCATGAATAGGGAAAGACTATACTTTGTATATTTACTCATCAGTTGACCAACATTTAAGCTGTTTCAATATTTTGGCTAATATGAATAGGCTGCTATGAATATTCACGTACAAGTTTTTGTGTGTCAGTAAGTATCCAAGTCAATGAATGAATGAGTGAATAGGTGATGACTCGTATTTCATCATGTGTTCTCTGGCTAGGATATGGATTATAATCTTTATTTCTTTTGGGCAGGTCTGGGCCGGATCGTCCAGGCTGAGGAGTATCTATCCCAAGCGCAGTGGACAGTCCTCAAATCGGCTGAATGTTGTCATGCCACCCACTCCTTACTGCATCGGAACCTGGGGCTTCTCTACATGGCTAAGGAAAACTATGAGGAAGCCCGTTATCATCTGGCCAATGATGTAAACAAATTAATAACACCTGATTGTTTCTGAGAACAGCTCTGTTTGTTTGTTGTTGTTTTCTTTTTACTGAGCATTTCTCTGAAACTTTCTGTGTACAACTGTCTGTTTGGTGGGGTATTAGCAAGAACGCAATTCTAACGACCTGAATTCAAGACTTTCCACTTTCTGCCTGTGCATCCTTGTCCAGGTCACATCACTTCCCAAGCCTCAATTGCTTGGGGGATGATAAAGGGAGGCAGAAGAGCATCCTGGTTAAGAGCAGGGCTTTACTCCTGGTCCCAGCTCTGCCATTTCACCAGCCACACAGACTTGGATAAATTATTTAACGTCTTTCATCACCTGTAAGACAGTAATCATAAAATAGTCTCTGCCTCATTGGGTCATTGCAGAGATGAATAAGAGGGCCCAACATGGGCAGTACTTTGGCTGTGATTTTGATAAATAACATGAACGTCTCTACTACAGAGTGTGGTTATTACATTTAAATGAGCTGGAGGTGTATGAAAGTGCTTTATAAACTCTAAAACTCTGTACCAATGTTAGATAGGTTGATGAGGGTGATGACTGAGCTGTTCTTCCCACGTTCATGAGGTTTCTGTTAGGATTTCAGTATTGGACAATATTACCAGAGGGAAGAGTTCCTGAGCCTGAAACTTGGATGAGGTTAGAATCAGACTGCAGTCTCCGTGCAGATTGGGTCTCTCTTCAGCCTCTCCACTGGGCAACCCTCCCTCTGGTTGCCTGCCACTGCACGATGCCCCTAAATTTGCTGGAAACATTGTTGTGCTGGTTATTCTCCATATCCCCTTACGCCAAATGCATTCTCTGCCCTACTCTTCCCTGGGAGGCTGACCTCGGTGGACTCCATCGCTCTCTGGCCTCACTGGGTTTGGAGAGTGAAAGGCATGGCAGAGGAGTGGAAGTTGGGAGGAGAGAGAGGTTGGGGTATTTACTCTGCTGCCTTTCTGCACCAGCCCAGTCCCTGCAGGGCCAGTGTTCCTCATGGCCATGGCTCCTGTCAGGTAGCCTTCCTCCACAGCTCTAGCTCTTGCTGGGCCCTGGTAACCCTGCTTTCTCCCCTGGTTTTCTCAGGAGTTTGGACTGTAAACGGTCTCTTGCTACTGATAGTCCCTAGTGCTTCACTAACTCTTGTTGGTTCCGTACCCCTTCCACGTCTCTGTAAATAATCCTTTCATTATACTAGCCTCAGGGAATACTGATACTTGTGAGGGTGCCATCTACTTCCACCTAGGAGCCTGACCAATGCACTTCTTCATTTGTGTTTCCTCTCTGTGCTTCACAGCCTTCAACAAATCAATCAGAAGCACACTCTCTCTTGAGCTGGGTCACATAGTTAAGAATTAGATCAAGCTCAGCCTAACTTAAAAAAAAACCAAACCAAACCACAGCATTATTGATACATACCATAAAAGTCAATGGTATGTACAATTAAGTGTACAATTCAATGATTTTTAGTAAACTTAGAGCTGTGCAACCATCAACATAATCCAGTTTTCACCCTAAAGAGAGCCCACATATCCATTTGCAGTCATTTCTCATTCCCACTTTCTGTCTTTCTAGATTTACCTTTTTAGGACATTTGATATAAATGAATGATTTATATTAAATCATTATTAAATAAATGATGACTTTTGCATCTGACTTCTTTCACTTAGCATAATTATTTTGAAATTCACCCGTGTCGTTGTTTATATATCAATATTTCATTCCTTTTATCACTATCATCTGGATATACCACAATTTCTTTACCATTCACCAGTTGATGGACATTTGGGTTGTTTCCATTTTTTGTCTATTATGAATAATACTCTGTGAACATTTGTGTACAAGTCTTTGTGTGGAGACGTGTCTTCATTCCTCTTGGGTATGTACCTAAGAATAGAATTGCTCGGTCATGTGGTAAAACTATGTTTAGTTTTTTGAGGACTGCCAAACTGTTTTCCACAGAGGCTGCATCATTTTATATTCCCACCAGCATGTACAAGAGTTCCGCTTTTGCCACAACTTTGCCAAGAAGTGTTATTTTCTGTCTCTTTGATTAGAGCAGTTCTAGTGTGTGTGAAGATGTATCTCGTTGTGGGTTTTATTTTGCACTTCCTTAGTGACTAATAATGTTGAGCATCATTTCATGTGCTTTAGCTATTGGTGTATCTTTTTGGTGACATGTTATCTGTTCAGATCCTTTGCCTATGTTTTAACTGAGCTGTTGTAAAAGTTCTTTATAGATTCTGGATACAAGTCCTTTATAAGATATATGATTTACAAAGAAAACTCAAGCACTCTCTTTCTTCCTTCTGCTATAGATTTATTTCGCCAGTTGTGCATTTGGAACAGAGCACATCAGGACCTCAGGAGGCTACTTCTACCTGGCTAATATCTTCTATGGCCTTAAAAATTTGGAACTGGCAGACACATTGTACACCAAGGTGAGCTGGGGAATATGGGAGCTGAGCCTTGATACTTAGGCCTTGTATCTTACAACTGGTGTCAGACCATTCATGAGATATTCGAGGCACAGACAGATGAAGTGACTTGCCCCAAATCACATAGCTTGATTCATGATATATTCCACTTTTCTTTCTTCCGGTTTCTCCACTACCAAAATAGTTTAGTCCTTAGCATCAATAGAGCAATTAACAAATAATAGCTTATGGGTCAATAAGAACCAAACCCCTCCAAATAGGCTGCCAGATACCCTGTCATATCCCTAGGAGCAAGCTAATGTGGGCATATTGAGGTGTGGGATAAAGGAGGAGATGAAGTTTTTAAGCGAAACTAATTGTTGAAAGGTCCTGTGAAGGGATCAAAGAACATGAAAGTACTTTAAAATGTCCATCTTTACCTGTGAAAGATTTTAAACTGTTTATATATATATATATATATATATATATATATATATTTACTTTCAGATGATTTGGGGCTGAGTTGCAAGAGTAGGTGACCTTGACAGAGTCTAAAGTGCTAGACTTCTTTTTTTTTTAAATTTTAAATAGTTTTAATTTAAATCTTTTAGAATAGTATGTATCTATTCCAATTGTAGATTGTCAAGTCTATACAATATTTTCCTCTTTTTAAAAAAACATTTTTATTGGAGTATAGTTGCTTTACAGTGTTGTGTTAGTTTCTACTGTACAGCAAAGTATGTATACATATATCCCCTCTTTTTTGGATTTCCTTCCCATTTAGGTCACCGCAGAGCATTGAGTAGAGTTCCCTGTGCTCTATAGTAGATTCTCATTAGTTACCTATTTATACATAGTATCAATAGTGTATATATGTCAATCCACATCTCCCAATTCATCCCACCCCAGCTTCCCCCTTGGTATCCCTACGTTTATTCTCTACATCTGTGTCTCTATTTCTGCTTTGCAAATAAGACCATCTATACCATTTTTTTAGATTCCACATATATGTGTTAATATACGGTATTTGTTTTTCTCTTTCTGACTTACTTCACTCTGTATGACAGTCTCTAGGTGCATGCATCTCCTACAGATGACCCAATTTCGTTCCTTTTTATGGCTGAGTAATATTCCATTGTATATATGTACCACATCTTCTTTATCCATTCCGCTGTTGATGGGCATTTAGGTTGCTTCCATGTCCTGGCTATTGTAAGTAGTGCTGCAGTGAACATTGGTGTGCATGTGTCTTTTTGAATTATGGTTTTCTCAGGATATAAGCCCAGGAGTGGGATTGCTGGGTCATAGACAACCCTCAGAAAGGGAGAAAATATTTGCAAATGAAGCAACTGACAAAGGATTAATCTCCAAAATATACAAACAGCTCATGCAGCTCAATATCAAAAAAACAAACAACTTAATCAAAAAATGGGTGGGGCTTCCCTGGTGGTGCAGTGGTTGAGAGTCCGCCTGCCGATGCAGGGGACATGGGTTCATGACCCGGTCCTGGAAGATCCCACATGCCGCGGAGCAGCTAGGCCCATGAGCCATGGCCGCTGAGCCTGCGCGCCGGAGCCTGTGCTCCACAACGCGAGAGGCCACAACAGTGAGAGGCCCAAGTACCGCAAAAAAAAAAAAAAAATGGGTGGAAGGCCTAAATAGACATTTCTCCAGAGAAGACATACAGATGGCCAACAAACACATGAAAATGTGCTCAACCTCACTAACTATTAGAGAAATGCAAATCGAAACGACAATGAGGTATCTCTTCATACTGGTCCGAATGGCCATCATCAAAAAATCTACAAACAATAAATGCTGGAGAGGGTGTGGAGAAAAGCGAACCCTCTTGCAATGTTGGTGGGAATGTAAATTGATACAACCACTATGGAGAACAGTATGGACCTTCCTTAAAAAACTGTTTCCAATATATTAAAATGTTGGTTATCTTCATATAATAACACCTTACTTAGCAAACAACAATTTCTGTGTGTGGTATAGGTTGTCAAGCGGTGACTGTTTATTCTTATTTTAGACCCACTTCTGAAGAAGAGGCATTGTTGTGCAGCTGAAAAAAAAATGAACTTTGGAATCAGGCAGACTTGAATTTAAATCCTGGCTGTGCCACAGAGCAGCTTTTACCAAAAGTCAAGAGTGATCTTAACTTTTCTGAACCTCAGTTTATTGATCTATGAAACGGGAGTAATAAGAATACGACCGTAATTGGGATGTTGGGAGGATGTGAAGGTAGTTGTATGTGCTCAACACATGGTAGCCATTGTAATTAGACCCCACCAGGGTTGTCCCCAGATCAGCCCTCCATGTGCCCTTTGCAGCCAACACTTGTCACACTTACCTTGGCCAAGCACCTTGGGGCTCCTAAGGCTCCCACTGCCTTCAGGCACAATGAGAGAGGGAGTCTGCCGACCGGCAGGAAGCCTGGCCAGAGGTGCTGCCCTCTCAGCTGGCTGGTCCAACGGCTAAAGTCCAGCTTGCTTGTCTGATTACCATCTCCTTTCCCAACAGGTCTCTGAGATCTGGAATAAATATTTGAACAATCACTATCAAGTCCTCTCACAGGCTCGCACCCAACAAGTAGATCTACTAGGCAGACAATTTGAGACCGACACTGGCTTGGGTAAGTGGCAGTTCTCCCCAGGAAGCAGAGCAGTGACTTCATCTCTTCTGATCCACAGACTTTTCCCCTCAGAGGGAGAGCAGCTGTGCCTGTCGTGGGGCACATCAGTGCCACCTTCCCATTTTGCCAATGGGCAAACTGAGACAGGAGGATCAAAGAGATTTGACCAGCGGTGGGAAGAATTCAGGTCCCTAGCGTCACACACAGCCTTGCAGGGGAGTTAATAAGGGACAGATCTGGAGAAACAAAAGACCCTGCCAGAGCCCCCTGAGATTCCTGCAGAGCATCCATTTTTTATGTGTTATCCCTCCAGACTCCACACGGAAGTCCCATTGCTCATTTGTTCTGGTGCCTTATCCTCTTCCTTTACTGGACAGTGAACTTCTCAGTGGCAGGGCTGAGTCTGATTCATCTCTCTACCCACAGCTCAGCAAAGGGCTGAAGGCTGAGTACAGCATCATTCCCTCTGAGATCATAAAAAGAGATGGAAGATCTAGTTTCTTCTCAAAAGAGACATATAGTGTAGTGGGTGAGACAGAAACTATGTGAAAGGAAAGAAAACTTCTACAAGTACAAATTATATTACAAGCTGAGTCCCAGAATGAAGAGGTGAGGACAGTTGGATGGTGTTGAAGAGGGAAGACTTCTTGGAGGAGAAGCTTTGAGCTAAGATTCAAAAAATTAGTAATTTTATTGAATTTTCTCTTATTATAAAAGCAGTTCACGTTAAAGTAGAAAACTCAGAAATCATAGCTATCCAAAGACAGCCAACCTTAACATTACAGTGTATGTCTTTTCTGTCTTTTTCTCTAAGCTTAGCCTCACATGGGGAAAAGCAGAAAGGCTACTGCTTAAGCATCTTTGGATTTGGGGAAGAGGAATTAAGGTGCTGTGGCTGCCAGAAGCCCCGGCTCCCTCCTCTTGCTATAGAATGGAAGTTGAGTTGGACCCAAGAAATCCCACCATGACAAATTCCCTGTATTGGGGACCTAAGAGATCTAGTTTAGGACTCTGAAAGAAAGAAAGCTAAGCAACGCTAGGACCTGTAGGAATGAGTTTTGTTTTTTGTTTTGTTTTGTTTTTTTTAGGTTACTCTGATAATGACAGGGTGGGCAGAGCTGGTGAACTGCCTGAAGGACAGGTGCCCTAACAGGGTGCTTATCCTTGAGGGTAGATGCAGCTGCCCTAGGGCCTGTTTCTTCTTTCCTCCCTTTCTTTCCATCGCAGATGAAGCCCAGGAAGCAGAAGCCATTCAGATCCTGACTTCAATCTTGAAGATTCGAGAATCTACATCTGACAAAGCCCCCCAAAAAACAATCTTTGTTCTAAAAATCCTGTTCATGCTTTACTACCTGATGGTGAATTCTTCAAAGGCAAGTTCCCCTAGAAAAGAAGCATGTCTAAAATGGAGGGAGAAGTTCCTCTAGTTGATTTCAGCTGTGTTTTGCCCAACTGCACTAGCTTTTACCCTCAGAGTAAGCCTTCACTCCAAAAAAGTTCAGATGCTCATGACATTTCTTATGTGTTGAGTCCAACCTGCACAATGGAAATGGGGTTGTCTTCTTCCCTCAAGGGGGCCACCCTAGGGTTGCACAGGTTAACTGAGGCTGGGGCAGTGCTGAGAAGCCTGCAGGGAAGAAGGGCTCTGGGGAGTCCTTGGGGGGTTGGAGTAGTTGCTCTAACCATACTCAGGTAGTGAGTTCCCTGTTGCTGGAGGGATCCAGGCAGAAATAATAATTCAAAAGGTAATTGTTCTTGAGTGCTTTTTATGTGGCAGTCACTAGCCTAAGTACTTTACATGAATTATCACATTTAATTCTCATACTAACTTTACAAAGAAGGTATTTTATTATTCCCACTTTACAGACAAGGAAACTAAGGCACAGAGAGGGTCCATTGCTTGCCCAATTTCTTATAGACAGCAAGTGGCATATCTCAGGGTTCTTGATTTATTGATTGACTGATCCACTCATTCATTCAGGTATTTATTGAGGTTCCACCATTTGCAAGGCACAGCTTTAGGGACTGGGGGTGCAGTGGTGAACCACCAGCCAAGTTCCCTATTTCCAAGTAACTTACATTTTTCTGGAGGAGGGGAAGTTACAATAAACAAGTAAACATATAAATATGTAATATAATTTCAGAGAGTGAAAAGCACTACAAAGAAAAGTAAAGCAGACAAGGGGAGAGAGGAGGGAGGATGGTTGGAGGAGGTCTTTCTGTGTGGGTGACATGGGAAAGTTTAAGATGTCCTTACCCCGCTCCCTTCCTCCCTTCCTTTCTTCCTTCTTTCCTTTCATCAGCAAACTTTTACTAAGCACCTACTGTATACCAGGGCCTGGAAGAGCTCCCGGTCAGTGGGTTAAAATAGAGTGTGATAGCAAAGCCCAGGGCCCTGTGGGAGCACAAAAGAGGGACAGCGGCCCTATGTGGGCTGGGGGTGAGAGGGGTTAGGGAACAGGGAACATTTCCATTGTATGTCCAAGTTTACAGTGGATGAAGCCTCTTTTCTACATTTCAGGGTCTCATTTTCCATTCAAGGAAGTCATTCCCCCAAGGTGTGTTAAGGGTGTTAGGTCTGCAAGAGGTCCTTAGAGAAAAGGGACACCTCTATCTACTAAGGATTGGCACCTCGCTTCCTTCAGGTCTGGACTCAGCTGTCTGCTTTTCAGTAAGGCTTTCCCTGCCCTCTGTCTGAAATGGCAAACCCCCACTGCCACCATTAATGCTTCCTGTTCCCCTTCCTGCTTTATTTTTTTCCTTATCATGAATCACTATTTAAGATAAGATTGCATTTTAATTATTTGTCTTGTTTATTGCCTCTCTCCCCCACTATGTTGTCAATTTCACAAGGGTAGGAATTTCTGCCTATAGTCACAGTACCTGGAACATAGTAGCCTTTCAATAAATATTTATTGAAAGACAGTAAGGAGAGAAAGAGGAAAGGAAGGAAGGATGGAAGGAAGGAAGGAAGGGAGGAAGGAAATAAGGGAGAAAAGAAGAGATGGAGGGGGGTGAAAGGACCTGCTCGACTTGCTGAGGCACCCCTTTACCCTTTGTGAGTAGAGCCATGTGGCTGACAGGGTCTTGGTGCTCCAGCCAGGTGTCAAGCCTGAGCCTTTCAGGTGGGAGAGCCGAGTTCAGGACATTGGTCCACCAGAGACCTCCTGGCCCCTCGTAATATCAATCAGCGAGAGCTCTCCCAGAGATCTCAGTCTCAGTGCTAAGACCCAGCTCTACTCAATGACCATCAAGCTCCAATGTTGGACACCCCATGTCAAACAACTAGCAAGACAGGAACACAACCCCACCCATTATCAGAGAGGCTGCCTAAAAACATAATAAGTTGACACCCCGAAACACACCACGAGACGCTATCCTGCTGACCTGAAAGACAAGATCCAGCCTCATCCTCCAGAACACAGGCACCAGTCCCCTGCACCAGGAAGCCTACACAACCCACTGAACCAACCTTACCCACTGGGGGCAGACACCAAAAACAACGGGAATTTCGAACCTGCAGGCTGTGAAAAGTAGACCCCAAACCCAGCAAAATGAGAAGACAGAGAAATACACAGCAGATGAAAGAGCAATGTAAAAACCCACCAGACCAAACAAATGAAGAGGAAATAGGCACTCTTCCTGAAAAAGAATTCAGAGTAATAATAGTAAAGATGATCCAAAATCTTGGAAATAGAATAGACAAAATGCAAGAAACATGTAACAAGGACCTAGAAGAACTAAAGAGCAAACAAACAATGATGTACAACACAATAAATGAAATTAAAAATTCTCTAGAAGGAATCAATAGCAGAATAACTGAGGCAGAAGAAAGGATAAGTGACCTGGAAGATAAAATAGTGGAAATAACTACCACAGAGCAGAATAAAAAAAGAAAAGAATGAAAAGAATTGAGGACAGTCTCAGAGACCTCTGGGACAACATGAAATGCACCAACATTCGAATTATAGGGGTCCCAGAAGAAGAAGAGAAAAAGAAAAGGACTGAGAAAATATTTGAAGAGATTATAGCTGAAAACTTCCCTAATATGGGAAAGGAAATAGTCAGTCAAGTACAGGGAGCGCAGAGAGTCCCATACAGGAAAAATCCAAGGAGAAACATGCCAAGACACATATTAATCAAACTATCAAAAATTAAATACAAAGCAAAAATATTAAAAGCAGCAAGGGAAAAGCAACAAATAACATACAAGGGGATCCCCATAAGGTTAACAGCTGATCTTTCAGCAGAAACTCTGCAAGCCAGAAGGGAGTGGCAGGACATATTTAAAGTGATGAAAGGGAAAATGCTACAACCAAGATTACTCTATCTAGCAAGGATCTCATTGAGATTCGACAGAGAAATTAAAAACTTTACAGACAAGCAAAAGCTAAGAGAATTCAGCACCACCAAAGCAGCTTTACAACAAATGCTAAAGGAACTTCTCTAGGCAGGAAATACAAGAGAAGGAAAAGAACTACAATAACAAACCCAAAACAGTTAAGAAAATTGTAATAGGAACATATATATCGATAATTACCTTAAATGTAAATGGATTAAATGCTCCAACCAAAAGATATAGACTGCCTGAATGGATACAAAAACAAGACCTGTACATATGCTGCTTACAAGAGATCCACTTCAGACCTAGGAACACGTACAGACTGAAAGTGAGGGGATGGAAAAAGATATTCCATGCAAATAGAAATCAGAAGAAAGCTGGAGTAGCAATTCTCATATAAGACAAAATGGACTTTAAAATAAAGACTATTACAAGAGACAAAGAAGGACACTACATAATGATCAAGGGATCAATCCAAGAAGAAGATATAACAATTGTAAATATTTATGCACCCAATATAGGAGCACCTCAATACATAAGGCAAATGCTAACAGCCATAAGAGGGGAAATTGATAGTAACACAATCATAGTAGGGGACTTTAACACCCCAGTTTCACCAATGGAAAGATCATCCAGAATGAAAATAAATAAGGAAACACAAGCTTTAAATGATACATTAAACAAGATAGACTTAATTGATATTTATAGGACATTCCATCCAAAAACAACAGAATACACTTTCTTCTCAAGTGCTCATGGAACATTCTCCAGGATGGATCATATCGTGGGTCACAAATCAAGCCTTGGTAAATTTAAGAAAATTGAAATAGTATCAAGTACCTTTTCTAACCACAATGCTGTAAGACTAGACATCAATACAGGAAAAAAACTGTAAAAAATACAAACACATGGAGGCTAAACAATACCCTACTAAATAACCAAGAGATCACTGAAGAAATCAAAGAGGAAATTAAAAAATACCTAGAGGGCTTCCCTGGTGGCACAGTGGTTGAGAGTCTGCCTGCCGATGCAGGGGACACGGGTTCGTGCCCTGGTCCAGGAGGATCACACATGCCGCAGAGTGGCTGGGACCGTGAGCCATGGCCGCTGAGCCTGCGTGTCCGGAGCCTGTGCTCTGCAACAGGAGAGGCCACAGCAGTGAGAGGCCTGCGTACCGCAAAAAACAAAACAAAACAAAACAAAACAAAAAAACTAGAAACAAATGACAATGAAAACACGATGACCCAACACCTATGGGATGCAGGAAAAGCAGTTCTAAGAGGGAAGTTTATAGCGATACAATCCTACCTCAAGAAACAAGAAAAATCTCAAACAACCTAACCTTACACTGTAAGCAGTTAGAGAAAGAAGAACAAAAAACCCTCAAGGTTAGCAGAAGGAAAGAAATCATAAAGGTCAGATCACAAATAAGTGAAAAAGAAATGGAGGAAACATAGCAAAGATCAATAAAACTAAAAGCTGGTTCTTTGAGAAGATAAACAAAATTGATAAACCATTAGCCAGACTCATCAAGATAAAAAGGGAAAAGACTCAAATCAATACAATTAGAAATGAAAAAGGAGAAGTAACAACTGACACTGCAGAAATACAAAGGATCATGAGAGATTATTACAAGCAACTATATGCCAATAAAATGGACAACTTGGAAGAAATGGACAAATTCTTAACAAAAGCACAACCTTCCGAGACTGAACCAGGAAGAAATAGAAAATACAAACAGACCAATCACAAGCACTGAAATTCAGACTGTGATTAAAAGTCTTCCACAAAACAAAAGCCTAGGACCAGATGGCTTCACAGGTGAATTCTATCAAGCATTTAGAGAGGAGCCAACACTTATCCTTCTCAAACTCTTCCAAAATATAGCAGAGGGAGGAACACTCCCAAACTCATTCTACGAGGCCACCATCACCCTGATGCCAAAACCAGACAAAGATGCCACAAAGAAAGGAAACTACAGGCCAATATCACTGATGAACTTTGATGCAAAAATCCTCCACAAAATACTAGCAAACAGGGCTTCCCTGGTGGCGCAGTGGTTGAGAATCCGCCTGCCGATGCAGGGGACATGGGTTGGTGCCCCGGTCCAGGAGGATCCCACATGCCGCGGAGCAGCTGGGCTCGTGAGCCTTGGACGCTGAGCCTGCATACCCAGAGCCTGTGCTCCACAATGGGAGAGGCCACAACACTGAGAGGCCTGCATACCACACAAAAAAAACACACAAAACAAACAAAACAAAAAACTAGCAAACAGAATCCAACAGCACATTAAAAGGATCATACACCATGATCAATTGGGGATTATCCCAGGAATGCAAGGATTCTTCAATATATGCAAATCAATCAATGTGAAAAACCATATTAACAAACAAGGAGAAAAACAGTATGATCATCTCAATAGATGCAGAAAAAGCTTTCAACAAAATTCAACACCAATTTATGATAAAAACCCTCCAAAAAGTAGGCATAGAGGGAACTTACCTCAACATAATAAAGGCCATATATGACAAACCCAGAGCCAACATCATTCTCCATGGTGAAAAACTGAAACCATTTCCACTAAGATCAGGAAGAAGACTAGGTTGCCCACTCTCACCAGTATTGTTCAACATAGTTTTGGAAGTTTTAGCCACAGCAATCAGAGAAGAAAAAGAAATAAAAGGAATCCACATCGGAAAAGAAGAAGTAAAACCATTACTGTTTGCAGATGACATGATACTATACATAGAGAATCCTAAGGATGCTACCAGAAAACTACTAGAGCTAATCAATGAATTTGGTAAAGTAGCAGGATACAAAATTAATGCACAGAAATCTGTTGCATTCCTTCATACTAATGATGAAATATCTGAAAGAAAAATTAAGGAAACACTCCCATTTACCATTGCAACAAAAAGAATAAAATACCTAAGAATAAACCTACCTAAGGAGACAAAAGACCTGTATGCAGAAAACGATAAGACACTGATGAAAGAAATTAAAGATGATACAAACAGATGGAGAGATATACCATGTTCTTGGATTGGAAGAATTAACATTGTGAAAATGACTCTACTACCCAAAGCAATCTACAGATTTAGTGCAATCCCTATCAAACTACCAATGGCAATTTTCACAGAACTAGAACAAAAAATTTCACAATTTGTATGGAAACTCAAAAGACCCCGAATAGCTAAAGCAATCTTGAGAAAGAAAAACAGAGCTGGAGGAATCAGGCTTCCTGACTTCAGACTATACTACAAAGCTACAGTAATCAAGACAGTATGGTACTGGCACAAAAACAAATATAGATCAGTGGAACAGGATAGAAAGCCCAGAGATAAACCCACGCACATATGGTCACCTTATCTTTGATAAAGGAGGCAAGAATATACAATGGAGAAAAGACAGCCTCTTCAATAAGTGGTGCTGGGAAAACTGGACAGCTACGTGTAAAAGAATGAAATTAGATCACTCCCTAACACCATACACAAAAATAAACTCAGAATGGATCAAATACCTAAATGTAAGGCCAGACACTATCAAACTCTTAGAGGAAAACATAGGCAGCACACTCCATGACATAAATCACAGCAAGATGCTTTTTGACCCACCTCCTAGAGAAAGGGAAATAAAAACAAAAATAAACCAGTGGGACCTAATGAAACTTAAAAGCTTTTGCACAGCAAAGGAAACCATAAACAAGACGAAAAGACAACCCTCAGAATGGGAGAAAATATTTGCAAACAAAGCAACTGGCAAAGGATTAATCTCCAAAATATAGAAGCAGCTCAACATCTAAAAAACAAACAACCCAATCCAAAAATGGGCGGAAGACCTAACTAAACATTTCTCCAAAGAAGATATACCGATTGCCAACAAACACATGAAAGGATGCTCAACATCACTAATCATTAGAGAAATGCAAATCAAAACTACAATGAGGTATCACCTCACACCAGTCAGAATGGCCATCATCAAAATATCTACGAACAATAAATGCTGGAGAGGGTGTGGAGAAAAGGATCCCTCTTGCACTGTTGGTGGGAATGTAAATTGATACAGCCACTATGGAGAACAGTATAGAGGTTCCTTAAAAAACTAAACATAGAACTACCATACGACCCAGCAATCCCACTATTGGGCATATACCCTGAGAAAACCTTAATTCATAAAGAGTCATGTACCACAATGTTCATTGCAGCTCTATTTACAATGGCCAGGACATGGAAGCAACTTAAGTGTTCATCAACAGATGAATGGGTAAAGATGTAGTACATATATAAAATGGAATATTACTCAGCTATTAAAAGAAACGTAATTGAGTTATTTGTAGTGAGGTGGATGGACCTAGAGTCAGTCATACAGAGTGAAGTAAGTCAGAAAGAGAAAAACAAATACCATATGCTAACACATATATATGAAATCTAAAGAAAAAAATGGTTATGAAGAACCTAGGGACAGGACAGGAATAAAGACGCATACGTAGAGAATGGACTTGAGGACACGGGGAGGGGGAAGGGTAAGCAGGGACGAAGTGAGAGAGTGGCGTGGACATATATACACTACCAAATGTAAAATCGCTAGCTAGTGGGAAGCAGCTTCATAGCACAGGGCGATCAGCTCAGTGCTTTGTGACCATCTAGCGGGGTGGTAGGGAGGGTGGGAGAGAGATGCAAGAGGGAGGCGATATGGGGCTATATGTATACGTATAGCTGATTCACTTTGTTTTACAGGAGAAACTAACACAGCATTGTAAAGCAATTGTACTCCAATAAAGATGTTAAAAAAAAAAAAAAAGAAGAAGAGGAAGAGATGGAGGGGGGAAGGGAGGGAGGGGGGAAGGGCCAGCTAGAGCCTGTCCCAAGTTGTCCTGTGAAGCCTCTGCCCAAGTCAAATCTCTGGGCTGCTTGGCCCCCCAGATGGCAACTTACTTGTGGCACCTTCCATTTCTATGCCTCCCAATGTTGGTTCAAAGGTCCCTGAAATGTAGAAAAGAGACTTTGTCCACTGTAAGCTCAGTGACCATGTTTTCCTGTTCCCTAACCCCTCTCACCCTCATCCCACATCTGTGGTTAGCTGTGAAGACCCAGTGTATGTTCACAAGTTTCCACAAAGAACTCAGTGGCTGGTGTGAGAAGCTGAAGGGTCCTTTCCCATGTTTTTGTGGTCGAGCAGAGATGGGCCTTCCAATGTAATGCTTTTCTGTGACAACTTCCTTTTGTCACTGCAATTCTATTTCAGGCAAAGGAATACGCCATGAGAGCCCTGGATCTAGCCAAAGAACAGCAGCTCAGTGTCCATGAACAAAACACCATTCAAGACTTACTAAATCTCACCTCAGCTGAGGAAGCGCATCCCATTACTTGGTGACCCAAGAGCTCTGCATCATGGACTGTTGAGCATCTAATGTATTCCAGCCTTGCATAGCTGCTTTGAGGTGCTATGAATTGCTGAAGTGCCCACCCTCTTCCCCTGGGATTGCACTCATAGCTGTGTTTTTATCGTTTCACAGCATATGTTGGGGAATATAGAGCTTTTGGCATAGAAATCAGTAAAACTCTTGTTTATCATGACTTTGCACGACTTTGAATAATGTGTTATCAGTTCACTAACAAGGTATTTATAATTAAACTGCAAATAGTTTATCCTATTTCTCAGAGGTCTCCCAGTGATGCATTCTTCATAGATCTTTGCCAAAGAAAGGGGTAGGGAATAGAGCTATACTGGAGTAAATTTCTCTATTCTACTGTAATTAAGTTAGCATTAATCTGAGGTAGATTGTGATTAAAATGCCCATTATAATTCCTAGAGCAATCACTAAGAAAAGTAATCTAAAAAACAGTTAAAATCAACAAGGAAATTAAAATGGTACACTAGAAAAGATCCACTTAATGCAAAAGAAGGCAGTAAAGGAGGAATGGAGGAACAAAATGATGTGAGACATATGGAAAACAAATAGCAAAATGCAGACATAAATTGTAGGTCTTTGCCAGAAAAGGCCCCTGGGCCTTTCAAGGAGCTCCAGTATGGATTGGCCGAGTTACCATTCCACATTGGTGTCTCTTTTCTCAGACAATTATTTGAAGGGGATTTGAGCCATCTATACCGTCTAGGGGGGAAGTACTCTGGAAGGTCCCCTGTGATGTAGGGGACAGAGTGTAGGCATTGGAGCAGACATGCCTGGGTTCAAATCCCAGCTTTCTCACGTAACAGCTCTGTGACCTTGATTCACCGCGTCCCACCCCTCCACACACACCCAACCTCCTCGTTATGTTCTAAAATGGCCCAGGTGTGGCCATGGCTGTATCAGCTAGTGCCATGGAGGACTCTGGTCATTTAGTGCATCCTTTTTTTCTCCAGACTCGCTAAGCAGCCTGCCCATGACCACTTTGCTTCCTGGGTAGATCCGTACCAGGGAGAGGTTATGCAAATCAAGGACCTGTTGGAGAGTTTTATGTTCCCGACTTATATTATTTCCCTCAGGCCCATATAATAAAAATATGTCAGATGGCCACCCTGCACCTTCAGGTCTAGGTAAAATCCGCTTGGGGCACTCTTATGCTTCTGCAAGATGGCTATGAAGTCCCAGGGCCTTACTTTTCTGTCTCTCACTTCAGTTTTTAGCTTCAATTATCAATACTCTGTCACTCTCCACATCTTGTCTTGTAGCTGTTTTTTTCGTCTCTTTAGGGACACATCCCTTCTTGATTCTCACCTGCTAACCCTAGATATGAGCCAGCTCTTTCAAATACATGTTGAATGAAGATTGGAGGAGTGAGGAGAAGGATCAATGGCAGATAATTTAAAAGAAAACATTAGAACTTCCTTATTCAAAAAGTCCTTCAAAGTCCATTTCATTAAACTCTAGTTCTCTTCTCTACCATAGTCATTGGCCCCTTTCTCTTTTCCCCCCTCCCTATCTGTTTTCTGTTCTCTCCACCCCTGAATTCTTGCTCATGACTCCTTCCCCATTGAGTATATTTATAAAATTACTGTTTCACTTTATTGTTCCTATTGACTGATTTTCCTCTTGGTTATGGCTCATAATTTTCTGCTTTTTCACATCATGTCTAGAAATTTAATTTTCAGTCTTTCTGCTTTTCTAACACTTGCATTAAGGCTATAAATTTTCCTCTAAATGCTGCTTTCATTGATACCACATATTACGAAATGCATTTTTATTATCATTTGCTCTAAATATTTCTTAATTTTTTATGACTCATGACTCATTTAGAAGTATGATTCTTAATTTCTTTTTTTTTTTTTTTTTTTTTTGTGGTACGCGGGTCTCTCACTGCTGCGGCCTCTCCTGTTGCGGAGCACAGGCTCCGGACGCGCAGGCTCAGCGGCCATGGCTCACGGGCCCACCTGCTCCGCGGCATGTGGGATCTTCCCGGACCAGGGCACGAACCCGTGTCCCCTGCATCGGCAGGCGGACTCTCAACCACGGCGCCACCAGGGAAGCCCATGATTCTTAATTTCTAAAAGATGGTGTCACCTCTTTGCTGTTTTCCAGCTTAATTTTATTGAGATCATAAAATATGTTGTGTACAATTTTGACTTAGAAATTGTTTGGGGTTTGCTTTATGGCCCAGGATATGGTTAATATGTATTTGAAAATGTTTTGTGTGTGCTATAAAAGAATGGAGTTATTGGGCACATTGCCCTATATATGTCCGTTAAGCCAAATTTTTTTCATATTTTCAAACGCTGTATCTCCTTGCTGAATTTCTAATTTATTTCTGAGAAAGGTACATAAAATCCATCCAGTATGATTGTGGTTATATCTATTTTTCCTTGTAGTTCTATCAGTTTTTGCTTTACATATTTTGGGGCTTGGCTGTTAGGCAAGTACAAGTTCAAATATTGTATTTTCCTGGTGAATTGAATCTTTATTTTTTGTATTATGAAGTGATTCTCTTTATCTCCAGTAATGCTTTTAACCTTAGAGTCTGATGTTTTGGTCTGATGTTAACATAGCTATGCCTATTTCCTTTTGGGCTGGATTGCTTGTTATCAGCTAGGTGTTATCACTTACCTCTGCTTCAGCATTTACCTCTGCTTCAATGGGGAAGCTTGGAACTACAGTTCCCAGTATGTCTTTCCTTTTATGATTCTGGATTAAATTCAGCCAATGAGGGGCTACTGCACAAGATTTGGAAGCCGGATGAGAAGGAGCAGCCATTAATCTTCTTGAGAATCACCCATTGTTACTTTCCTGAAAGCAAATTTCCTGTGAAAGCAGCTTGCTGACCTTTGCTCCCTGATCACCCAGCCATTTCAAAGATTGTGTAAGATTCTAATTCCCTACATTAAATAAATCTCTTTACTCAAAATGCTGAGAGAGGCTTCTGTTTTCCCAACTAAACACTTAGTATTTCTTCTTGCAACCTTTCACTTTCAAACAATCTATACCCTTATGGTTTGGATGTATCTCTTATAAAAATAGTATAGTTAAAAAAAATAGTATAGTTAGATATTTTTATATCTGTAATTTTTTTTTTTGAAGATGTTGGGGGTAGGAGTTTATTAATTAATTAATTAATTTTTGTTGTGTTGGGTCTTCGTTTCCGTGCGAGGGCTTTCTCTAGTTGTGGCAAGCAGGGGCCACTCTTCATCGCGGTGCGCGGGCCTCTCACTATCGCGGCCTCTCTTGTTGCGGAGCACAGGCTCCAGATGCGCAGGCTCAGTAGTTGTGGCTCACGGGCCTAGTTGCTCCGTGGCATGTGGGATCCTCCCAGGCCAGGGCTCGAACCCATTTCCCCTGCATTAGCAGGCAGATTCTCAACCACTGTGCCACCAGGGAAGCCCCTATATCTGTAATTTTAAAAGAATCATTTAGTCAATTTACATTTTATTTGTATGCTAAATTGTTTGGGTTTAAATCTTTTTTTTTTTTTTTTTTTTTGCGGTACGCGGGCCTCTGACTGTTGTGACCTCTCCCGTTGTGGAGCACAGGATCCGGACATGCAGGCTCAGCGGCCATGGCTCACGGGCCCAGCCGCTCCGCGGCACGTGGGTTCTTCCCGGACCGGGGCACGAACCCGTGTCCGTTGCATCGGCAGGTGGACTCTCAACCACTGCACCACCAGGGAAGCCCTTAAATCTATAATTTTGTGCCTTGTATTTGTACTGCACTTTCTTTTTTCCCTCTTCTTTCTTCTAGATTGATTATGTATTTTTTCTCATTCCATTTTCTACCCCCTGTCTGCTAGTTTGTAGGTTACACACTGTGTTTCTATCCTTTAAGTGATTACTCCGGAAATTCAAATATTCATTCCTAACATCAACGTCTAAAGTTATTCAGGATGTTTACCCTCATCCTGGACTGTACAAGGGCTTTAAACTTTTTAAATTCCATTTGCTTCCCCCTAACTTATATATTGTTACAGTTATTTCAAGTATATCTTAAACCCACAAATCACAATTATTATTATTTTATAAAGTCATTATTATTTTATAAAGTCATCATATTCCTTCTTGCTTTTCACACCCTCTATCTGGGTTCAGATTACTGATAAATCCTTTAGTATTTCCTATGGTGAGGGTTTGCTGATGGCAAATACTCAGATTTTCTTTCTTTCACTAATTTGATAATGTTTTATTTTGCCCTCTTTTTTTGACTCATCCATGAAAATGTATCTCACTTTCATACATGATACAGTGATGCAGGACATAATCTCAATTCTGAAGATCTCTGTGAAATGGGATTTACTTGACCTAAAAAGGTATATGCAGGTTTAAGAGAACCAGGAATTCTTGGGAGATAAGAATATCTCTTATCATTCTACCAGGTAACCTAACCTAACCTTTCAGCAGAATTTGCAGGTGTGGAGCTGAGGGATCCTCTCTGAAAGTCCTGGCTAAATTTTTTCTACTAGCAAGCACATAGCAGTGTTACAAATTATATCATGTTGTCTATGAACCTTTATTTAACAAAAAATTCACATGGTGTAGTTGCTCTGAGTACCAACTCTCCAATGTTTTATCATTGCACAACTTTGGACCTGTGCTGTGCCATAGGTCCTCAGATGACCAAGATTAGAACCAAGGTGCTCTACCACCACTAGGTCCTACTATAGATATATGTCATGAAAGTGAGGTTTCTGTATTCACGATGGCTCTGTGAAGCATAGTATCTCTCAAGTACAAGAGGTCAAACAAAACACGCATCTGGCAAAGTAGATGCTTCAGAAAAGATGATGACGCATTACTTGAATGACAAACCACGTCATCATTTTGTTTGCTAGAAAAAGTACGTTTTTCCTGATATTCATCAAGATTGATGGTGATGAGTTGGAGATAAATATTTTATTTAATATATATGCTTACACAGACACAGTTTCAATAGTTAATAAATACTTAGATAAACAGCAGCAGGTTTGAAAAGCATATAAGCAAGGTTACTATTGAGATCAGGATATAAAACCAAGATGATATAAATGTTGTCCCTTGCTTGCGAACCTTTCTAAGGAGTGCAGAAACAATCCTAGTGATCAAGGGAGAAAAGCTTTCAATGAAAAAAGACCATTCAGAGTTTGAGAGTCATGTTTCACCACAAGAAACAATACTGGATGTGAGGGATAAGGAAGATAGCAGCCAAAGAATGACTCCTGAAGTGTGTTTTCTTTCCTTCTGGTTTGAGCAAGTGGTTGGCGTTGTGCCCTCAGGTGAGGAGGTCCTGGAAGAGGAGGGAGTCTGCGGGAGAGAGAGGAATGTGAATTCAGATTGGGGCATGGTGAGTTTAAGATACTTATGAGACATTTGAGGGGAGATGAAAAGGCAGGCAACTGCACAGGCAATCTGACATTAAGAAAAGAACCCTGAGTTCGAGAGATAAATTTGAGAGCATCGTGTAGGTTGTAATTAATACTGTGGAAACAAAGGAGATCACCTAGGGAATAGAAGAGAGATAAGGAAGGGAAGAGAGCCCCAGGAAATGCCCTGAAACAGAACGTTTAATAGAGAAGAGGGGAACCCAGCAGACGAGGGTGACATAATTTCAGATTTATTCAGAGTATTCATACAAAGGATCCCCATATATCTTTCAACCAGATTCTCCAGATGTTAACATTTTACCATATTTGCCTCATCATTTTCTCTATATAGATACCCATTATTTTCTGAACCATTTGAAAGAAAGTTGCAAACACTATGCCCCTTTATCCCTCAATATTTAATGTGGCTCTTCTAAAAACAAGGAAATTCTTACATATTCTCATCAGTACATCATCGAAATCAGGAAACTAGGGACTTCCCTGGTGGAGCAGTGGTTAAGAATCCTCCTGCCAATTCAGGGACACGGGTTCGAGCCATGGTCCGGGAAGATCCCACATGCCGCGGAGCAACTAAGCCCATGCGCCACAAGTACTGAGCCTGCGCTCTGGAGTCCGCGAGCCACAACTACTGAGCCCGCGAGCCACAACTAATGAAGCCGCCGTGTCTAGAGCCCGTGCTCCGCAACAAGAGAAGCCACCGCAATGAGAAGCCCCCGCACTGCAACAAAGAGTAGCCCCTGCTCACCGCAACTAGAGGAAGCCCACGTGCAGCAACAAAGACCCAACACGGCCAAAAATAAATAAATAAATAAATTTTTTTTAAAAAAAGGAAATTAATCATTGATAGGATGGGATCAAACAATGAAATACAGACTTTAGTTCAGATATCATCAATTGTCATAATGATGTTCTTTAGAGCAAAAGAACATCCCTGAGCAAGCAGTGCATTCAGTTGCTGTCTCTTTAGGCCTTTAAATGTGACACAGTGTCCTGCTACTCAAATCTTCTCTGACTTATGAGAAATTCAGCCAAACTTTTCCAACAAATGAAGAAGCCAAGGCCTTTGGGAGCTCTGAAGAGCTGTGACTCACTGAGGTACAGTAGATCCGAGGCCGGTGGAAGAGCCGTAATCCTTGGGGGAAGGCTCTTCCCTGATTGAGGGAATTCCTGCAGTGAAAAACGCAGCTGCAGGAAAAGCAGTGAAATGGGAACCAGCATGACAGCCAGGTGGGTGTCAGCAGCATGAAGCTGGGATCGTTTCGGGGGATGACCGTGGAACCCTGGAAGACAGAAGAGGAAGTCTCATAGGCTTATTCCTTCGGGAGAGGAAATCCCAAGATCTAGCAACTGGGGACGGTGTCTGTAGCCAGCCTAAAGGTCTTTCTACTGGTGCCCTGTCAGCACGGTTGCCGACAGTCAGGATGGTGGGGAAGCAGTCACCACCCTTCTCAAAGGACCTCGGGCCCCACCAAACACACTGGTCTACAATGCCGTAAATGCAGTTCTTTTGGGACAACTGGGGGAAGCGTATATGAACTGGGAATTGGATGCTGTCAAGGAATTACTGTTAATTTTGTTATACGTGGTAAAGGCATAAGGAAATCTCTTTTTAAAATGAGACGCCTGCTGAAGTGTGCAGGGGAGAAAAGATATGGTGTGCGGAAATTGTTTTTAAATGCTTAAGTAGAAGTAGGTAGATGCAGTAAAAATAGAAAATTTTGATAATTTAAAATTTGAGGACTTTACTAAACCATCCTCTCGACTTTTGTGTAGTTTGCAGAATTTCATGTATCAATAGAATAAAAAAGAAATACAGGTCACACTCCCCAGTGTTTGGGTTGGAGGACAGTATGAGCGGTACAACAGAGTAGCATCCCTGGTTGCAACAAAGAAGCGTCATCCCTGTGACTCTCTGACCTCAGGGTGGGCTCCCTGACCCTCACAAGTTGAGAAACAGCCTTTGTTCAAGGGTCTCAGGCCTGGTGCTGATCGGAGTTAGTTCCTAAAGGCCTTAGCACTGCTTCTCCCGGGAAGCCTTTTGAAATGTCATGCAAACAAAGTCGAATGGCTCTTCCGGTGGGGACCCAAATCTTTCCAGTCCCCTGGGATCCTTCCTGCACCACACAGCCATTCTTACACACAGCAAGCTCTCACTTGCTATTTGAATCTTCATTGTAAAGTCAGTCCGGGAGAGCATGCTGAGCAGGCCCACGACAAGCTCATACCATCTGCATTAGTATTTTCCTCCATCATCTTGACAGTTGAGAGTTGGCAATATTACAATTCAGACAGCACTCTGCATTTGAAAGGAAAATTATGGTTTTTCAGAATGCAGCTGGTCTGCAAGTGAATAGGATGAAGTTTCTATGAAGCCTTTTCCTCATTTTATGATATGAAAATAATAAAATGTAGATTCAGCGTGATACTTACTGAAAAAGAACAACCAAAAGGGACAGAGTTTGGGGGACAAAGGCAAACAAAGCATTCTGTTCCATGGTAATAATTTTAATAAAAAGCAAAACCAGCAAAACAATCATTTAGAAATGATTTCTTCTCTGTGGGAGAAGTTAACATTCTTATTGCTGTTCAAACCACTTGGAAATGGGCTCTTTGGGTGCCTAGTTAAGATATATTCTTCATAGCACGTTTTCAGTTTGCCAATTAGGCAGGAAAAACTACAATTCACTTTCCTGGGGGGAACTTAGCTGAAGTACAGCCCACAGGTGAGACACAGCCTCAAAGATCACTAAGTTTAGGAGCAAACCAAAAAGACTTCTCATGTGTGAAAACAGAGGAAGACAGAACAGGCAGAGAAGCAGTGTTTTCAAGCGTTTTTCTTCAAGTCAGTTCTGCACATTATAATAGGACACTGGCTTCTGAGAAATCCATCACACATGCTACCTCCCTGGAATTGAGATGTTTTAATGCATCGGTGTACCAGTTTCTTTCTTGGTTACCCAGTGGCACTGGTGTGCTGGTAAATGTTTAACAGGTAGCTCTCCAGGGGAGATACTTGGTATATAGTGTTTGCCCATCTCTGTGGGGTAAATATTCCCTCCATGGCTGACTTCAAACTACCAATGTGATGTCACTGAACAATGCAGTTGGGAACAGATGCTCAGTTGCGCACAATTATATGGCATTTCCACTGTACAAATACAACAGATGTCAATAACCTCAGGAGCACAGATAATAGTAAAAGGTAATAAAAATAATTAGGAAGTGATAAGTTTTGAATATTTATTACCTATATTTTTAATATACTTTAATTTTAGGTTTATATAATTTTATTTATTTATTTATTTATTTATTTTTTGCGGTACGCGGGGCTCTCACTGTTGTGGCCTCTCCCGTTGCGGAGCACAGGCTCCAGAGGCGCAGACTCAGCAGCCATGGCTCACGGGCCCAGCCGCTCCGCGGCATGTGGGATCTTCCCGGACCAGGGCATGAACCCGTGTCCCCTGCATCGGCAGGTGGACTCTCAACCACTGTGCCACCAGGGAAGCCCTATAATTTAATTTTTAATTGTGGCTGCATCTAACAACCAGCCCACAAAATTCCTGAAACTGGACCAATCCGCTGGTCCAAGCCGGCTCCACCACAACACTGGTACTCGGGGGACCTCCAGGTGGGACTAAACAAACCAGCCACCTGCCTGGTCTTGCCTTCATGAAGACCTTTATTAGTTCTAGACTAAGAACCCCAGCTCTCCACTTATAGTAGAGCAGTGTTCCTTCTAAATAGAAGATTCTGGGGGTCCGACTCGGGACAGGCCCAGGACAGCAAAATTTCAGCTGTTTTATTGGCTAGTTCCATCTGCTCTCAGGGCTGTCATCCCTGCCAAGTCCAGATGGTGCTGTTGGGCTATCAGAGTTCCCTGCACAGCTCCGCGCCCCCGCCCCCCGGCCTTCTGCACTCCCCTCACCCTCTGTTTGACAGATTTAATTCAAATCCCTGGCACCTCCTCCTTCCATTTGATGCAAAGCCAGCAAACCTCATACAGGAAGAGCCAGAGAAACCAGGTGCTAAATCATACAAGGTCACGCTGCTCCTCCACTCTCCAGCCTCCCAGGTGTCTGAGGCAGCCTTTCCTCCAGGACTTTTCTAAGCCAGATACACCCCCTATATCTTACACTAGAGCATCACAGAATCTCAGGGAAGGATGGGACCTTTCAGTCATTAAGCCTAAACCGCAGCATGCTTAAGCCACCAGTCCTATCCCCTCCCTCCCCCGCAACTCTTTTTCCAGCTGTAAAGCTGCTGTCTGCCAGCTTTTATCCCTTGGCACTGAGCCATGATCACAGGCGGGAGCTGTTTGGGACTGCTGACAGTGGAGAAAGCAAGAGGAAAGGAACCTGCTGAAAGCCAGACTTGTGGTTAAGAGCTTCACATTCAAGATTGTGTTTATTTATCACATTTATAGGTGATGATGCAAAGGTTAAGCAAGATTAAGTGACTTTCCTGAGGTCACATAAGTTATCAAGTCAGGATTTGAACCGGGGCTAACCCAAACTAGCACCATTTTCATCAATCCGTGTTGCCTTCCATAAAGCATGATGACCCCAACAGCTAGTGGTGATTATGGTGGTTGCCATGCCTGGCTAGGGTAGTGGGAATGAAAAATATATCACCCTAAGGGATGGCACTTGAGTTCTTCTTGAGGAGGGAGTGGTCTTTGCTTAGGAAAATGCCTTTAATAAGCCATCCGTGGTAGAAGGTGAAATCTTGAAGGTAGAGGTGTTGGCAGGAATCATATTAGGAAAAGGAATGGCTATGCTGCCGTCCATGAGAACATACGTGGATTTAGTTTGTCCTGAGAAGGGAGTCAGGTACCACATGGAATGGAAGGTGAGTGGATTCCTCTGTAGAGTACAGAAGAACATTTTATGAATGGGGGTACCACGTCTGCATTGCTGCAATGCCTGCATTGCTGCCACGTCTGCGTTGCTGCCATGTCTCCCGTTTCCTCCCACATCACTGGAACACACACAGGCACACACTCCCACACTGACTTATTTGAATTTTGGTGTGTGTGGAAGCGGGGACAGGAACCGAGCCTGTCTCAGCTGATGCGGTGAAGGGATGAGACATGATTGTTGCTTAAAATGAGGTAGCAGAAGTCTGGAGTCAGCAGTGACTGCCGAGATATAAGCCCCTTAGAAACCACAGAGATCCAAAGGCCCAGTTATCAGACTTCTCTGGATCTCAAGGGGCAGGGGGTCCTCAGCTGACCCATGGGCTACAACAGGGAAGAGTGCCCCTAGTGGCCGGCTGCAAGGGGGATGCACTGTGGAACCGCGAGAGGGAGGAAGCCTTTGACATTGTGGCTGATTGTAGCTAACATGTGTATCAATCAGGATTCCCCCTCAGGTGTGCCTGACGGGAGACGTTTGGGACCTTCAAGCCCTTGGCCTCCATGGAGGCCCACGAAGGCCTCCGCAAATCCAAGACATTCTGCAGTGAGGGAACATGAACCAAACTGGGGCCAAGGAAGCCTTCAGTCAGCTTGGCAGGGGCCTTCTCTCACATCCCATCACTGATGGCGTAATGTGAGGCTATGTGGTCTTGGCTGGTCTACAGGAGGCACAGGCCATGAGCCAGCACACACCAGAAAATCTTATCTACGCCTTTGGGGCTCTTACCTAAAAGCCATCCAAGCGCTGAATCCTTCACAGCAGGCACCATGTTGATCCAGAGCAGAGGCTCAGCAGAAGGGGGATGGGCACAGGGTGGGTCCAGGATGGCAGCAGTGCTGGACGCCATGGAAGAACAGAGCCACCTCTGGCAGTATGCCACACCAGTTGCGAACCAGACTGCCTGGGTCCCAGCCTTGCTGCTGACTAGCTAAGTGACCTTGGCCTCTGGGATTCAGAGTCCCATCCATAAAACAGGGACTGAACTGATTCCAAAGTGTTGCTATTCCTGTGCTCTCAAATCTGGCTTGACGGGTGACCTTCTTAGGGTTGCCTCAGAGCCCTAGTGAATATGCAATGCCAGAGCAAGACTACCCAACAGTGTTGCGTTGCCAGCACGGGGCCCAGAGCAGTGCCACTGGTCAGCAGGGGAAATGCACCTGGAGAAGGAAATGGAAAGGCTAGAAGGGACGAGGTTTTCATACTCAGCTGTGTGAGTTTTAGAAGGGAAGGCTGCAGTCTAACCACAGATTTGGAATGGAAGCATAATACGGTTTTAAGAAAGGATTAAGACAACATATGCCTGAGATGGTGGTCTTCCAGGTGACAACAGTTTAAGCCATGATCTGATCTGAGGAGTCTCAGAAGCAGTCATAAACAGCAGCAGGTTTTCTATTAGGCTACAGCGGCAGATCTAGGAACGCTAACTCCAGGGACAGTGACAAGAAGGCTGCTGTCAGGGCTCTTCCCAAAAAATCAGCATAGACTGACAGCAGATAGAAGCCTCACCTCCAGGTGCACAGGAAATTATTAGGCTGTTTCACTGACTTTGGACCCACCCTCCGACATGGCTCTGTGACCGCCTGCACATGGTATTCTGGTCATTAACTTCTGGGAGGGTCAGCTGTTACTTGAGTGATCGTGGAACCACCCCCCCTCCCCCACAGCTAGCTGCTTCAACCTTCCTCTAATTTACATTCAGAGCTGGTTCTCAAGATCAGCCTTCATCAGGACTTAAAGAAGGGATGAGGTATGTCTTCTTTGGAGAAATGTCTGTTTAGGTCTTCTGCCCATTTTTCAATTGGGTTGTTTGTTTTTCTGATATTGAGCTGCATGAGCTGTTTGTATAGTTTGTCATACAGATGGCCAACAAACACATGAAAAGATGCTCAACATCACTAATTATTAGAGAAATGCAAATGAAACTACAATGAGGTATCACCTCACACTGGCCAGAATGGCCATCATCAAAAAATCTACAACAACAAACGCTGGAGAAGGTGCAGAGAAAAGGGAACCCTCTTACACTGTTGGTGGGAATGTAAGTTGATACAGCCACCATGGAGAACAGTATGGAGGTTCCTTGAAAAACTAAAAACAGAACTACCATACGACCCAGCAATCCCACTACTGGGCATATATCCTGAGCGAACCATAATTCAAAAAGACACATGCACCCCATTGTTCACTGCAGCACTATTTACAATAGCCAGGACATGGAAGCAACCTAAATGTCCATCAACAGAGGAATGGATAAAGAAGATGTGGTACATATATACAATGGAATATTACTCAGCCATAAAAAGAAATGAAATTGCATCATTTGCAAAGACATGGATGGACCTAGAGACTGTCATACAGAGGGAAGTAAGTCAGAAAGAGAAAAACAAATATATGAACGCATATATGCGGAATCTAGAAAAATGGTACAGATAATCTTATTCGCAAAGCAGAAATAGAGACACAGAGGTAGAGAACAAAGTGGGAAGGGGAGGGTGAGATGAATTGGGAGATTGGGATTGACATATATACACCACTATGTATAAAACAGATAACTAATGAGAACCTATTGCATAGCACCGGGAACTCTACTCAGTGCTCTGTGGTGACCTAAATGGGAAGGAAATCCAAAACAGAGGGGATACATGTATACATATGGCTGATTCACTTTGCTGTACAGCAGAAACTGACATAGCAGTGTAAAGCAGCTATACTCCAATTAAAAAAAAAAAAACTTCATGAAAAAAGATGAAAAAAAAAGGGAGGGGCTTCCCTGGTGGCACAGTGGTTGAGAATCTGCCTGCTAATGCAGGGGACACGGGTTCGAGCCCTGGTCTGGGAAGATCCCACATGCCGTGGAGCAACTAGGCCCGTGAGCCACAACTGCTGAGCCTGCGCGTCTGAAGCCTGTGCTCCGCAACAAGAGAGGCCGCGATCGTGAGAGGCCCGCACACTGCGATGAAGAGTGGCCCCCGCTTGCCACAACTAGAGAAAGCCCTCGCACAGAAACGAAGACCCGACACAGCCAAAAATAAATAAATTGTCTTTGAGGTTTAAATAAATAAATAAATAAATTAATTAATTATTTTAAAAAAGGGGGATGAGGTATGTCTCTCTTACTTCCGCTGAGGTGGATGAGAATCCATGCAACTCATTTTCTTTACACAGAATAGTTTTAAAGACCCCTATCTCTATAAGCAATATATATTTACAATTCTTTCATTCAAACAACCCACGGAAGAGCCATTTCTTCCTCCTTCCCACTAGAATTCCAGATGATCCCAACTTATTTCTTCCCCTGAAATGTCACAAAACTATCCCAGACCTTCCTCTCCTCTCCTTCCTCCTCGCCCATCCCCAACGTTCATGGAATCCCCTCTGAGCTGGGAGAATTGAGTCTGCAATTGTGACACTAATGGCTTAAGATCCACTTATATTGTTGATCAGATCCTCAAGCCCCAAATCCACCTTCCGGGGGAACCCCATACCCCTCAGCAATCAGACAAACAGCATGAAGACATTTTTCCCAAGTGCAAAGTTATATATATTCTGAGTGACTGAGCTATTGGCATTCAAGTTCTGACCAGTTTCAAGATGCTACTATCAGACAATGGGAAGACTGTATACAGACACTGCAATTTATGTTACATGAGGAAGACTGTCAGTTGATACACGAGAGTCAAGAGTTTCAGGTTAGATACAATCCATCCAGAAGGCTGAATACACTAAGAGCCTTACGTCTTTCAGGTCATAACCCTCTGAGAAGCTGCATCCTTTTTCAGGCCCTCTACCACTGTTTAGTGTGCTAATGCCAAGAATTTCTGGCCTCTTTAACTCCCCCAGAGGAGGGGTGATAGGAAACTGCTAAAAACCAGATGTGGGAGGCGTCCTTCTACCACCTCCCACGCAATGTACAGTTTCATTAATTAACTCCAACCTCAAAACACCCGCCCCAAGAGCTAAATAGAATAGGCATCTCCCCGAGCAGGAGAATGGAAAAATCGAGGCACAGAGTCAACTTGATTGTTTAAGGTTAATCAGCTATTTTAGGGGAGAACCAGAACCGGCATCTGGCTCTGTGCCCCATGTTCCTTCCAGCAGGCCCTGTGGGCAGCTGTGACGAGTGTGGCCCAGCCACCTGGCTGAGGCTCACAGGGCCCACAGCCAGTATGGGAAATCCCGGAGGGAGGCTATGATCCAGCTGTGCCCCAGCTCTCTAGACAGGGTTCCAAGCAATGATGCCAATGACGACAGATGTCACTGGCGGCTGGAAAACAGGCCCCCTTTGACAAGTCTGGAAGCACCCTCTAGCTGCTGTGCTCAGGATGGGGCTCACTACCATCTATTTGGTAAAGTGGAGAGACTGGGCTTACACTAAACTGTGGGAAGGAGTGAATGCAGCTTCCAGAAAGTCATCACTTGGTTCAGAGGTTTACGTAGAAAGCATCTGGCCAAATCCAACGAGAACAGACCTAGGACCATCCTTCTAAACCCACCCTGAGTGGTAAAGGTAAGGTACATGTCTTAACCTATATAAAGGTGAAGGATTATCGTTTTTCAACTGTACAGACACACGACTGGAATTACAGTTCAGTGGCATGCACCCTATGTTGACTGTATTTAAACTACTACTGTGTAGTGCAACATCTCCATCGCATGGTGCCAAATGCTTTTCAGTTTCAGTTACTTGGTGAGATCTGATTTTAGCCACAGTATTTTCAAAGCCAATTTCTATTTAAATGTGTTGTGGAAAAAATGGAATAGTTTGTGACTTTATACACATTTTACATTTACGGCAGAATAAGTACAGGAATTCGTACACCCGAATGGGTGCTGTTGCCTTCAAACTGGTCACGTTGGGAAGATGTATTTTTAGTCCAGGGAAGCTGACCTTACGCATAACATTTCTAGAACCTTCCTTGGAAACTGTCCACTTGTAAGCATCCTTAACATTGATAAGTCTTTGTCTTTTAAGGGTAGATTTATTCTTTTGAGGAATGATATTTTTTAACAGCCAAAGAGCATTAGAAGATCAGTCTGATCAATAAAATGGGTGATGGAGCTCGGGATGAACTCTGGGGAAGGGTGGTGTAAAAAAACGAGGTCTGACTATAAGGTTATGAGGCCTCTTTTCTTGCATGGCTTCAAAGGTAACTCCAAAGAGGAAGTTTAGTGCTCTTGGTACATGCAACATCACAGCTCAAGAGTAAGGTCTCCCAGGGAAATAAGTACAATCATGGTGACTTTTTTTTTTTTTTTTGCGGTACGCGGGCCTCTCGCTGCTGTAGCCTCTCCCGTTGCGGAGCACAGGCTCCGGACGCGCAGGCTCAGCGGCCATGGCTCACGGGCCCAGCCGCTCCACGGCACGTGGGATCTTCCCGGACCGGGGCACGAACCCGCGTCCCCTGCATCGGCAGGTGGACTCTCAACCACTGCGCCACCAGGGAAGCCCCATGTTGACTCTTGAGTGCATATGTTCTAGTGTATTTGGTTAGAAAGGTAGCTTTGCTCATTTTTGTCATACTTCACAGAAGCAGAAATGAAACGCTCCATGTCCGTGACTTCTCCCAAGGGCAGCGTCATCATCTACTGCTGGAAGAGTTAAAGTGAAAAGCACTTGGTGTCATGTCTACATTGTCCACTCCCCCCACCCCCATCCCCCCACCAAATGTGCAATGAGTTATTCCTGATACCTGAGTCTCCCCAGTGTGGAAAAGTGGGTAAGGACAGGTCTCTGGAACCTGGGTAAGACTAGTATGTCAAGGGGATTGGAGTGTTTCCAATGGCTCTAGCTACCCAACAGGCTCACAACACCGACTCATACAAGAAAATCTCCTATAGCTAATTATGTAAAGTTTCAGTAGAAGAGAGGGGGAAATGATTATCTTCCAGTAGCTTTCTAGGATTAAAAACCCACTCACTTCTAATGTCAAGTGAACAGTCTATTGAAAAGAAGTCCGTGGTGTTCTAGTGCATGCTTAAGGATGCTTAAGTGTGTGGCCACTAGGTCATTGAAGTGCATTTCCAGCTGAGGCCAAAGGCAGCAAAGGTGCAAGAGGCTGCTGGGGCTGGCGCTAGTTGAAGCAGGATCTATATATTTGGAGTGGCAAAGCAATCTGTAGAAAGCCCCAGTTACAGAGCAGGATGTTTGCCAACGAGTGAAGTCAAAGGACGCTCAATTTCACTTTCTACAAAGTGCTTCATTGAAGATGCTAAGGAGGAAGCTCCCTTTAAAACACCATATCCTGAGTGTCAGAGAAATATGGTCAAGATGGTGATTGATGGGGAGCAGAGACTGATTCTCTAATAGCACTGGGACTGTGTATACTCCGAGCATATCTCTCTCTCTCTCTCTCTCTCTCTCTCTCTCTCTCTCTCTCTCACACACACACACACACACACACTTAATGAAGAGCACACAACTGCAGTCACATTCCACCTCTTCTGCACGTGCCTCTGTCCGGTGGTTGCTCTTTTGTACAGTATTTCCAGGAGCCGTTGAGTTAATGGGCTCCACTGATAAAAGCCAGAAGCACAGCACAGAGTCAGCCGTAACATCCAATTGCTTGCAGCAGACATCGGTCTCAAATCCATCAGTCAGGATGTTGTTCTCGGTGAGGGTTTTTATATTAGTGTTTATAAAAACCACAAAGCTAGGCCATTTGCTTCAATCATCGTTAGAAAGAATGCTGAGTGCCCAGATGGGATTTCTAGTTTCTGTGCAAATGAAATCACAGTAGTCCAGATTTTATTCACTCAAAACTACTAGGGAAGCAGTAGGATTTGGTTTCAATGCTGCCAAAAAGCAGGAATTCACTTAAGTTTTAATTCTGAAGCAATCCTGGTGTTAATGTTGTAGCCAGGGTCGGGCAGCATGGGGGCCGGGGCCCCCGCTGTGCTTGCTGAGGACCCCCGGATCTCTCCCAGTTCAGGCTCGCTCTCGCTAGAGGTAGACCCGCTGTTGATGGCGTAGACGCTCTCTGTGACTCCCTGAGCTGAAGCACAGCTGTCTGGCTCTTTCTTCTCCCTGGGACTAGATAGTCCTGGGAGGACAGCCATCTTCCCGGTCTGCCTGTTGGGCAGCAAAGACATGGTGTAGTCTGCAATGATCCCGCCCACATCTAAGTTGCAGGCCTGGTCGAAGGCTAGGAAACCCACGTTGGCGTTTGCTTCGCACACCATAAAGGAGCCATCGTCCATGATGAGGAGATCGATGCCACAGAAGTCCATGCCCAGGATGTTGGACACCTGGATAGCCAGCTGCTTGCCTTGTTCTGTCAGTGGGCACATGACGCCCACGCCACCTGTGGGGAAAGTGCAGTGATGTAATGGTGACACTGTAACCGAGCAGGACCGTATAAGGCCTTCCCAGAAGAGACCCCTACCCATATCCTCTGCCTGCCCTTTGTCGTAGAAAAACTTTAGTCAAAGAATAAATTTAATCAGAGAAGTGACAAAATGCGGAAAGAAAGGAAAACAGTCAAGCAAGATAAGATAATAATACTTTAGCCATTAAGCAAAGTCAAGGACATTTAGTTCTTCCTCAAGGACTGCAGATAATATTCTGAGCCACGTCCTGTGAGCTGTTTTGCAGATACTGAAACCCCCAGCAGGTGGAAGAAGTTAAATGTATGCTACCCACAAGCACGGAGACCCCAGACCGGTTGGAACCAGAAGGTTGATGACGCTGAGAGCCCATTACCTCACCACCAGCCAATCAGAAGAATGCCCACGAGCTGACCACGCCCTGCTCCGTGAACACTGTAATACTCCTCACTACCCCCTCCAGGGCAGGACACACAGTCCTGTGGGCATTAGCCCACTGTGGCCCCCTTTGCCTGGCAAAGCAATAAAGCTGTTCCTTTCCATGATACTTCACCAAAACCCTGTCTCTGAGATTTAATCTGGCCCCAGTGTACGGAGGCCGAATTTTGGCAACAACACCAGGCACCGACTGGACTAATGAATCAAATGACCCTTCAAGGAAGAGAGGTGAGGGATGTCGGGGAAGGGCAGCAGGATGGGCATTTTTATTACCAACAAAAGGTCTGGATGGAAATCAGGACACCCTTTGAGAAAGTAATATGATTGTTTTTTTCCTAGAGTTTAAAAAATGTTTATATCCTCTGACCCAGTCATCCCACCACGAAGGAAATAATCTTATATATTGGGGAAAAAAGCTTATGCACAAAGATGCTGATGGCAGTCATTTAAAATACTGGAAAGTCAAAATACTGGTACATAGTAGGCACTCGATATTTGTGGACGAGTAAATGAAAAATTATAATCTAATTAGCTCACAGTAGAGGAAAGCAGCATAGTTCACAATCATTACTAAAAATGATAGAGTTCGTGACCACATGGGAAAATACTTAAAAGGATTAAAGGCTGTACAGTATGACCGTAATTATGCAAAAGAACATCATCAGAAACGACACCAAAATGTTAACATTGGTTGTCTCTAGACGGCGGGATTAATGATAAATATCGTTTTGCATTTGACTTTGCTGTATTTTCTACATTGAGAATGAATTCCTTTTAGAAATTAGAAGAAACAAAATTATTATTTTCTAAGAAGAGAGAGGCCTGTGAGACAAAAATCTCATACCGAGGTCAGAGAGAGTCTGATTGCCCTTACCTGTTAAAAAGCTAAGACCTCAGATTTAATTGTCTTCCTTTAGTCTCTTTGCAAAGACTTAACACTTGTATTCTCAGGAACTAATGGCTTTACCTTAACTCTGCCCCTCCACCATCTATTACATGGTGTGAGGAAAAGGCTACTGAACAGCTTTAAAACAGCTCATCAAAAAAAGGAATATGGATAAATTACAATAGTTTCTAGTTAAAGAATGGATTTTTTTGTTTGTTTTTTCTTTTGGCCGTATGGCTTATGGGATCTTAGTTCCCTGGCCAGGGATCGAACCTAGGGCCCCGGCAGTGGAAGTGCAGAGTCCTAACCACTGGACCACCAGGGAAGTCCCCAAAGAATGGATTTTGTGAGCTGACTGAAAAGGACAAACTGATAATACATAAGGTTCGATACTGTGGTAAGACATGGGATTGCCATGAAAATTAAATGAGATAATATATTAGGTACTTAGCACTGTGTCAACCTGAGGCTAGCATTTGCTTCTATCACAGCGCTTTAGTCACAGTACCTTACGATGATCTGTTTACGCGTCTTCTCCTTTACTGGACCATAAGCTGCCCAAGGGCAAGGACTCTCATTAATCGCTACGCTGTCAGCCTCTACCCTGGAGTCCACTTGGGGAGGCTGCTCAATCACTCTCAGGAAGAAGGACCAGATTGGTGTTTCAGCCTCTTCATTAGTCACCAGACTTGGTATATACTCATCTGGCGATCTAGGAAATAACAACTGGGTACCTTTTCACATTACCAACATACAAATTCCACTCATGAGGCTGACAATAGACTTCTGTGATGAAGATGAACACTCCCATTCCCCCGGGACCATCTCCATGCACCAAAACTGAAAACAAGCTTTATCAACAGGTTAATGGGATGAGGTTATGCATTTGACCCAGACATAAACTGCAGCTTTCTAATAACGTCAAACATATAAGAAAAACACAATTTTCAAAAGAAACAAGAAACACAATCTTCAATTACAATGGAAAAGCAGAATATGCTATGTCTCCAGCCATAGCTTTATTTTTCAGTTTCTTTTTTTTTTTTTTAATTATTATTTTTGGCTGCACCACATGGCTTGCTGGAGTTCCTGGACCAGGAGTCGAACCCGAGCCCTCAGCAGTGAAAGCGCGGAGTCTTAACCACTGGATTGCCAGGGAGTTTCCCATTGCCTTAGTTGAGACTCTCCTTACTTCTTGCCTGAGCTATTGCCACAGCTCCCAAACTCAACTCCCTGCCTCCCTCTCATGCCTTCAATCCATCCTCTTCCCAGATGTCAGTTTTTCTCAAACACCAATCCTCATGTCACTCCCTTGTTTAAAGCTGGCTGCCAAGTCCTAACACCTACGGGACAGGGTTCAAATCTCAGTGTCCTGACATCCCTGGCCTGACCTCCGTCATGGCACTTACACCCACCTGTCACCCTCCTGGACTGCTTGCTGCTAAGGGAAAGGTCTTGTTTCTAATTCCTCTCTGTGATCCTGGCGCCTTGCAGACGGTCTGACCAGATAGGAGGGATCGAGACACATTCACTGGCTGGGTGCAAACATCCTAATGGAAAACCCTGGTGGCCTCCCCTGACCAATAGTCCGACTGAGCTTTCGTGCCTCACCGAGAGAGCAGTTGCTCTGCATCCGTCCGTCTGTGGAGCAGCGAAGCATAGAGCCTATCACCTGGCCACCTACTACCACCACCCGGATATCCTTTCCGTGGGACTCCTTCACGTACTTCTGGAACAGGTAGGGCACATCGTGGCGGATCACATGGCAGATGTCTGAGAGGTGGTGTTTATCTCTTGCGAGAAAAACAGCTTTCCCTTTAAGAAGAAAGGCAAAGAGCAAGAGAAGTAGTTAGAGAAGCCTCTGAGCGCAGTCCTTGCCATCCCACCTCCAGGTCCAGAGTCATCCATTCTTTCCCAACTCGCCTCACTGTGGCCCCTTCAATTTCTCTGAATCGACTCTTGCGTCTTATCAAATGGCCGTCGAACCTCATTTTTTTCTGGGTTTTACTCAGGTCCTTCTCCTTTCACAACTCTTTTTTCAAAATGAAATAAAAATGTATTCCAGAAACGCCCAGAAGAGGCCAAAATAAATTCCTAGGGATCTAGTCAATTCGGTTCCAGAAACAGTCAGCACCGCCTGTCACCCCAGGATGCTGATTTGGTAGAGTCCATGTCTCACTCACTATTTTTTCTAAATCCTCACACCTCACACTAGGCTCGATGCACAAAGCAAGTGTCAATCAATGCTTACAGAACATAACTAATTGAACATACTTTAGAGGAATTCCCAGTCAAGATGGAGAGAGATTCACAAAAGATAATGACACAGCCTGATATAGCATCAGGAGAGGTCTGTGCAAAACACTATGGGAGTTCAAAGAGGGAGCCACTGCCAGACGTGCTTCCTCCTTTTAAACATAAGAAACTTATTATTTGGCTATACCCATTTAATTCTGAAAGGAATGATCCATACTTCTATTGATCTCTGGGAAAAGCATTCCTTCTTGACTCCAAATTCTGTATTTTCTGCTTGAATCACTTATGCTTTTGCAATTATTTGGCATCTGCTTTTCCATTGCATATTAGCTAACAGATATGAGCAGGGGGCTCTGACAGGTTTGCTCTGTAAACCTGACATACCATACCCTGATCCTTCTTGTTAGCAAACATGGAAAAAAGAGATGGTTTTCCTAAGATATGTGTCACCACCTTAAAAAGAGTGGGACATTTCTGAAGTCTTAATAAAAAGAGGGATGGGTATCAGCCCCTAGTGGCATATAAGACCAAAAAGTAACCTCCAAAACATGTCTCAAACATTGGACATCTGGCACCAGGAGATCTGGCATCTGGCAGCAGATGGCTGGGATTCAATGATAGGCACTGGGGATTCTCTGGACATAGGTAGGATTTTCAGCAGAGATGGGGGCTAAAAATATGGACTTTGTTCCTTGGTTCCTGGCACAGAGGTTCTAATATGGGGCTTAGTCTGCAGTTAATAAAGGAGCTACAGTTTTAAAGCAAGGAGGAAAAAAACTGGGCAGGGGGAAGGGCACTAAGATTAGTTAATCATCTACTGTGGGCCAAACACTTTATATTTTTAAAAAATTATTTCTCTTACACTTCATACTAGCTCTATGAAGCCATTAGGACAAGGATAGTTATTTTTGTTTTACAGAAGAGGAAAATAAAGGTCCACAAGATTAGTAACTTTCTCAAAGGCATAGCCTGCATGAGTCCACTGCCTTCTTTAGATTTATTTCCATATACTAGAGCCTAACAAATGCTGTGACTTTGTTTACTCCCTATCCATTTTCCCTAAGATGTGTGTGCTACACTAGCAACGACCAATCTGAAAATAAAATTAAGATCACAATTCCATTTACAATAGTATCAAAAGGAATAAAAAAAACTTAGGAATACATTTAACCAAAGAAGCTCAAGACTTATACACTGAAAACTACAAAATCTTTGAAAGAACTTAAAGATTGAAATAAATGGAAAGACATTCCATGTTCAGAAATTGGAAGATTAATATTGTTAAGATGGCAATACTCCTCAAATTGATCTACAAACTCAGTGCAATCCCCACCAAAATTCCGACTTCCTGTTTTGCAGAAATCGATATGATGATCCTAAAATTCATATGTAAATGCAAGGGACCCCAAATAGCCAATGCAATCTTGAGAAAGAAGGACAAAGTTGGAGGACTTGTATTTCCCAATTTTAAAACTTTCTACCAAGTTACAGTAACAAGATAGTGTGGCCTGGCATAAGGACAGACATATAGATGAATGGAATAGAATTGAGAGCCCAGAATAAACTCTCATACACATGGTCAATTTTTGATTTTTGGCAAGAGTTCCAAGAGCATTCAGTGGGGAACCAACAGTCTCTTCAACAAATAATACTGGGAAAACTGGATATCCACAGGCAAAAGAATGAAGTTGGACCTTCATCACACCATATACAAAAATTAATTCAAAATGGCTCAAAGGCCCAAATGTAACGGCTAAAACTGTAAAACTCTTAGGAGGAGAGATAGGTGTAAATCTGTGTGACCCTGGATTAGGCAAGCACAAAATGACATCTACAAGTAACCAAAGGAAAAAATAGATAAACTGAACTTCATTAAAACTTTTGTGTATCAAAGAATACTATCAAAAAAGTGAAAACACGACCTACAGAGTGGGAAAATATCATGCTCAAATTACGTATCTGATAAGACAGTAGTAGCCACAGTATATAAAGAGCTGTAAAAAAGTCAATAAAAGACCAATAAGCCAACTGGAAAATGGGCAAAGGATTTGAATAGTCATTCCTTCAAAGAAGATATACAAATGGCCAATAATATGAAAAGATGTTCAACGTTAGTCATTAGGGAACTACAAATCAAAACCATAATAATATACCACCTTACACCCAGTAGGATGGCTATAATAAAAACAAATTACACATTTAAAAGTTGCTAAGAAAGTAAATCTTAAAAGTTTTCATAATAAGAGAAAAAAATTATGTAACTATGTATGGTGACAGATGTTAACTAGACCTATTGTGATCATTTTGCAATATAGCCAAATATCGAATCACTGTGCTGTACACCTGAAGCTAATATAATGTTTGCATGTCAATTATACTTCAAGTTTAAAAAAGACTTTAAAAACAAATATATAAAGTGGGCCCACACATTACTAATGCTTGGAAAACATGCATTGTGGCTTGGGGCTTGTTTTTATGGTGGAGGTATGGTGACTGTTTGCATAATTTGTCGAGGCAAATTAATACACCCAATATAAAAGTTTTGTTTAGTGTGTGAAGAAATTGGAACTTCATACATTGCTGGTGGGAATGTAAAATGGCATAACTGTTGTGGAAAACAGTTTGGCAGCTCCCCTAAAGTTAAACACAGAGTTACCCTACGACCCTGCAATTCTACTCTTAGGTGTACACCCAAGAGAAATGAAGACATATGTTCACACAAAAACTTGTACATGAATGTTCATAGCAGCATTATTTATAATAGCCACAAAGTAAAGCAACCCAAATGTCCATCAACAGATGAACGGATAAACAAAATGTGGCATATCCATACAATAGAATATTACTGAATCATAAAAAGGGATAAAAAACTGATCCATGCTACAACATGATGATCCTTGCAAACATTATGCTAAGTCAGAGAAACCCACACAAAAGGCCACATATTGTATGGTTCTATCGATATGAAATGTCCAAAAGAGGCAAAGCCATAGAAACAGAAAACAGATTAGGGGTTGCCAGGGACTAGGGGAGAGGCCATTGGGACTGACCTTTAACAAGTACAGGGTTTCTTTTTGGGGTGATGGAAATGTTATGGAATGAGATAGTGTAATGGTTGTACAGAAGAGTGAAGATACTAAAATCCTCTGAATTATATAATTTAAAATGGTACATTTTTTGTTTTGTGAATTATATCTCAATTTTAAAAACATCTAAGAATACTATATCTTCTATTTAATTTGTTTATTGTCTGTCTTTCCCTTCTACAACGTGAGCTCCTGGAGGGCAGGAATTTTTGTTCTGTTCCTTTCTGTATCTCCTTGGCACTCTGTGGGCACTCAATAAAGATTAGCTGAATTTTATTTTATGTATACTTTACCACAATAAAAAACTAGTTGAGACATTGCATTTTTGCACTGTAGTACATGTGAATTGTACTCGGAGCCCCATCTTGCCACTCAAACTCATTTCTCTCACTTCTTAGCAGGACCCCTTTCTTTTCCCAGGTTGCTTTGCCCACGCCTGTTTCTGTATGTTGCTCACCCAGTTCAAACTCCACATTCCAACTTAAGTCTCCTTTTCTTCCACCGAAGCCTTCCCTGACTCAGGGCAGAGTGGGCCCCTCCCTCCGTTTGGCTCAGACAGGCATTCACCTGCCACAGAAGCCATCGCCCTGAAGTGCTACTTCTCTACTCTCTACAATGGAGATCGAGAGCAGTGAGTGTGTCAAGTTCATGGAACTGCTCATTCCATGTCCATTAGGGTACCTCCTCTCATTCCAGATGCCCTGAGCAGTTAAGGATGCCATCTGGCTATCATCAGGAGGTACTCACTCTCATACCACAAGGGAGGGGGATGGCTTTCTGCTGCACACGTCCTCTTCAACCACTATGTCTTGAGCACTGTAGTAGGTCTTGGAGACAGAGATGGGCAGGACCTGGTTCCCACCCCCTGAGCAGCTCACAGTCAAAAAGGGGAAAAGGCACATAAATCTATAACTGTCATAAGCCGTAGTACTATGCTAGCGGCATGGATGAAGTGCTTCGGAAACACAAAGGGAAGGGCAATTAATTTTGTCTGGAAGAGAGGGAAGGAGACCAGGGATGTGGACAGAGAAGAAATGACGTGGAGCTGGCCTTAAAGCCCGAGCAGAAGTTCACTAGAGGGCAGAGGAAGATGGCGTTCCCAGCAAAGGCAAGAGAGCAGAGGTTTAAAGACAGCAGAATACATGGTCTAGTCTGGAATGGATTACGGAGGGTTCACGTGGCTAGAGAAAGCTGCAAAGGAAGATGGATGCTGTTCGTCCAGGGCCTTCAGTGCCACGGTGAGGAATATAAACAGTATCTAATAGGCAACACCAGTTCTTGGGAGGGTTTTTCAGCAAGGGAGTGACAAGAAGAGATCTTTGTTTCAGAGAAATTGCTCCCCCCAATGAATAGAGGATGCACTGGCAGTGAAGTTAGGGAAACCAGTCAGAATCAAGTCAGGAGTCTGCTGCCAGAGTCCAGGGAAGGGCTGGGAAGGGTCTGGACAAAGCAAGGACAGTGCGGACAGCGAGGAGGGGGCAGAAGTAAAGACTACACCACAAGCTCCGCAAGGGGGAGCTCCGTCTCCTCCGAGCAGAGAGGAGACCCAAACAGAAGCCCGGGAAGAGGGGCACTGACCCCGGTGTCCGCGCGTGCTCTTCACCACGACTGGGTAGCCCAGCGGCTCGGCTTCATCGATCATTTTTGAAAAGTCTTCATGCCCACCTGTCAAGAAAAGCAAAAGTCAGTGAAGGTGAGGCTGATGGTCCAGGACTCTGTGGGAATTCTTTGGAGGCCTCACATCTCTCTGATTAAGGCAATGTGGACCCATTCCATCGGACAGACATGCAATGTGCAAGTGCCATACAAAATGTGGGAGCAGAGAGATCAGGAAAGCAGCATTATCACGTGCTTCCACATGGCAGAGGCTTCACATGCTCTAGTTCACGCAATCGTCATGACAACCCCGCAGGCAGGGCAGGGATTTTTCCCTTACCTTGGCTGTGGTAGGCAGAATTCTAAGAAGGCCCCCAAGATTCCTACCCGCTGGTGTACGTGCTCTGTATAACCCCCTCTCCTGAGTGTAGGGGGGACAAGTGACTATGCTGGGATAGCATTCCTGCAATTAGGCTAATAATCAGTTGACTCTGAGTTAATCAAAAGGGAGATGATTCTTGGTGGACCTGACCTAATCCGGAGAGCCCTGGAAAAGAAGGTGAAGCATCAGAGAAACTCTCCTGCTGGCCTTGAGGGAGCAAACTGCCACGCTGGAGAGAAGTCCATGTGACAGGGCCAACAGGCAGCCTCTAAGAGCTGAGAATGGCCCTCAGTTAACAGCCAGCAAGTAAGTGGGAACCTCAGTCCTACAACTACAAGGAACTGAATGCCAACAGTAAACCTGGAAGACCCCAGACCCCAGATGTGGTCCCAGCCCAGCTGCCCCTTGATTTCAGCCTGGCGAGACCTAAGCAAAGAGTCCAGCTATGCTGTGGCTCTTGGACTTCAGACCTCCAGAAACTGTGAGATGATAAATGGGTGTTGTTTAAGCTGCTAAGTTTTCAGTAGATTGTTGTACTGCAGTAGAAAACCAATACCCAAAGAAGCCAAGCCTGGGATATTTCTCACCCAAAGGTAAGGCATGACTTGAAAGCCCGAATTGGCTCCACTACGCTCCTTTAAGGCTTCATTTAAAAAATATGAATATTAATCTTTGGGGGACCATTATTCTACCTACCACAGGTGATACTGTAGTTCATCAATTTTTTTTTTTTTTTTTTTTTGCAGTACGCGGGCCTCTCACTGTTGTGGCCTCTCCCATTGCGGAGCACAGGCTCCAGACGCGCAGGCTCAGCGGCCATGGCGCACGGGCCCAGCCGCTCTGCGGCATGTGGGATCTTCCCGGACCGGGGCACAAACCCGCATCCCCTGCATCGGCAGGCGGACTCTCAACCACTGCGTCACCAGGGAAGCCCAGTTCATCAATTTTTTGCAAAGCAAAATACTCTGGGATACTAATAAGACCTGTCACAAAAGTGCTAATGATTAAAAAAAAAATAAAGCAGCATGAAAAGGCAGTGTAGATAATCAGGGGCATCTTTACAATGAGGACATTTTATAAGAAGAGAACTCCCAGCTTCCTGACACCCACTGGTAAATATAACTCCTTTCTAGCCATCCTTTTGTTCTTCCCTTATAATACAGTGCAAGAGGGGTCCTGCTTATCTGAGGCCATCCCCGCACCTGTGCCTCGGACCCCTTTCCCTCTCACCTCCTCAGGGATCTTGCACCATTAAGTGTCCCCTCTCTGCTGTATCTTCAACCTCTCAGTTCAGAATTCCAGCAGCATTTTAAACATGCTCAGTAATCTCCCATCTTAAACAAATAAAACCCATCCCTTCACCCTGCATCATCACTTAACTACAACCTTGTATCCTTACAATCAAGCTACTCAAAGGGTTTCAATTTCCTCACTTCCCATTCACTTCCTCATCCTTGACAAGTTGGCTTTTCTCCCTATGGCTGAACTGAAGCTGTATTCATTGAACTCCCTGTTGCTAAATCCAACACACATCTCCATGAGTATGTTACGCATCCTCTCAGAATTAAACACCCCTTTTAATTACACCATCCTTCTTGGGATGTTCTTTCCATTGGCTTCTGTCATCTCTCTTCTTTCTGTTCTCAACTCTCCAGGTGCTCTTACTTGGCCTCTTGCATAGGTCCTTCTTCCTTTTCCTATTCCCTAAAGGATTCCCTCTCGAACCCTCTTTTATTAAATGTTGTTATTTTATTGTGGTAAAATATACATAACATAAAATTTACCATTTTAACCATTTTAGGTGTACAGCTCAGGCCTCTCTTCATTCTACATTTTCTCCCTGAGTAATCTCATCCATTCTTGTGACTTCACTTAACATAATGGAAGTTTCCAAATCCACTTCCTTAGTCTACACCTCTCTCAGGAGCTCCAGATCCATTTATCTGCTGCCTACTGAATAGTTTTACTTTTATATACTACAGACACCTCAAACAGAATGTGTCCCAAACTATAATAACCTCTTCCGACAATGCCTTGCCCTACCCACCAATCTGTTTCTCCTCTCCCATGGTTCTAGTCTCAGTGAGTGTTCGCTTTCACATCTGGCTGCCCAAACCAGAAACCAGAGTCACTCTTGATTCCTCTCCATGCTCCTCCTAGCCACTCAATCATCATGTCCTAATATTTCTGTCTCCTTCCTAAGTCCTGAATCTGTTCACTTATCTTCATTCTCACTATGGCCACCTTAGTTTAGACTATCATTGCTCATTTGCATTGCTTATAAAGCCTACCAGTACATATCCTGTCTCTACTTTGCCCCTGGTCCAATTCCTTCTCCACAGTGTAGCCAAAGTGACATTCTGAAATCTGATCAGGCCATTTCCCTGCTTAAAGCCCTCCAATAACTTCCTGTTAGTCTCAGGATTACCCCTGATCTCTTTCATGTACTGTATATGGTGACTTCTTATCTTTCTAGCCTTATATCTCAACCCTATCTCCTTGACGTTCCACAAACTACTCAAAATACCACCAATCGGTCATGCTCTCTCTTGCCTCTAGGTCTTTCTATATTCTGCTTTCTTCTTAGACTGCTCCCCGCCCCCCTTGCTTTAGCTGGATAACTTCAGCTAGTTTAGATGTTCTCTCTTTTGGGAAGCCTTCTTTCCTCATCACCTACTAAACTAAATTAGGAGCTCTCCTGTGTATTCCCATACCACCTTGCGCTAACTCTTATCCTGGCACTGCACTGAAACTGCCTCTGATGAACTGGGAATGCCCTGAGGGTAGGACTCTCTTACTTGTTGCTAGAGCCTAGAGCCTATTTTGGTAGTTGGCACACAGTGTGTACCAGCTACATATTTAATGAATGAATTCCAGAGAGAAAGAAGCAAAGACATTTCAGACAGAGGAAATGACTATGATAAAGACTCAAGATGTTGAATCATCTAAGATGAACAGATTCGCCTTGAAAACCAACAAGAGATGCCAGAGGCCTTCTGGGGAGAGAGAACATAGGGATGCAGGCTATTTGGAAAGACAAGTCTCAATCCTATTTTAAGGACACTCACCATAGGAGAAGGTGTCCGGCATGGGGACCCCATGTCCAGCCAGCTCCTGGAATGTCCAGAATTTGTTGATGCAGTTTAGAATGCTCTGTGGGCGGTTGACTAAGCGGCAGCCCAACTTCTCCAGGTGTCGCAGGACGGTGATGTCACTGTCCGACTGCACTGAGGGTGTGGGCACCCGGACGAGCACCACGTCTGGGAAAGTGGTGAGCGCCTTCTGGTTCAGCTGCAGGCCTGCAATCAAAGGAAGAAATGAGCTCTGGGCTGGCCATCATCTAGTCCCACCAGAAGCACTGGTTCCAACAGACTCCTCAAGACTGAACCTAGCAGGAAGATAGCCTTGAAAATGGCACTTGGATATCCTGTTGTAATGAGAAGCTACCGTCCACCCTATACTTCAAACAAATGGGCAGAGCACGACATTGAGGAAACACAAAAGAATGAACAGGGTGGGGCCAGCGGGGGGAAGAGCAGCATATCAAGAATAATCCAAGTTAGAAGAATCCATAGGAGATAATGCAGTCCAGCACCCTCCTTCCATGTAGGACTAGTATTACTCAAAATGTAGTGGCTTAGGAGGCTGGAGACTTAATGACAAGGAATGCAGTAAAGGTCACTTATGGTATCTTTACCACTCTTATGACTTCATCTTTAAAAGTCATCTGGAATATTACAAATATAATGAATGTAAAAATGTCAATGTTAGGTAAAAAAAACAGGATACAAAATTATCAGTACAAGTTAGAAAACGCTAGAAGGAAATATACCAACATTTTAACAGTGGGTAATGGGACTATAGATGATTTTCTATTTATACTTATCAGTATTTTCCAAAATATCTCCAACTGTGTATTACCTTGATAACAAAAAACTTAAAAAAAATCAATATACTAAAAATCAATTCAATATTAAGAAAAACTAGAATGCATCACAAAACAACTGGTCTGTATAGCCAAAGGACTTAAACCTGTATGATACTGGATGAACTGGTAGTATTAGCTTGTAGTGAAGACTCAGAGGAACAGGAGTGCAGTCTTCAATTATCTGTGCGGCTCCATGCAGAAGAATTATTTGGCTTGTCTTCTATGACCTCAGGAGGTACAGCTGAGGAGCTATCCAAAAGAGCATGATTTTGTCTGACTGTTCACTTCTGTATCCCCAGCGCCTAGAACAGTATCCGCTGCATGATAGGCACTCAGTGTTTGTTTAATTATACAGAAGCTACATGGAGATAGATTTGGGCTCAACAAAAGGGATACTTTTCCTCTGCCTTAGGATGGAATGGGCTGAGTGAGGCTCATTAGTCATCCGAGGATGGCACAGAAGGAATGCAAAAGTTAATAAGCTCACAGCAACCTGCTTGATCTCTTTCAACCCTGATATCCTATGGTTTGCATTACTCTAAGTAGTTACGTAGGCATCTTGGTCTGCCTTAGTGAACCTTAAAGGAGTCTCTAAAATGCTCTACAGAAAACATTTTAAACACAGTTTGAGAACCATCTTTTAGGCTTTAACCTAAAGCACCTTTGCTTTCACAAGTGATAAAAGTGTACAACCATAGAACTCCAAGAAAACAGAAGGTACTAAGGAAGTTACTATTCCTCTATTGTGGGATGAATAATATCAATATAAAAACTCTAAGCAAGACAAAACAAAAGCAAGCAAACAGAAAAACCAAAACCACAAAACTACTACATGGATCTAACTTGCACAGTTTCCTCTCATTCTAGATGTTTCACCAATTTAAAAAAAAAGAGAGTAAGCGCAATCGTTAAGTTAAATTGTTTTTAGTACTTCTGCTGATAGTGTGAACCCAAGGAAATGGAATATAATTCTCAGGGATGATTTGTAAAGAGCATTCAGGTTATCTTTACTTTGCCATCGGAAAACAGTATCATTTATACGTGCTTTTTCCTTTGCCACTTAGCGCCCCTGGGGAAAATAATATGAAAGGGGGAAAAGAGTAAACCCTGAATAATATCCTCAAAACTGGTAGAAGAAAGAAAGGTATTCAAGTTGGTGAAAATGGCAAGTAAAATACAGAACACTGAGGGGAAAAGCAACAGCCCAGAACAACATTACATAATGAGATAATATATGCAAAAATGCTTTGAGAACCACAAAACGCTATAGATATGCAAGGCACTGGCATTATTATCGCACAGACACTCTACTGAGCAAGGTAGGACACTGTATGGAGATTTGTACCACCTGATGAGAAAAAATGGCTTTGCAACAGAAAAGTGACCTAGAGAGATGAGAAGCAGCAGAAACATCTGGGTTTTAAATCTCAACATGAGACCACAGACAAACGGTAAAACTTCTAAATGGGAAGAAAAGAATTCAGTCATTTCTGGAAATACCAACCACAAGTGGAGAGAGACAGCTCAGCCTCGATAAGCAGATTCACGTACACCTAGGAAGTCTTACCAGGATTTCATCTCTCTTCTCCAAAGGTAAATCTTTGGGCCTGGCTCATTCCAACTGAAGCCTTTAATAAATGAAGAATGGAATGGGTTAACGTGGAGCTGAAAAGGCTCTCCCAAGCAGTTAGACAGGTCTGGTCTCTGACTGTGTTGGCCGTCCAGCTCTGTACAGAGAGGGACGTGACGTGTTTAGGGAAAGCATATGCACAACCAGTTACTTCTCTGCCCATTGACCCAGCTCCAGCATCCTTGCTAAGGGGCAACGTCACTTGTCCCATGTTCATGCCCATTTTCTTTGCTGTTTGCACCTTGTCTAAATCACCATTTCTAGAAGTAGGAGACAAGAGTCTGTTGCTCACCGTGGCATCCTTTAGCAGGAACAGCAATTCCACAGAGCCACGGCCAAGCACAGCTTGGTTTAAGGCTGGCACTTGGCAAACCTGTCAGTGACTTCTGAAGCCTTTAACCACTTAGCGATCTCTCTCCCTCTCCCCATTGATATCTCCTCTTGGGAAAGGATGGAGCTTAATGTGTCACCTTTCCTGGGATCCTTAATGTTCCCACTGCAATCTATGGGCCTTAAACCAAGGGAATGAAGTGCTGATGCAGGACCTCAAGGAGGGCAGGGCTCTGCTTGGCTGCCAGCAATGGAAGGAAAGCCCTGAACAATCAGGGGCTCGTGCCCTCAATAACAAGGGATTTCATGCGATTAAGTGCCCTAGCGCCCTCAGGCATCACCTTGACCTGGGAAGCAAGGTGGGGGGAAAGGAGCTGAGTTACTTCTGGGATATTTGGGGATCTCCCAGACTGGGATTGAGATTTACTATTTAGCCTCAAACCACTTTTTTTTAAAAACTAAAATGATCACTATGTCCCCAAACAGGTCAATAAGATCGTGAAAAAGATCAGTCCCCAAACTAGTTAGTATAATGACCAATAGCCAACCTAGTCTAAATCAACTTTTTGAAACCACAATATTTTCTCCATATTACTTCTAAAAAGAATAATATACTTTTATGGGTAATTATGTTTTTGACTCTATTATTTATATTTGGAAATATTTTAATGTATTAAAAACAAGACAGAAAAATGAGTAACTTTTCCAAAGAACTGAGCCTGTTTTTTTTCTAACCTATATATTGGATTAAATTAATTCTACAAAACTATAGACTTTTGCATTTATATGTACAACAGCAAAGAAATGCACTTAATAATACAGAGAAATAGCTTTAGAAAGAAACAAGTCATTATTGGAAAGTAGAGCTCTAAGAATTAAAACCCATTCTCAATCATTCATACCAATACAGGGAAGAAGCATGGAAAATAAAAGGTGCAGTCATCCAGATCTGAATTTGCCTAACATTTTTACTGATCATCTACTGTGTTTGAGGAACTTTGCCAAAAACATTCATATGTATTATTGCATTTAAATTAAAGGCATCTTGTTAAAAACAAAACAAAACAACATAGAGAACAGACTTGTGGTTGCCAAGGGGGAGGGAGGGAGGGAGAGGGATGGACTGGGAGTTTGGGGTTAGCAGATGCAAACTATTACATTTAGAGTAAATAAACAACAAGGTCCTACTATATAGCACAGGGAACTGTATTCAGTATCCTGGGATAAACCATAATGGAAAAGAATAAAAAAAGAATGTATATATGTGTATAACTGAGTCACTTTGCTGTACAGCAGAAATTAGCACAACATTGTAAATCAACTACGCTTCAATTAAAAAAAGAAGACATCTTGTATATGCATCCCTGCACTAGATCTGACTGTCAAAGTCTTTGCATTTACACAGAACTGATTCACAGTGGGTCCGGACCAGTGGGCAGACAACACTCATTCATGTACACACATATGCATCCCTGGCTTCACAACTAAAAAGCAAGCTTCAAAACTAAACTGGCTTCTTGTACGCTAGGAAAAAAAACCCCACAAAAACCCTTCATGTACAAAGCAAGTGGCAGAAATAAGAAAATAGCAGGACACTGTAGCAGGAGAGCAAGCAAGGACCTCACTTACGGCAGCTTTTAGGACCATTACATTTGGGCAGGATCATGTAACCATGGCTGGTAGTGAAGCTCTGAGAGTTGTTAAAAATGAATCAACACTATAAATAACGTAAGTGGATAATAATCCATTAAGTGCTGTACATTACTGTGTTGTGTTAGGAGGGAGATGTGTCATCCCAAACATGGTCTGGCTCATCTCAATCACTCTCCAGTTTTTCTCTGGTCTCTTTCTACCCTACCCCACAGCATTTTCTCATAAGGAAGTTACTTTTATTCTTACCGAGTAGATGCTATGCCACTTCTCTTTCCCTTTTAAAGGTCTTTGTTACAATGCCCAAAGAAATCTCACCTCTACCTCATTAAGACCCACAGTCATTATGTGGCCACCTTCTCTTTCCACCAACTGCTAATTTGAGGTCATTTAATTCAATTCAACCTTCACTGAACTGTTGAGATGAATCAGACATACTCTGAAGCAGGAATACAAAGATGAGCCAGGTGATCTCTGCATACCAGGAGCTTATCGTCTCCTTACAGAGAAATATATCAACATAATTTTAATTCATTCAGTCACTCAACACATATTTATTGTTTCATGCATTCATTCAGTGAAGATTTATTGAGCACCTACTTTGGGCCAAGCCCAGTGTTAGTTTGGGTTTCCCCAGAAGGACTGCTGGAGATAAGGACTGAAGTGCAAGAGGTCTATTATCACGGTGGCAATTTCAGGAAACACTGGAGGGGGAAGTAGAGAAGGCAATGCTGCAAATAAAAGGTGTGTTATGAAGTGAGTGATCACCTTGGCACCCAGGGCTTAATCTTGCCGGGCGACAATAAGAAACGGTTTAGTGCACACTCCTTGGTTACCCCACCCAAGGGGCGAGGAAGCTATCAATTTATAATATTTATATACCAACCCTGTCTTTGGTTGAGAGCTGATCGAGGGGTGTGGTGTTAATTCCCTGGTCCTTCCAGCTTGCCATGCATGTGTGGGCAAAGTGAGCTCCTGTGACCAGAGAAAGCCCTCAGGCAGAGATTCAGGTGCTGATGGTTAGACCGGTGGCGGCGGCAGTGTAGGGCAAGAGGGGAGGACGGACACAATGCCGTCAAATGGTAAGAGCAAAAGGGACACGGGAGGGCCTCTGACAGGCACTGTCTAAAAGGCTGGGCATAGGGGTTGAGGTGTGAGTGTAACAAACAATATCCCTGGAATTTAAGAAGAAAGAAAACAGACAACTGTAACTAATGTCACTGATGCTCTATGCAGAGCACCTGGGTATTAAGAAGAGTTATCAGTCTGGTTTGGGCAGGGGGTGGGGAGGTTCTAACGCAACGTGAGAACTGCTCTAGCAGGCATATATATCAGGGTACAGTGACAGCGAAGGAGGAGGGAACAGTTAGGTGATTATTTCTGAGAATCAAGGAAAGTTTCAGAGAGGAGATGCTGACTCGCAGAGCTTCTGGGCACAGAAGAAATGTGTAAAACTAATAAATGCATAATGTCTACCCTTCAGAAACAAGTCGATGGTCAAGGCATGGCAACACATAAGCACTGAGTTCTGCGACAGCTCAGGGCAAACGTATTTGCAAAGGTCTTTCAAGAAGTTGAGGACACGTGAGATGAAAGGCAGTTATGGCAAAGTAGATAAAGTCCTGGCCTCCAAGTCAGAGACTTGATTTAGTTCTGTGCTGTCATTTAACAGCTTGGCAAGACACAGAAAATGTCCCTGGGTCTCAGTTTCCTCTTCTGTAAAATGGAAGAACTTGAAAACCTTCCTCTCTCCCACACCTCACCAACACAATGCTTCCTCGCAGCCACGAAGACAAATCTCATCAGGCCCTTTTCTCTCTCAAGATTCCAGTCTCCAAGGCCATGTCACTTCCCTGGACTCTGAACCCCACCTGGCTCTGACATTGCCTTTTCTTTCTTTCTTTCTTTTTTTTTTTTTAACATTTGGGCTGCTCTGGATCTTCACTTCATTGCAGTGCACGGGCTTAGTTGCCCCAAGGCATGTGGGATCTTAGTTCCCTGACCAAGGATTGAACCTACGTCCCCTGCATTGGAAGGCAGATTCTTAACTACTGGACCACCAGGGAAGTCCCTGACATTGCCTTTTCTACTCCCACCTTGCACTCCTGCCCATCTCCCCGGTGCCCTCGGGGACTCAATCAATGGGACTCAATGGGCAGCAAATCTCCTATCCTTGAACTTTTCAGCAACTGTTCCCTTCCCCTTCTTTTTCTGAGTCTAACTGAACCCTGACTCTGCTTCCCCACCAGCCCTCCCAAGCTGTGGCTTCTCTCCCTCTCACCTGGGGTTACTGGGCCTAGAGGTAGGAGAGACATGCTTCTTCCTACTCTCATCGCAGCTTGACCAGCATCCTTCTCTCCTAAAACACCCAACGTGACTCTCATCTGACAACACCACACATCTCCCTACTTGTGCAGGTCATCTAAAGACCCCAGTCACTCCCCTGTCCTTGAAGCTTTAGCTCCAGACTCACTGACTCCCCTGTGCTGTCACAGATACTGGTGATTTCAATTCCCCATGAAGAATTCTTCCAATTCCCAGGGCCTCTCTGTTTCTTGACCTCCTTTCCTCCAAGGATCTTGTCCACCATCCCACCCCAGCCACCAGTACCAGTTACATTCTAGACTTTATGCAGTGATCATAACTCCCATCTCCAAACACCGTCTCCTATCTTTCCAGCTCACTCTATAGTACCCCAACTCCAGCCACACTTTGACGCCACCTGGAACTACCATGCATGGATCCCCCATCTTTTCACTGTCCCTCACCCGCTTCATACCCTATTTCATTTCCATAGTCAAGCACCACAACATATATCCACAAATCCTTGCACCCATTTCTTGCTTGGCTAAACCACAACCCTAGTTGGACTGATCCAACTCTGCCTACTTCATGTGCCCTCCTGTGCAACGGAGCATGTCTGAAGAAAAAATACACAAACCTGCTGACTGATCTCAAGGGCATCCTTATTGCTGCCTGCTAAGCACTGTTTCCCTAGTCCATTCACTCTCCCTCAACACCAGACATCTATTGCACACTTTCTTTTCTTGCTTCAGATCTTCACTTCTTCCTCCCTCCTCCTCATTCTCACTCTTCCTATTTCAGGGAGAAAAACTGAAGCAATCAGAAAAGAACTTTTCTATAACTTCCCACTATCACATCTACCCACCTGCACCTGTGCCAGTAGGTGACCTTCTCTATTATAATGGCTGAAGTGTCCTTGTTCCTGGCTTAGGTCAGCTCCTCGAAATAGGCACTAGATCCCAATCCCTCTCAGTCACGTAAGGCACTGCTCCAGCAAGTCACCTCTCTCTCCTACATCACCAATTTCTCTCTCTCTATTGGATCATTCACACCAGCATGCAATATTCTGTTATTTCTCCCTTCTTTAAGAAAATCCTCTCAAATCCATCTTTGAGCAATATCTTAGCTCAGGCTGCTATTACAAAATACTATAGGTTTGGTGACTTAAACAACAGACGTTTATTTCTCACAGTTATGGGGACTAGAAGTCTGATATCGGGGTGCCAGCATTATTGGGTTCTGTTCCTGGCTTGCAGACAGCAGCCTTCTTGCTATATCCTCACATGGCAAGGAGAGGGAGGGAGGGAGAGGGAGAGGGAGGGAGAGGGAGAGAGGGGGAGAGAGGGGGAGAGAGGGAGAGAGGGAGAGAGAGGGAGAGAGAGGGAGAGAGGGAGAGAGGGAGAGAGGGAGAGAGGGAGAGAGGGAGAGAGGGAGAGAGAGGTGTCAAGTTCTCTCATCTCTTCTTATAAAGGCACTAATACCATTCATGAGGGTACCACCCTCATGACCTCATCTAAACCTAATGACCTTCCAAAGGCCCCCCCTCCAAATACCATCACATTGGGCTTCAACGTATGAATTTTGGGAGAATACAATTCAGTCCGTAGCAAGTTATCAACCCATTTTTCACTTTCTCTTTATAACAAAACTCTTAAGGCAGTGTGTATATTCCCTGTTTTCCATTACTTCATTGAAACTGCTCTTATCAGAGTCACTAATGCTAAGTCCACATTCTATATCCAATGTTCAGTTCTCAGTCCTCATCTTAACTTGATTTACCAGCAATAGCTGAAACAGTCTCATCATGTCTTCCTTCTTTAAACACATTCTCCACTTGGCTTCCAGGACACCACACTCTCCAGGGTTTATTTCTTTTACTTAGGATTCTTTGCTGGTTCTTCCCCCTCTCCCCAACCACTAAACAGTGGAGTGCCCCAGAGCTCAGTCCTTGGACCTCTTTTCTGTCGACAGTCACTCCCGTGATAGGTGTATGGAGATGCTCCTACTTTTGATATCTTCAGGCCAGGGCTTTCCCCTGAATCCCAAGTTGATATGATCAACTGCCTACTTGCCATTTCCATTTGGATGTTTAATGGGTACCTTAGACTGAGACCTGATCCTCATCACCTGACCAAACCTAATCCTCTCACACACTTTCCATATGAGTAAGTGGCAAACTTTATTCTTGCAGCTGCTCAGGACAAACTTTGGAGTCCTCCTTGATCAGTCCAACGTCTACACATCCAATGTCTGATCCAGTAGGCACATTCTGACAACTCTGTCTTCAAAATATATCCAAAAATCCAGTCACTTTTCACCTCCTCCCCTGAAATCATTCTAGTCCAACAACCATCATCCATCATCTGTTACCTGAACTGCAGCAAGAAACTCCTAAGCCATCTCTCTGCTTCTGCCCTTGCTGTCATCAGTCTATTCTCAACACTGTGGCCAGTATGACCCTGTGAACATAGGGCAGGTCATGTCACCCCTCTGTTCAAAACTCTTCAGTAGATTCCCAGCTCATTCCAGAGTAAAATACAATGTCCTTCCATGACCCACAAGGCCCTATACACTGGCTCCCCCCATGACCCACAAGGCCCTATACATTGGCTCCCCCCACCCCACCTCTCTGACCACCTCTCCTAATGCTCATTAACTCTCTGCTTTGGCCACACTGGTTTCCTTGTTGTTCCCTCTTGCCTGAACCACTCTACTCCCGGATATCCAAACAGCTTGCAACCTCATCTCCTTCAGGTCTTTACTTAAACATCATGTTCTGGGTGAGGACCACTCCAGCCACCCTATCTAAAATTACAATCCCTTTCTCTGCCCCCAGAAATGTGCTACTTTTTCCTCCTTTTCCCTTCCTTATTTTTTTTCCTCCTTAGCTCTTTTCACCAAATACTAATGTGTTTTAACTTGTTTGTATTCTATCTCCCCATCTAGAAGGTAATCTCCTTCAGAGGCAGGGATTTCTGCCTGTTTTGTTCTGGTGCCTAGATCAACACCCCTCACATAGTAGGCAGTCAACAGATATTGTTGAGCAAATGCATGAATGAAATCATAGTAATGAGGGAGGCTGTGTCTGCCCTCACTCTCTGTTACATCTCCAGCACCTAGCACAGCACCTGGCCTGGCACAGAGTGGGCACCCAATTGATATTTGTGGAATGAACTAAAGGAATGAATAGGATTGTTGTGAAGATTAACTGACACATAAAAGATATTTAAGTATTAATAACAGAGTTACAGGAATGAGGAATGAAGAACCGTTATTCCTGTTCATTCCGCAATGCAAAGTAACTTAAATGTATCACTTCCTCATAGCAGGAGTCTTGAATTACATTTTTTTTTTTTTATTTATTTTTGGCTGTGTTGGGTCTTCGTTTCTGTGCGAGGGCTTTCTCTAGTTGTGGCAAGCGGGGGCCACTCTTCATCGCTGTGCGCGGGGCCTCTTACTATCTCGGCCTCACTTGTTGCGGAGCACAAGCTCCAGAGCTGCAGGCTCAGTAGTTGTGGCTCACGGGCCTAGTTGCTCCGCGGCATGTGGGATCTTCCCAGACCAGGGCTCGAACCCGTGTCCCCTGCATTGGTAGGCAGATTCTCGATAACTGTGCCACCAGGGAAGCCCCTTGAATTACTTTTTAATAGTGAAGGAACAAGTAGAACTAGATTGAGAATTTCAGATCTTGTTGGAGTTTTGTATTAAAATAATATAAAGCCCTAATAAGGTGAAGTCTCTCCAGGAAGTGGGTAAGGTGACCCACCTACCTACTGGAGGAGTGGGTGGAGTGATGTGAGGCTAGCAGTGATGTACCTGGATGTCCATGGACTCTCTGCTAATAAGGGGGATGACAAGGAGGTATGGATGGATGGAGATGACGTGGACCTCTCTGATGATGGCTGTGTCCCTTCCACCAGGCAAGCCTAACAAATTTGGTGGAGGTGTATGGTAGCAACAACAGGTGGTTCAGAAACCTATAAAGCAGGGCTTTGAGATCCACTAAGGATCCCAATCTATTGGTTCTAGAACGTTTTCCAACACAGTTCATGAGCTGTCCCTAAAAACAGCTGTTAGAAACATCAACACTTCAACCCATCCTCAGCCCTTGAGGTCAGCCCACAGTTATAAATGTGGACCCATGGGGTAAAGCGTATCCATTCAGCACTCACATGTTTGGAAACATTACATGGTTGGTGCTTCCACCTACTGACCTTTCCACTAGTGCTGGATGGTGGTTTCTTTGGATTACAGGGTGTCAGGCACAGGCCTTTAGCAGGGACTGAGGTTAAAGATCAACCTTTGTGCACAAAGGTGAGCATGGTACCCTTTTCTGCTAGTGTCTTCTAGCACAGTAATGGGAGTCCATCCTTTCTCTGTGAGGCCTCTGTTGTCTTTTGGAAGGCTGCGATAAGACCATTTCCTCATTCAAGTTTACTTAGGATTTCCCCCTACCCAAACTTTTTAAATATTACTCACCTGGTCACTACAAAGAACAAAGTGAAAGTAGTCCAGAACACCTTAACGTAAAGAACCTGACCTAGAAACTGCCCTATGGCCACCAAGGTTTTAGCTCTGAAAGTAAGGGAAGAATGCTGAATCACCCTGCTCCTAGAAGCCGAACTGTAGCACATCTTCATTTCCAGGGCAGGTTCATTTCTTCTGTCTTCGTATCTGTCCCTGAGTTTGGGACTATACTTTTTTCTTGAGACAGTTAATTGTAAAGACCTTTGGGTGGTCAAAAAACTTGATTTTCACCAGTGACTCTGCCCTCAGATAAGTAAATGTGCTCGTCACAAAAACAGTTATGTGTTCAATCATGATCTCCCAGACACAGCAGCTAACTACAGTACATCTCACATACCTGAATTAGCCTTTAAGGCACTTCACTCAGTCATCCAACAAACATCAACTGAAGGCCTACTATGTACCCGTTCCAGAGCATATATTTGAGGAATACCCAGTCATTTAGCGGGTGAGAGAAGATAAACTTTGTAAATAGATAAATTACAATAAAACACGATAAAGGCTATCTTAGAAGGTCTGTACAATGTTATTCGGCAGCAGATGGCAGAGAGAGATTCCTGGGGGCTGGGTAAGGAGTCAAGACAGACCCTATAGAGAAGAGTGACTTGAGCTGGATATGCAGGGTGAATAAAAGTTCCCCATGGGGGAGGGAGCTGGACCAGACAGGCATCTCAGGCAGAGGCAACTTCAGTGCAAGGGGCAGGGAGGTCAGTATAGGCTGAAGCATAGGGTGGAGTGGAAGAGAGGAAACAGAAAGTGCTGAGCCCAGAATTACTGAGTGTTGGTCCCAACTGCCAGCCAGCACTATGTGCCCAGACACCCTGACTGACGTTTATCAGATTAATGTGTAAAAAGAACCTAGACATATGCCTGGCACATGATAAACACTCCACGAATTTTGCTTTGAATATTACTATGTGCATTTTGGTGCCACGTTCACCACCACCTTATCCTCAGGATTGAGACAAATTAACAAATATGTGTTGAATGAATGAAGAACTTGTGGTTTCTAAGAAGGAAATGGCAATGGATAGGATTCTCATAATGCTACATCCAGCAGGAAGGTGAAGGGAAAGTGTTTTCTGCAGGATTGCTTCAGTCACCTGAAGGTCATTCACTCTTCCCAGTAGTCTCCCCCACCCAAATCTATGCTGGGTAGGGCAGACCTCTGGGTTAAAAAGAATAACCATAAAACCTTACATTTGCACAGCTTCTTCAGCTTACTTGTATTATCTAGTTTAAAATAACTGCAGTCTTTAAATCCCCAACTTTTAACCTCTTGTCTGAATCCTATTTCAGATATAACCTGAAATTCTCATCTCTGTATTTGAGTTCCCACTAGCCTCCATGGAGGGAAGACTGGCAATGAATTTAAGAAACTGGTAGGGTCACTGCCCATACCTGTCCCAAACTGACCCCTTCATCTACTCCCACACGAATCTCAAGAAAGAACAGAAAGGAGCCTGAGCAAAGGTGGTACCTTAACTTCCTAAACTATCACATTACTTTGCAACGTCACTGTCTAGCCTCAATTTAATATAATTCAGTTCAGTTCCACATCTGATGTCCTAAGGCATACTTATTCCATTACCACTGGCTGGGAATTAGGAGACCAGGTTTTTAAACTTCAGTTTGCTGCCAATTAGCTGGATGGCACTGAGCAAGTCACTTCGTTTTTTTGAGCACCAGGTTTTTCATTTGTAAAATGAAGGGGTCAGAAGGGGTGATCCTAAACTCCTTCCCAGCTCTCACAATAATTCTCAAATGGGAAATAGCATCGATGTCATTGTAACTCTTTCTCTATTTCGAAGCTAGTAAGTTCTAGAGTTTATTTCGGAGGAATACTTTGGCTCAGCAAATTACCAACAGTTTTCCACAGCTGACTCTAGAAGAAACTGGGAAGTAGACTGCATATCTTTATTCATTCAAAAATATTTCTTCAGTGCCTATTAAGGTGTGAGGCACTATTTAGACACTGTTACAGCCCTGAACAAAGCAAACGAGCTCAGTCTTCTCACGGAATTCACTTCCTTGTGTTTAATTAATCCCCCCACGCACCAAATAAATCTTTTGACTGCTTTGGACAGCAGAAACAGTGATCTAATAGGTTTGTTTTATGTGTTGTGATTTGTGTGGGGCAATCTCTGAATTAGCAAAAAAATGAAAACTGCTTCAAAAAATCCCTGTCTTCAGTTTCTCCATCGACTAGGTAAATAACTATGTAGTTTAAAAAGAAGTAACTCCTTGTTTCTGAATAGATTGAGATACATTCACACATGAATTCCAGAAAAATTTTAAGACACTAAACGAAAGGGGTGAAATGTTTCCTGCAGCATTAGAATTTAATTTTCTCTTTTCCTATGACTGATTCTTTAACATGGGGTTTTAGATACAAAACAAACAGCATTTCTCTTCTCCTTCACAGAATGCATGATGGGTCTACAAAAAGGAACATGATGTGGAATGATGTGACTGTATCTCAATAAAGGCATCTTTATAGGCTGTAAAACAAATAAATAAAGAGCAAACTCTTGGTGTGGAAAGATGTATATACTAGATTTAGATCAGTAAAATATAACAGATTACTCCATTTAAGTATGGTACTGATGCAGAATTTTAGAGCTGGAGGAACCCTAACCCTTAGTTTTATAAATGAGAAACCTGAGATTCAAAGACATAAAGTGACTTGGCCAAGGCAAAGCCAAGATACTCATTAGCAACAAAGTTGTGATAAGAATCCAATTCTACTGATTCTCTGTCCAAGAATTAGTTCTATATTAACTAACTGAGAGTTTTAGCAAATCAAGACTAGAGAGATTGTGCCCTTTATGGCTGACAGCCATTGTTTTAGACTAAATGTATGATACCTGATGTCTGTAGTATATTTCTCCAACAGACTATACAATCTGATATTACTTATGAAGGGTTTAGATAAATTTATAGAGGAAGCATCTGGGACAGATATGTTCTACTTAGAAACAGGTCATATTCAAAATCTCATTTCTAAAAAGCCTGTTCAGAATTTGGAACCCCTTTCCCCTGCCAAAGAAAAGTAACAAATTGTGAGTTAATTTAACCAGGCATGATTGAAATAATACGAATGGTATTCCAAGAAGCACTCTCACTGGGCCCAAAGCCCCTTGAGTCCTGGACCCCCCTGAAGTGACTGGATACCTCCAGACTGGAGGCTGGGGAGACTCAAAACTGCAGGCCAAGGGGAGGTTCCTAAGCCAGGATTCCTAAGTCAGAGACTGTCTGTGTTGGGATAATTAAGAATATCTAAAAACATACGTAACCTCTTGAGGTCATGGTCACAGATGATAACCATGTCTTACCCCAAAAAATCTCTTGGACACAGCAGTGGAGAAATCGGTGAGGCCAGAATGGTCTGTACCTGAAATCTTGGCTTTTCTGGAATCGTAATTGAGTACTTTCAGGGAGGAGGATGAGTTTAAAGAAAACCCATCAAAGGTCTTCTCTCCCACTTTACCCTCAAGAGGTGACTCCAATCTTTCTCAGATTTCTCCCCATCTGCAGGTTCCTAGCTTGGGAATAATATTCTATGTAGCGCATTAATGATGCTTAGACACTCTTGGAAAACTTTTAAAAACATTCATCCTAATGGCAATTTTGTAAATTTAGTGTGGGCTTCTATAAATCTAAACTGACAGCGTATCAATGGGAGCACAATTGGCTAATTTGGGGTTAGCTTGATTTTCTTCGGACCTCCAGGAGACTTCAGGTGAATTTGAGTTCCTTCCAAACTAAGTCTCCTAAGTGAATTAAATCCTGTTCTCAAATCTTGGCCTCAGGGCAGATGCTGGTAGTCAAAGAAGCTCTCAAGGTTAGGGGCTTTCTCTAACCCAAAGAGGTCTCTCAGGGGACAGCGGCAGGTTTGGAGGCCCGGAAGGAGATTTGGCCCGGGAGGGCCCGGTGCGCACGCCCACCCGCTGGCTCTCGGAGATCCCGGAGCGCCTCCCTGCCCTCCCGGGCCCGCCTAGCTCACCGAGGTTGCCGCCGACGATGGTGACGGCGATCTGGTCCATGAGCACCGCCCGGAAGCGCACGTCCTGCTCGGAGCAGCGCTGCCTCAGGGCGCGCAAGATCTGCACCTGAGGGTAGTCCTCGCGGATGCGCCGGTCCGTCAGGAACCAGAGCTGGGAGCACATGGCGGCCAGGACGGCGGCGCCCGGCGGGGCGCGGGCCCCCTCGGCGCCCCGGGCCGCTCGCTCTGGCTGGCGGGCGGCCGGCGTCCCGGGCGAGCGCGCGCCGCGGCTCCACTCCCGCCGGTGCGCCAGGCGCCTCTGCAGCCCTGACCCAGCGAATCTGCCCGGCCACTCAGCGCCGCCGCCGATCCCGGCCAGCCAATCAGCGCGCGGCGGCGGGCGCGGGCCGGCCGCGGGGCCAGCTGCAGAGGCGGCCGCGGCGGGGCCCAAGCTTGCTGCGGCCGGGAGAAGAGACCCGGGTGGGGTTAGCGGCCCCGGGAAGCCCCGAGCGAGGAGTGCGGCGGGGAGGCTGAGGGAGGGCATCCCTGTCCCGCGCTGGACCCCGGCGGGCGTGGCGCTGCCGGCCGGGGTGGGGCGGCCGGAGCGGGAGGGGCTAGGGCGGCGACCCAGTGAAGCCGAGAGGGTGTCCGGGCTGATGGCATAGTGGTCAGCAGCGGGCAGCGGGATGCTTCCCAAAGGCCGTCCCGAGCACCCGGGGGCTGGGAGCATCGGCGTCCCCCTACAGAGCCTGGGGCAGGGCCTCGGGGACGTCCCAAAGGAGACTCCGGGGCCTGGCGAAGGTCACACAGCTAGGACTCCAGGTGGACCCTGGCCTTGGAATGCTCTGCCCAAATCCTGGCCTGGAGCTGGAGTGGGGATTGAGGGTTCAGATAATTTGAAGGTGCGTTTCTCAGGGTCTCAGGTTTTCTTTCACTGGACACCCCCTACCAGGATTCAGCGGTTCTGGGCCTGCACAACCTCAATGTGAAGAAAATAGACTCCTTTTAGTTAGAAGGACCACCAGCTGGTCTTCCCCTATCCCCCCAGCCCGTACAACTGAGTCATCTTTAAACACTGTCCTTGGTCCTAGCCAATCGCAAATTCTGCCAGCAAACAACTATGTTTGAATCCAGACTTTCCTCTCTAAATAACTGAAAGACTGAAGTTAGCCATCTTTGGAGATTGCATTTGCTCTTCTGGCTCATTAAAATATTTGTCTTTTTTTTTTTTTTTTGGCTTAGGGGGGCAAGAGGAATTTCAAAGCAGGCCAAACAATAATTTAGAAAAGGGGTAAGATATCTCAGGTAAGGTATAGGCTTCACTATATATATTTTGCAGGTGTGTGCATTTACCCACTTGATGTGCCATTGGAAAAATTCTGTCTAAATGGAATTTCAAAAATTAATTATTTTTCCAGCACTGTTAAGTAAATCTTTTTGTGTTGCAAAATACCCGCCCCCCCATGAATGTATTTTCTTAAAGTAACAGTAACCTAGTGCCCTATGACTTAGTAACTTTCAAAACTATCTTCTAACCACAGATCAACTTGGGCACTAGAGGCTCTATCTTGTACCTTGACCATTTCCTTCATGTCCTATGGTATATATTTTGTACATCCTGATGCTTTCTACTTGCTTTTGCAGGATCATAATACATAGGATGTCTATAAGATGATCAGAACCATAGCTGTCTGGAACGATAATTTGTATATAAGAGTCACTAAATTTAGAAGTTGCTTACAATCCATTTTCATAGTCATCTTCATAAGTCGAGAATGTTTAATTCATACGCAGATGGATGCCAAGATTCCCAAAACCCAAGCTTGAGGAGAACAGGATCTGGGGATCCAGATGTTGTGATCACTTCTTCACTGTCTTTGCTCACCCTCCCTAGAAGGTTGCTAACACCGCTGTGATCTCCCTTTTCTAGGATGGGTGATAAGTGAGAACCTGGGACAGTGGCATATCCAGTTAGGACATAGCTAAACTTATGTTGGTATGTTTTGTTCTATTATCAAAATTATCAAGCACAGAGGTAACTGCCCCAGATTTGGGTTATTTTCTAAGATGTATTACCTTATATAATATTTCTCCATAGATGACTCCCAAATTCAGTCCCCTGACCAGGGATCAAACCCACGCCCCCTGCAGTGGAAGCACAGAGTCTTACCACTGGACTGCCAGGGAAGTCCCCAAATTCAATTTTAACCCTGATGCCTCCTGAGCTTCAACAATATAGAAACATGCTGTCCTGCCATCACCTCAATGTCCCTAGAGCTAAACTCATTCTTTTCCCCTTCATTCCAGATTCAGCTGTCTTAAACAATAAGGAAAATGTATTATCTCATGTAACAAGAAATCCAGGTAGGTCAGTTCTAAAGTTTATTCATTTAACAGCTCAGTAAATTTATCAGGGACCCAAATTCTTTCCATCTTTTCACTCTGACTACCTTAGGCCAGTGCCCCTCATAGTTACAAAATGGCTGCCATAATTTCAGCTGCCACGTGCATACACACAATGTCCAGCGGAAGTAGAGAAACTGTTTCTTTCCCTGTGTCTCTATTTATTAGCAAGGAAAACCTGTCTCAGAAGACCGCAAGCAGGCTTCTCACACTCTCCCACATCTAAACCAGTCACCAGCAGAGAGTAAGAAGCCATCATGAGTGGCTTAATGTAATCATGATTTACCCACTGTGGCTGGGAATTGGAATCCCACCAAGCACATGTACAGTTAAGTGAACACCTGGGCAAGATTGGGGTTCTCTTAGGAATAAAGGGAGAATAGATGTTGGGAGGACAAACACTGGTGTTTGATACAGATGGCAATAAGGTAAGGCAATAAGGCTGTGGTAACAAGTGATTCCAAAGTGGCTTACAACAACAAAGTTTTATTTCTTGAAATACTGTACATGCCCATAACAGGTCAGTTTGGCATATTTGAGGTTGTCTTCATGCCAGGACCCAGGCTGGTAGCGTAACCTTTTTCTGGAATAATGTTGGTCTCGTGGAAGGGGGAAAATGATCACGGTGAATCACACGCTGGTTCTTAATGCTTCTGCCTGGAACTTTTACATGCTAGAGCTTGCATTTTCTCGGTCAGAGCAAGTTCACCTGGCCAAGTCTGACATTAGTAGGGTAGCAAAGTATTATCCTTTCCTGGCAAGGGCAACAAAAATTTGTGAAAAACTATAACTGACAATACAGTCTGCCACACTCAAGGATGAGAAATAGCCAAATCCTACTCTGCTAATCGTGTCTCCTTCCTTTAGGGTTCCCAGGGGAACTATATAAAAGAAAGAAATTGGAATAGAAACCAAAGGATCATTTTATTCATAACTGAGCTAGCACCCAATAACCTCTAGAGCAGAACTGTGCCAAAAGACTGAATCATATGGCTTATGTGTAAGGCTGAAGTGAAGCTTCGTAATTCCCTGCTCCGCCTCCACCCTCTAGATTTTGGGACTGTCATGCATAGGCATGCCTGTGGAAAGAGGGGAGAAGATGATCAGATCTGTGAGCAGACCAGCTTTACTCAACCAAGTGAGAGTCAAATGGAAACTGGGCTGGTCCTACCTGGAGCAAGTGCTCCTGACCATGTGCCCTTTCAACACAAAGTGACCCAACCACCAGTAAAATGTGAACTCGTTAGTGTCCTGGGCTCTGACCAATCAGATTAAAAACTTCTTCCTTCTGAAGGTAGCCAGTCAGAGGCCAGGGCAGAGGAAAAGGGAATTCCTTCCTATGTTCTCACATTCTCAATTTTGTTCTCTCTTAATCCATTAGGAAGAGGGGTATAAAAGTCTTTTGCCAAACAAATGAACATGCCTTGTCTATTTGCCTCCTCATCTAGACTGTAAGCCTCTCGAGAACAAGGGCCAATGCATCGTGCATCACTGTTTCCACATATGGTAGGTACTCAAGTATCTGTTGATAAAGTTAGGACTGTCGTGTAAAAGACATCACTGTGGACTTCCCTAGTGGCGCAGTGGTTGGGAGTCCACTTGCCGATGCAGGGGACACGGGTTTGTGCCCCGGTCCGGGAGGATCCCACGTGCCGCGGAGCAGCTGGGCCCGTGGGCCATGGCTGCTGGGCCTGCGCGTCCGGAGCCTGTGCTCTGCAGCGGGAGAGGCCACAGCAGTGGGAGGCCTGCGTACTGCAAAAAAAAAAAAAAAAAAAAGACATCACGCAATTTCAGTTGAGAAAACTGTGGTCAGTTACAGATATACTAGGTTTTTGTAACCTGGGATTCTGGGGCCCTATTTCTTATCTTACTTCCAACCTTCTATATATTGGCACAAAAGGGTACTGACATGTGGGTCTGGACAGTGGAAAGAAAGTGAAAGTCTTTGTAAATATTACACGTGACCCCAAGCAGATTGATATGTCAAGTTAGAAGATCAAAATTCAATTGACCTCAATAAATTAGAAAAATGGTCATCAATAACAGGTTAAAGTGCACTAGGATAAATGGAAAGTGGTACATTGAAGGAGCAAAAGAAGCATCACACATGCATAGGTTAAAGAGAGAAAAACTGGCCATGCAGGAATGTGGCCAAGAAAGACCTGATAGTTGTGGCAAACCAATAACAGAATGAATAGAAAAATGGTGGGCTATATTAACAGAAGTCTACAAGGCCAAATTCATCTTCATATCCCTGGGACCTAGCACGGTGCCCGGCACACTGCATATTGATAAATAGTTATTGAAAAAAATTGTGTGGCTTTGGTCAGATTGTTCATGCTATTCTGTCCCTCCAAAAGCCTTTGCATGATCAATGCCTATCCACTCTTCAAGACCCAGCTCAGATACAATTCTAACATGTTATCTTTCCTAAAATTTACCTTACCCTCACCTAGAGGAAAGCTCTCCATTTCTGAATCCTCATAAGCAGTTAATAACTGCTAGCTTACATTAATTATAATTAATATGTATTTAATTATAATTATGAAATATAATTTATTCTAGTCATGGGCTCTCAGTAATTATTGGGTGAATGGTAACTCTCAGATTATGAAAATCCAATATACATAATTTCAAAATTATAGAATTAATGACTAAAGGAAGCGGTCTGAAATTCTAGAATTTTGCGTTACTGGCACTGACTCTCTCACTTTCCTTGGTCTAGTAATCCAGATGTCTGCTTTTCCCTCATCCTCTTATTCAAGCTCCCACCCCTTATTCCCTCTCACACCAGGGTCTTAAGGAACAAGGCAGAATTTACTGAAGGGGAGACACGATGTACATCTTGTACACTGCAGTAATTCACTTGAAAATACCCTACAACACACCTCTTTTTTTTTTTTTTATAGCGGTACGCGGGCCTCTCACTGTTGTGGCCTCTCCCGTTGCGGAGCACAGGCTCCGGACACGCAGGCCCAGCGGCCATGGCTCACGGGCCCAGCCGCTCCGCGGCATGTGGGATCTTCCCGGACCGGGGCACCCCTGCATCGGCAGGTGGACTCTCAACCACTGCGCCACCAGGGAAGCCCAACACACCTCTTTTTTCAGAGTACTCTCTGCTTCTGCCAGTATGGATCTTTTTCCACTCCACTCCCCAGCCTCCAGTCTTGTTGCTCTTAACTTCCCTTCCCAGAGTCCTATGCAGATTCCTCAACCTTTCGTTATTGGGAGGAATGCATTTTACCCCAGCTCTACTTCCAAACTTTCACCCCTTATGAATTACTGTTTAGCAAAACAGGCCTTTCAATTAACAGATCCATCTTCTTCAGGAAATAGAGGGGGATTATAAATAATTTTTCCCTGTTGCAGATATAATTAACACAAAATGACTAAATGGGGTTAGTCAATGAAGTCTTCATTGGAAGCTTGTTGGAGTCAGCTTTTGAAGATGACAGTAGATACAGCTTTGCAGGGCAGAGTGCAAGGAAGACATTCAGGTGGTTGCTAGCTGCTGTCTGGCTCTGGATGAGCTAGGCTCTCAGAACCAGGTAGAAGTTTCTAGTTTTCAAGGGGCTTTCCCTATAGCTCTTGAGACAAGGCTGCGTAATTGCTTATCTTGCTCTCTGCCAGCCTTAGCCTCACTCAGCTATAATCATTAAAGATAGATGTTTGTTGTCTCAGTCTTTCCTAGTTCCTTAGCCATATCTGACAAGTCAAGAATTGTATTAGAAGCCTCAGCACTATCTTTCCTTTCCTCTCATGTTACGATACAGGCTATGCTGCTGTAACAAAGAGACTCTACAAGGAATTTATTTCTCTCTCACTTAATATCCAGTAAGGTGGATGTCCGGCATGAAAAGGTAGCTTTTTCCCCTTGTTCAACCTGGGACCCAGGTTCCTTTCATCTTAGTGTGTTACCTGCTCCAGCAGTGTGGTCATTGTTGGCATGGTCGAGGCTGGCTTTATTAACCACACCTGTGTTCCAGACTTCTGGAAGGAGCAAGAAAAAGTGGAGACAAGTAGCTTCCTTGTAATGATGTAACATGAACATTATACTCCTAACTTTCATTTACATCCCAAGAACTTGGTCACATGGTCACATCTACTGCAAGGGAGGCTGGAGAATATATTCTTTAATTGGACAGATATGTGCCCACCTAAAACTCAGTGGAGGGAAGAAGGGGTTCTATTACTAAAGGGAAGAGGAACTGGAGGTGGGGATGATGAGTGGTTTCCACCATAGCTCCTTATCCCTGTGTGAGATAAACTTCTTAGCATGGCATAAGTGACCCTATGGACCTTCGGCTCTCCGCTCTAATAGTATAGAATTCCTTGAACTGCCCTGAATACGGTTTTGTGTGTTTCACCTCTGTGACTGTTCATGGTAAATCTTGCTTGCCTTTCTTTGCCTGCTACAACCAGCTCAAGCAGCATCTTCTCCAAGAAGCCTTCTAAACCTTAGTTTGGCATAAGTGAACCTTCTTTGTGTACTCATAGCGCACTATGCATTCCTCTCCTTTGGCACTTGTCAAATTCCCCCACTATCAGCACAAGCTTGAAATCATCTCTTTATGGCTCCGTCTCCATCTAGACTGTAAAGCAACTTGAGAGCAAATATGCTCTGTCTCAGACTTATTTGTATCCTTAGTACCTAACTGTGCTAAATTCCTTTTGCCCACCAGTGGGGAAAATAACTTGCACTATCGCCTGACCCCCTGCATGCCCACTGAGTTGTGGCTTTCATCTGTAATGGCCAGACTGTATACGTGGGCATTCTTTCCATTTGGATGGAAGCACTAGCCTGAAACCCCTGCTGATCTAGGATACTGATCCTCTTGCTAGGTTTTGTGAATTCCTGCCTCTGGGGGGCCTAAGACCTGTTTTGTTACACCCTAGGGGCTGACTGCTAACCCAGAACCAGGGCATGACACAGCCATGGCTAGGTCAGTTTCCCCCAGTTCTGCTCCTAGTGGGCTCTGGCTATTTCCCCCTTATCACTGGTTCATCCTGCTAAGGCTTTATCACGCCTGACCTATGAATGAATTTGCCAATGTTAGGATTAATAAGTATTGTTGATACCTTGTGTTTGAAGCTAACTGGTCCAAGATGGGAATGGATTCTCAGATTTGTGGCATATCACTGACACAAAATGCAATTTGTATAGGCTTTCTTTAGATGAAGATATAGATATATCTTAAAACATATGTATCTTAAAATATATGTACCTGTAAAATATGAATATTTGAGTATGCAAAACCAGTATATTGACAGGGATACTCATTTGGCAAATATTCTTTATTTCACAAAAGGATTGACCAGTCTTAGGAATTAATCTCTCTCTTTTTTTGGTATAACTTTAGTCATTGTTCAGTGAGGCAGCTTATGTCTGTCCTGGAGAAAGCTCCATGTGCACTTGAAAAGAATGTGTAGTCTATTGCTTTTGGATGGAAAGTTCTGCAGATATCTATTAAGTCTATCTGTTCTAATATGTCATTTAAGGTCACTGTTTCCTTATTGATTTTTCTGGCCATTGATGTAAGTGGGTGTTAAAAGTCCGCTACTATTATTATGTTACTGTCAATTTTTTTCTTTATGTTTGTTAATATCTGCTGTGTGTATCTAGGTGCTCCTATGTTGAGTGCATATTTACAATTGTTATATCTTTTTGTTGGATTGATCTCTTTACCATTATGTAATGTCCTTCTTTGTCTTTTGTGACAATCTTTGTTTTAAAGTCTATTTTGTCTGATATCAGTATTGCCACCCCAGATTTCTTTTTGTTTCCATTTTCATGGAATACATTTTCCATCCTCTCACTTTCAGTCTTTGTGTGTCTTTAGACCTGAAGTGAGTCTCTTGTAGGCAGCATATACATGGGTCTTGTTTTGTTTTTGTTTGTTTGTTTTAATCCATTCAGCCATGCTATGTCTTTTGATTGGAGCATTTAGTCCATTTACGTGTAAAGTAATTATTGATGGGTATGCACTTCTTGCCATTTTGTTAACTGTTTTCTGTTTGTTTTTGTAGTTCTTTTTTGTTCCTTTCTTCTTGTTTTGCTCTCTTCCCTTGTGATTTGATGACTGTAGTCTCTATTGTTATGTTTGGGTTCCTTTCTCCTTTTTTTGTGTGTATCTATCATAGATTTTTTTTTTTTCTTTTGCGGTATGCGGGCCTCTCACTGTTGTGGCCTCTCCCGTTGTGGAGCACAGGCTCTGGACGCGCAGGCTCAGCGGCCATGCTTCCCGGGCCCAGCCGCTCCGTGGCACGTGGGATCTTCCCGGACCGGGGCACGAACCCGCGTCCCCTGCATCGGCAGGCGGACACTCAACCACTGCGCCACCAGGGAAGCCCTATCATAGATTTTTGATCTGTGGTTACCATGAGGTTTATATATAACATCCCATATATATGTGATTATATTAAGTTGATAATCCCTCAAGTTTGAATGCATTCTAACAACCCTGCATTTTTACCCCTTGCCCCACATTTAATGTTTTTGACTTCATATTTTACATCTTTTTGTTTGTGTATCCCTGAACTACTTATTGTGGATATAGATGATTTTACTACTTTTGTTTTAACCTTCTGACTAGCTCTATAATTGGTTGATCTACTACCTTTACTGTATATTTGCCTTTACCAATGAGATTTTTCCTTTCTAAATTTTCATGTTTCTACTTTTGGCCTTTTTATTTCCACTTAGAGAAATACCTTTAACATTTCTTGTAAAACCAGTTTAGTGGTGCTGAACTCTTTTAGCTTTTGCTTGTCTGTAAAACTCTTTATCTCATCTTCAAATCTGAATGATAGCCTTGCCAGGTAGAGTATTCCTGGTTGTAAGTTTTTCCATTTCATCACTTTGAATATATTGTGCCACTCCCGTCTTGCCTACACAGGTTCTGCTGAAAAGTCAGCTGGTAGACTTATGGTAGTTCCCTTGTATGTAACTAGTTGCCTTTCCCTTTCTGCTTTTCACATTCTCTCTTTATCTTTTGCCATGTTAATTACAATGTGTCTTGGTGTGGATCTCTTTGGATTCTTCTTACTTGGGACTCTTTGATTCTGGACCTGGATACCTGTTTCCTTTCTCAGGTTAGGGAAGTTTTCAGCTATTATCTTTTCAAATAAGTTCTCTACCCCTTTCTCTTTCTTTTCTCCTTCTGGTATCCCTATAATGCAAATGTTAGCATATTTGATGTCTTCTCAGAGGTCGCTTAAACTATCCTCATTTTTTAAATTCTTTTTTCTGTTCAGCTTGGGTGATTTCCGTTACTCTGTATTATCTAATCTACTATTGTTTCCTTCTAGTATATTTTTTATTTTAGTTATGTATTCTTTGTCTGTGGTTCTTTTTTGTATTTTATAACTCTTTAACCTTTTCACTGTGTTCATCCATTCTTCTCCTGAGTTCATTGAGCATCTTTATGATCATCACCTTGAACTCTTTATTGGGTAGATTGCTTATCTTCATCCACTACACTTAGTTCTTCTTCTGGGGTTTTATTTTATTCCTTCATTTGGAACATATTCTTCTATCACCTCATTTTGTCTAATTCTGTTTTTATTTCTATGTATCAGGTAGGTTGGTTTTGTTTCCCAATCTTGAAGAAGTGGCTCTTTGTAGGTGACATCCTTTGGAGTCCAGTGGCACTGCCCCTCTGATGACCAGAGCTATATGCTCTAGGGGTGCCCTCTGTGTGGGCTGCATAGGCCCTTCTATTGTAAAAGGGTCAACTACTGTGGGCATATTGGTAAATACCATATTGGGCATATTGGCCTGGCTGGTGGCCAGGTCCTGCCTCATGCAGAGGCTGCCAGCCCACTGGTAGGCAGGGCTGGGTCCTGGGGCAGCTGGTTGTGCAGCTCACAGGGTCCCAGGACTGGTGCCAACTGGCTGGTAGGCAGATGAGCCCCTAGTGCTAATAAGGGAGAGGGAAGACTCCAAAATGGCACTTTCCAGCACCAGTGTCTTCATGGTAGAATGAGCTACCCAAAATGACTGCCACCAACATCTCTGTCCCCAGGGGGAGTCACAATTGCTTCCTGATTCTCCTGGAGGCTCTCTAGGATCAGCAATTTGGTCTGACCCAGGCTCCTTTCAAGATCCAGGCTCTATACTGGATCTTGGAGCGTGAGATTTTGTGGGAGCCCTTTAAGAGTGGAGTCTTTGTTTCCCACAGCCCTCTGGGTCTCCCATATGCAGGCCCCCTTTAAAGCCAGACATTCTGGGGAGGTCATCATCCCAGTGCAGGACCCCAGGGCTGGAGAGCGTGATGTGGGGCTTGGATCCCTTGCTCCTTGGGGAGAATCTCTACAGTTGTGATTATCCTCCCATTTGTGGTTCACCTACCTGAGTCTTGACTATACTGTACCTCCATCCCTCCTACCTGTCTCATTGTGGTTCTTTCTTTATAGCTTTAGTTGTGGAAAACCTTTTCTGCTAGTCTTCAGGTCATTCTCATTGATAGTTGCTCTATACATTGTTGTAATTTTGGTGTGCTCATGGAAGGAGGTGAGTCAGGGTCTTCCTACTCTGCCATCTTGGCCACACCCCCTCTAGTGTTCTTGATGAGATGAAGATGTATTGGCAATTTGTAATGAATTGAAGCGAAGTTCCCGGCTTCAAAAGGTCACTTAAGAGTTAGAGATAGCTGCATAGCTCAAGTGCTCAGAGCCCTTCCAAGTTTCACTGCCTGTATTAGTTAGAAGTCATTCATTTACAAATGTCAGAAATACAGTTTAAACTAGTATAAGCAAAAAGGGAATGTACTGGCTTTCAGTCCTTGGAAGTGTAGGAATGGACTTCAGCCACAACTAGATAGATCTAGGGACTAATATACATTTTCCAAGTTGGTCTTTCTCACTCTTTCAACCCCTTTCCCCTCCATTCCCTCTCTCTCTCAATCTCTCCCTCTCTCTCTCTCTCTCTCTCTCTCTCTCTCTCTCTCTCTCCCTCTCCCTCTCTTGCTCTCATTCTCACTCTCACTCTTCTTTCTGTGTGTTGATCCCATTCTCTTCCACAAGAGATACCTTCTTCGACCTGGCAGGGAAGTTAGACCACTTCACATTCTCAATGTGCTTTATGTGGAAGACCAGGTGCATTTTTTTCTACCTCTAAACGAAAAGAATCCCAGAAGAATTTTGATCGGCCTACCCCTGGACCAGTCATTCTGGCCAAGGCTATGTGGTACCTTGGTTGGCTGGGCCCTATGGCTGTGAAGCAGGATGGTGTGATTAGCAGCTTCACCAGGCTCACACAGTTTGTGTGGGTTTGGGCAGACAAAACAAGACATACCCACCATGCTCTCCCGTCTAAGGCCTGAGAGTCCCCAGTAAATATCTTACGTGTCCCCACCAAACAGCCCAGGCTTTATTTCATACTTTTGCTTGCTTCTACTCTTACTGCTCCACACTGACCAGTACTTGCCTTCTGTGTGGATTCCTGCTCCATGATTCCCTTGGACTGCCACTTAACACTGATACCACCTAGCTGGACCGCTGTTGGCCACTCTGCTGCTCAGGCCAATGCTTGTGCTGCGTTTTTTTCCTGGACCTCTCTCCTCTCAGTGCTCTATTTGGACATGTGCCCATGAGCTTCTCAGTTGTTCTGACAGGGACCAGTACATACGGTTGTGCAATCATTCACAGTTGTGAGGGTTGTTTGGTGCACAAGGGCACACATGGGGACTAAAATCTAGCATGAAATGCAGTTCACTACGCTAAAGTTGTACACCCTCCCACATGTACTCCAAGAGGAAGAAACACTTTTTCTACTTGTACAGGGGTACCAATCCATGCTCCCAGAAGCTGTGACTTCCCCCAGATGACTTTTTCTAATTCAGATGAAGGCTCCCTAAGGGCTAGCAGTAGTGAAGATCTTGCTGTTTCCTTTGAAAAGGAAAGGAACAGCTCCTTCTCATCTGTTTGCTATTGTATCAGAGGGATGCCACTACCATAAACATAAGGCTGGGAGAACAGCAAGGATCACAGGTTCCCTACCCCACCATCTAGCTATAACATCCTCACATGCCCTCCCAATATGCCAGAGCAAAAAATAATGAAAGACTGTCACAAATGTGACAGCATTATCAAAAGCATGCAGAAATCAGCTATGTAAATGGAAAGCCTGTTGGGTTCTCTGTTTTATGAAATTGGCAAATTATTCATCAAGATAGAAAAGAAAAACAAAGAAAAACTATGAGAATCGTCTCACAGAGATACTAACCATTACCATGCCCAAGTAACCCGTGTTCGCGTTTAATCACACAGATTGTGATGGCTCTCACAGGCAGGTCTTTTAGTGTTACCTGCAGCCTTAAACCTGCCCCTCTCCCTCCTCCCCAGAACTTATGCAAGACACCAATGGGCAGTAGCTGGGTCTGGACACGTTTGGGTAATAGCCACCATGTTGGTTCTACAACTACCATGCTGACCAGTCCTGCTGCCTGTGGCTGGTCACACCACACCATTTCATGATGAATGCTCTCCTAGGAATCCGGAGTCCTGCCTACAATTTGCCCCTGTCAACTCTCCCCCTGCCTGTTTTCCCCATCTCTTCAGACATACCTATACATGAATCGTGGATACGGTTTGAGTTCTTTCCCTAGAAGTCTTCTCAACAGGCAAAACAGAGAGTGCAGTAGAAAACTGGAAGAGTTGTTATCTCACTATACTCCAGCAATATCCAAATCCCAGTTACATCCCAGTAGGCACTACCTTCAATAGCAATAGAAGAGAATGTGGCTACTGGTGTCACGTGGTATGTCCTTTGGACCAGTGACTCAGTGAAATCAAAGGTGGTCAAACACATCTGCACATTTCTCAATCTGTGTCTCTCATACTCCTCCCCTATGATTCTATTTTTCTGCAGAAGGACATGAAACTGAAGGAGTAGGGGTGCTTCCTAATCTGCCACCCAGAGACATTCTTTTGTATTCCTTTTGTGTTATCATCAATAAAACTAGATGGGGTTCTAGCCGAGGATAGCACAGGGTAAGAGGGAGGTGTGGAAGGGATGTGTCCTGAGGAGTTCCTGACTACAGCAAAGAGGATTAGAAGGACCTAATGTAGAGATAGCGAGAACAGTGAAGTAGATGCCCCTAACCATGGGAGCTTAGCTCTGACTGATCAGATTAAAGGAAATAAAAGAAAAGATAATTTCAGCAATGGAAATGAAACAACTTTGGATAATTGGCTTTCAAACTGATCTGCCAACCGAGAGTCAGTCCTGTACCTGCTGAGCTAAATTCTTGGTAAAAAACAAGAGTTAGATGACTCACACCCATTACTTGGAAAAATTAATAGTGTCCCTTCTTGCCTGGGAAGCTGACATCATACTATCAGTGTGTGGTATTTATTTTGTCACGTCTTGCTGAAGCCTTCCGATTTTATTTGTTTTAATCATGAAGCCAGCTACAGGTTCCTAGGAACGGTTGTTATTTGACAGCATCATATAAGTTAGTCATGTTCAGTGGAAGTGAATGTACTGTACACAGCAGAGTTCAGGTTGAATATAGAGGAGGCAGCACAGGTAGTAGGAAAAAAACACTGAACTAGGGGACCCAAGTTCTTGTCCTGCCTAGCACTGCTAACTAGCCAGCAGTGTGACATTAGGAAAGTCGCTTAAACATCACTAGCCTTAAGTGTAAAGTGAAGGGTTTAAAATTAGATAACCTATTATTTAAATTAACTAACTTCTAAGGCCAGCTCTAAAATGCTAATTCCATAGTCTCATTGGAAGTGGCACAAGGTGTTCAAGAAACTCATAGACAAACACCTGGATCAAGCGCAAATTAGCTGAACTGAGCCAACTACCAAGAGGAAACAAACCCACGCTGGTGAAGACCAGAGGTGTAGCTACAAAGTCCACACTTGTTTTCCAGGAAGGTGTGTGATGGCTGGGCACAGGGGCATGACAGATAGTACTGTGAAATAATTTAATCATGGGCTCACTAAATGTTCCTTTCAATCTAGGTATGAGACTTGAGATACAACTAAATGTTTCCCATGACTTGCTATGTATATATATTTTTTGGCCTGATATCACATCTCAAGGGAAATATATCCAAAAAGACCTACTCACCCAGTAAAGTTCTTTGTGGTACCTATAGAGGCTGTGTACAAATAACAGATAAGTGGTAATGCTAGCATAAAGAATTATGTTGTGGCCATTCTGGTTGTATCAAAATGTGGCCCAAAGGTTAGCGGGACCTCCTGACCTTGCTTGATCTACAGTATTGTTCATATTCACAAGATACAATGTGTACTTTGTTGATGGCACAGCTTAGATTCTGTGTGCCCTCTTAGTTGTCTATGAGAATAGGAGAAAGGGCCCTAGCTTACAGGAGATATGGCTTAGTCTAGGTGTGGGCAATACACATCACATACCCAGAGACTGCAGACAAGACAAATGAGATGCTTAGAAAGTCTTTCTGAATACCACCATTTCCAGAAGACAGTCACAGTCTACATACCAAGTCTTATGTCCCAATACAAGAGTCCTGAGTCAAGGCATCCTACTGCAATCACTTGCTTTCAGTATACCATGGCCATGGCTTCCCTGGGGAGTACTACCCCAAAACTTAGTCCTTCTGGGGGTGATTGATAACACTTCTCTTTTCCATACAAGTTCTGAACCACCTAATAAACAAGACAGGAGCTGGCACATGGAGGACAAATTAATGTTTATTTTCAATGTATTAGAGAATGTGACTTAGATGTGAGAGTCAAGCTGTCTTCTTAATCGTGAACCTCAGGGTCAGACAGACTTACCACCTGGTCAGAGAAGTCACTGAATTTCTGTAGGACTCCTCCATAAGGGAAGGACATTTATGAAACACACAACATGAAGAAGCAGAGCAGAGAGCCTGCTATCTGTAGCCAGACCTGCTCCCCAAAGGAAGGAGATAAGAAGGTGTTCTGCTGTACATGCCTAGTTTGTCTTTCCAGACTTACCAGTCAGGTAAATTACTGTCTTCCCCAGTATTATGCTAATAACGCTGCTCCTGCCAAGTGCAAGGGATTTGAAATTGAGAGGAAGCATTGCTCCACCCAGCCTCCCTTCCCCACTGACGAAGCCCAAGACCTTTTCCAGGCTCATAGGGAGACCTAAAGTTTCAGCAGTGAAACGACACATTTCCTCCCTTTCTAACCCACCCCTTGGGACAAAACAAATTAAGTGCTCATAATACTAGGCAGAAAACTGTTCATTAGGGGTTCAGTCAACAAAGAAGGAAACAGTCTGCCCGTCCTGCTTTCTTCCGACACTGCATCCCAGGGTCCGTTCCTCCTTTGGGATAACCGTGGCTGGCACAGGATATGGGGGTGGTAACAATGACTGAATAATTACTTGGAAGCTTCTGAATTCTTGTCCAGAGATCCTGGAGGGTTTTATTTTAGGGAAAACCAAAGAATAGAGTGGGACCATCCCAGAGTATGGTATTCACATGCCAATTGACACAAAATCAAAAACTTGCTTATCTTTGGCCCATTCTCCTTAAGGGTACTACCTCAGAAACCAGGATTCACTTTTTTTTCTTTTTTTAAAATAAGGTTTATATATATATACTTTTAACAGTATTCGATTTACAGAAAAATTTAGATTTTGCCATGGTAGTAAAGAGAATTCCCATAAATCCCAAACTCAGTTTCTCCTATTAGTAACATTTTACATTAGTGTGGTACACTTGTTATAGTTAATGAAACAATATTGATACATTATTGTTAACTAAAGTCTATATGTTATTCAGATTTGTTTTGCTTTTTTCCTTCTAGTTTTATTGAGAAATAATTGACATGCATACTGTATTAGGTTTAAGGTGTACAGCATGATGGTTTAATTTACATGTATTATGAAATGATGACCATATCAGTTTAGTTAACATCCATCATCTCATATAGGTACAGTAAAAAGAAAAACAGTTCTCCTTGTGATGAGAAGTCTTCGGATCTACTCTCTTAACAACTTACCTATATATCATACAACAGTGTTAGCTACAGTCATCATGTTGTACATTACATCCCTAGCACTTATTTATCTTATAAGCTGAAGTTTGTACTTTTTGACCACTTTCCTCCAGTTCTCCCTCCCTCCACCCCCTGCCCTGGTAATCACAAATCTGTTTTCTTTCTAGGTGAATTTGGTGTTTTGTTTTTTTAGATTCCACATATAAATGAGATCATACAGTTTCGGTCTTTCTTTGTCTGCTTTATTTCACTGAGCATAATGCCTTCAAGGTCCAACCATGTTGTCACAAGTAGTAGGATTTCCTTGTTTTTTTTAATGTCTTAATAGTGTTCCATTGTGTATATATACCACAGCTTCTTTATCCATTCAGCCATTGATGGACACTTGGGTTGTTTTAGTGTCTTGGCTATTGTAAATAATGCTGCAATGAACATTGGGTGCAGATATCTTTTTGAGCTAGTGTTTTCATTTCCTTTGGATATATTCTCAGAAGTAGAATTGCTGGATCATACAGTAGCTCTATTTTTAACTTTTTGAGGAATCTCCATACGGTTTACCAAAGTGTCTGCACCAATTTACGTTCCCACCAAGAGTGTACAAAGGTTCTTTTTTCTCCACATCTATGCCAGCATTTGGTATCTCTTGTCTTTTTGATGATGGCCAGTCTAACAGGTATGAGGTGATGATTGTTTAGTTTTTACCAAATGCCCTTTTTCTGTTCCAGTATTCCATCCAGGATACGACATTACATTTACTTGTTATATTTCCTTAGGCTCCTCTTGGCTGTGCCACTTTCTCAGAACTTACCTTGTTTTGGTGACCTTGATAGTTTTGAGGAAAATTGGTCAAGTATTTTGTAGGATGTCTCTCAACTGGATTTGTCTGATGTTTTTCTCATGATTAGACAGGGGTTATGGCCTTTTGGGAGGAAGACCAGAGAAGCAAGGTACATTTTTCATCACATCATATCAAGAGTACATACCATCAACATAACTTATTACTACTGATGCTGACCTTGATCACCTGGCAGAGGTAGTGTTGGTCAGGTTTTTCCACCATAAAATTACTCTTTTTTTCCTCCTTTCCATACTTCTCTGTTTGGAAGGAAGTTACTATGTGCAGCTCGCATGTAAGGGATGGGGGGTTATGCTCCACCTCCTTGAGGGCAGAACATCTACATAAATTTTTTTATCTTTATTTTTTGCGGTACGCAGGCCTCTCACTGTTGTGGCCTCTCCCGCTGCGGAGCCCAGGCTCCGGATGCGCAGGCTCAGCGGCCATGGCTCACAGGCCCAGCCGCTCTGCGGCATGTGGGATCCTCCCGGACCAGGTCACGAACCCGTGTCCCCTGCATCGGCAGGCGGACTCTCAACCACTGCGCCACCAGGGAAGCCCGCTACATAAATTATTTGGAACTTTTTTGCACAGGAGGTATGTCTCGTCTTCCCCATTTACTTATTTATTCAGTCACTTATTTATATCACCCACTGACTTCTTACATGTAGTTTTTCATCTGGCCACATGCTTAGAATTCAGGAGAAACTCAAATTGGATTCTTATGGATATTTGTTTTGTATGTTGGATTACAACCCAATACTGATTTGATTATTTTACTGTTTGAATTGTTCCAACTTTGGCCATTAGGAGCTCTTTCAGTTGGTTCCCATGGTCCCTTTGACATACCCCCATCTTTGTCTTATTGTGTTTATCTGTTTTGTTTTGTTTGTTTTGTTTTTTTTAGCACTACAAGATACTTCAGGTGCATGTTGTATATTTCCCATCCCAATCCTAGAATAAGCCATTTTTCCAAAGAGGCAGAGTTCATTCTTGATTTAGATATTTACATCTACAACAAACTCATTAAAACGTGGTGAGGGAGATTGGAAGCAGAAGGGGTGGGTTCCCATTTCTTACTGATTCAGCTATTTTACCTTGCTTACCCCCGCAAAAGTTTGAAGTCTATATTTGTTTCCTATTGTTGCTGTAACATATGCTATTTCTTATTGCTGCTCTAACAAATTACCATAAACTTAGTGGCTTAAAACAACACACATTTATTAGCTTATACTTCTGGAGCGCAGAAGTCTGAAATGGGTCTTCTGGGGCTAAAATCAAGTGTTGGCAGGGCTGCGTTCCTTCTGAAGGTTCTAGGGGAGGATCGGTTCCTTGCCTTTTTCAACTTCTTACGGCTATCTGCATTCCTTAGCTCATGGCCGCCTTCCAGCTATGGTATCACACTAACCTCTGCTTTCATAGTCAGTCCTCTCTTTCTCTCTCTTCAGCCTTCCTCTTCCATCTTTTAAGGACCCTTGTTATTACATTGGGCCCACCCAGATTATCTAGAATAATCTCCCTATTTTAAAACCTTTAATTTAATCATATCTGCAAAGTCCCTTTTGTCATGTAAGGTGACATATTCACAAGTTCTGGGGATTAGAACATGAACATCTTTGGAGGGTCATTATTCTATCTACCACAAAATCCTAAAACCAAAAAGTGACATCTGCTGATAAATCCCAGTTTTACCTATTTCCTTTATGCCACACAGGACATTCTAAATCTAAACATTTTCAGCCTCAGACAATCATTTCTGCTTTTCCCCAAAAGAGCTAATAATAACTATTATTTAATAAACCTCCCTAAACAACTTATGCCACTTTTTGGTATTTTGCCCAGAACAGTAGCACAATTTTCCTCACTAATTCTAGTGATATTTTGCCCAGTAGCAATTTAGAAAATGCAGGTTAAATAGTTCATGTGGTTGATTTCCTACTCTAACCAAATGATCTCTAAACAAGAAAGGCTAAAGCCTTTATCCAGGCTCATAGGGCCATGATGGCTCTCAATGCCTATTTCTTATCTTCTACATCTTTTCCATACTGGAAGTATAAGCCCCATCCATCAGTCAATCACATAGATCAGGGAATCTCCAATTATGTGTCCCATAAGACAGACCCAATATATTAGACTTAAATTTAAATACTTGTGAATTTTTTCCCCAATGGAGAAAAAAGTTATAGTGATGAATAGAATGTTATACATTTCAAAAGTGTTCCCCATTAATTATCCTTAACACTGGTAACCTCACACTGCTAGTCTGTCAACACATGCTAGCTGACAACAAAAGAAATGAACAAGAAGCCAATTAATATTAACAAGAAAGTTAAGAGATAAGAAATAACAAGTCAGGAGTTCCCTGGTGGTCTAGTGATTAGGATTCGACACTTTCACAGCCGTGGCCTGGGTTCAATCCCTGGTAGCAGAACTGAGAACCGGCAAGCTGCGTGTGCGGCCAAAAAAAAAAAGGGAAAAGAAATAACAATCCTGTCTAGTTTGATAGCTTATGGTGCTTTTCTGTAATTTCATGTTGCATGCAAAGAAATACTTTGCTAGCCAAAAGGCTTTCTCATGTAAAGAATCCAACATGTAAAGGATAAATATCTTTCTAAATATGGTGGAGCCAACTACTCTTTCTTCATTGTATTGGAGAGTCATTTTAAAAGGAAACCATTTCTGTCTTGTGAAAGACTAATATAATCCTGGAGAGGCAAGAATATGGACTTTGGAGCTAGGTAAATCCGAGTATGAACATCTTACTGGCTGCATGACTTCAAATATATTGCTTAACTGAATAATTAGAGATAGTTAGGAATTACATTTGGTTATTTGCAGAAGATTCTAATTAAAGCAATTTAAATATGAAAGAGTCTTACCTCTTCCTCAAAATAAAGAAGTGCAGAATTAAGCAGTTCAGGACTTGTGGTGGCTCCTTGATAATTAAGTTTCTAGGTTCTTCCTTTCTGCATGCCCCACGATCTTTAGCACACAGCTTCCATATTCTAGGTCACTCAAGATCTGATATGGCTTTTGTTGCTCTAGCCACCTCATCTGCTTTCCAAGCAGCAGGAAGGCTGAAGAGCAACCAGAACTTTCCAGGAAGCCCCACCCAGTGACTTCTGCTTCTGTCTATCTGGCTGCTCCTCTCTGTAAGGGCAATATGGGAAATGTAGTTTTTCATCGGGACACACTGCTCCAATTTTGGAAGGAGAGAATCACATTGGATTCTGTGGCAGAGATGCCTAAACAATCCCCAACGCCCATGATTTCCTTCTTCTTTTAGTAATAGAATCACCACCATACCTATCTACCACTAGTTTTACCTTGGCTAGTAGCTACTAAGTAGAGGCTACATTTTTCAGTCTCTCTTGCAGTTAGTTGTGGCCATGTGATTGTGATCTTTCCGGACAATGGGATGTGAGCTGAAGTGTCCTTGTGCAGTTTCCTGGAAAAAGGAACTGGCTGTCCTTCATCCTCTCTCTTCCTCCTTCCCACAGGCTGGGACATGTCTGGGTAGTGGTGAGCCAGCTTTTACGATACAGATGAGGATAATGCCCTTGATGATGGTGGGGTAGCAAGAAACTACTGGGTCCCTGGATAACTGTGTGAGGCAAAGCCACCTGCCATCTTGGACTTTTTGTCTAACTGTTGTGTTTTATGAGAGAGAAATAAACCTCCACCTTGTTCAAGTCACTGTATTTTGGTATCTCTTTGTTAGAGCAACTTAGCCTGTATCCTAACTAATACAGCTAACTTTCTGGGCCTCAATTTATTTTTGTGTAAAATGGCAATGGAATTATATACTCCACTGGGTTATTGCAAGGAAAGAAATATAAGTAAGGCACCTGGGCCATAGCTATTATATGTAATAGTTATTAGCATAAGTTTCACAAGAGGCTTCTGAGGAGTTGATTAAAGCACTTGGAGGAAATAGTGCCAGTGTAATGGAGGACCATTATATGTGATTGGATCTTGATTTAGCAACAAAAGCATAAGAACAATAAACGTCTTGGATTTAAATGTAAGTAAGCTAGTTAAAGTGTTTAGAAACATCACGTAAAGCATTTTCCCTTCTTAATAATTTGAATGATTTCCCTGCCTGAAGTTGACATGAGGGAAGTTCAGAATGCAGAGACGATGAATCAATAGTAGACATCAGAATGATACTCCAAAAGATAAGGTGGAACTAGCCTTCCCTTGGTGGGCTTCAGAAGTGGGATCAGGGAAGGCCACAGGACAGTGTGGGTTTCCTCCCCCACTCTTAATGAGGGAGAAAAACAGCCAGCAGGAAATGTAAATTCTGAATTGACAAAATTTAATTTAAACTCATAAAGACTTAAACACAATGTTTTCTCTGCTACTAGCAGGAGTAGAGGCTTGAGTCTAAGAATTAATTGTGAAAAACAATGAGCGTTATATTCTTTCTTTTGTACCTCTGAGTCATGGTATGCAAATTTCTATCCTGCTAGATGACACAGGTCAGTACAAAAAAAAGCACAATTATAGGTCAATTTCATTTATGAACATGGATTCCATAATCTTAAATAAAACATTGGCAAATTTAATCCATTAAGATAGTAAAAGAATAATACATCACATCCAAGTAGAGTTTAGCCAACAAATGCAAGTGTAAAAAGACTTTAAATTGGAAATTTCAGCCAGAAACACCAAGGCAGTAGATATTAGATAACAATGTTGTCAGTAGACCATTTTGTAAGAATTTCAGAGTAGAGAGTCAAAACCTAGTTTCACAATTCTCAACTCCCTTACCCTCAGGGTGTAAAAGTTGTTGGTGCAGGACTTTGTAAAGAGGACTTTTCTGGAAAGAGCTATGCTGTGAGTGTCTCTCCTCCTCTCTCTCAGTGAGCAGGGGTAGGGGATGCATTCCCATTCTCCTCAAGTTAAGAGGGGGCCATTTCAATGGGACAATCTGGATACCTTGATATATAACTCCTCCAGGTAGTAGACAAGTGTCTGACTCATGCCTGGAACATGTGAAAGGCAGAGATGGGCTGGCTAGCTGATCCTGTCACAAGGGTAAAGGGGAAATGAATCAAGTGGCCTGTACTCCAAGAGTAAGTCAGGGTGAAAGATTTCTTTGGAGGGAGAGCTGGCTTAAATCCTTTCAAATCCTGCCCAAGAGAACTGCCTGGAAGAGCCATGGGACTCCAACAGAATGACCCAGTGTATCATGGACCACCAAAAACCAAAAGCTGAGATGGGAGAGGCCAATGGAAGGGAAATGGTGTCACCTGCATAGTGGCAAGAACAACAGAATGTTCCTACTGGGAGCCTCTGCAGAACCCACAAACATACCTCAAGTGAGAAAGAGTCAACTTTTAATATTTCCCAATCCCAGAGAACATGAGACTATTTAACAAGAGTGTTTCTCTCGCAAATGTGAGAGAGCCAGCTGGGAGAGAAGGCGATAGATACCCAAGGTAGAAAATGAGAATATAACTATGGCCCTGCCACCCTCCGTTCCTGCTGTAAGTATTCATGAAGAAGGTCCAAGTTAGGGGAGGAGAGGAGTTTTCACTTTAAATAAAGTTTGTCATTTTGATTATTATATAATTGGGCATTCTAATGCCTGAACAGAGACTGTCATGACCATGGGACCCTTTATTATCTAAGCATCATGTGAATGCCCAAGATTCATCTGGAGTGGAAGGGAAAGTGTCCCAATGAATAAATTTTAAAGGCACATTGTAAATAAGATCCAAAAAGCATAAAATTTAAAAAAACTGGTAAATTAGATGTCATGAAAATTTAAAAATTTGCGGATGTTTCTACACAGTGGAATGCTATTCAGCCATAAAAACATGTGAACTACAGATATGTACAATAACATGGGTGAATCATAAAAACAATATGCTCAATGGAAAAAGCCAGACACAAAAGAATACATACTATATGATTTCATTTATATGAAATTCTAGAAAAGAGAATACTAACCTACAGTGACAGGAACCAGGTCAGTGATTGTTTGGGGCCATAATGTTCATCATAGCGCCATTCATAATAGCTAAAAAATAGAAATAACCCAAATGTCCATCAACTGATGCATGGATAAATAAAATGTTGTATAGCCATACAGTGGCATATTATTTGATAATGAAAAGGAATGAGATACATGCTACAACATGGATGATCATTGAAACATCATGCTAAGTGAAAGGAGCCAGTCAGAAAGAACCACATGATGTGTGATCCCATTTATATGAAATGTCCAGAACAGGCAAATCTGTAGAGACAGAAAGTAGATTAATGGTTGTCTAGGGCAGCAGGAAGAGTTGGGGTAAAAAGGGTACGAGGTTTCTTTTTGGGATGATAAAAATATTCCAAAATTTATTGTAGTGATGATTGTGCTACTCTGTGTGAATATACTAAAAAACACTGAATTGTACATTTTGAATGTGAATGATCTCTCAGTAAAGATGTGAATTATCTCTCAATAAAGCTGATACCCAAAAAATGGTGTTGGAAGTCCTACTGAGGAAAAGAGTCAAGGTGGATTCTTACCAATATCACTAAAAATATACCTTCCTGATAAATTAAAAACCTAAATATAAAAAATGCTATGAGGGACTTCCCTGTTGGTCCAGTGGTTAGGACTCCGCGCTTCTAATGCAGGGGTGCAGGTTTGATCCCTAGTCGGGGAACTAAGATCCCACATGCTGCATGGTGCGGCCAAAAAATAAGTTAAAAAAAATTTTTTTTGCATATGTTTTTAAAAAATGCTATGAATTTATTAGGAGAAAACTGTAGAAAAATGTTTATGGCCTTTGGAGTAAGGAAAATCTTGTGGAAGAAGATTCAAATAGAAAAAAGATTTAAAAGAAAAGTTATACATTTGACTATATCAGTCATAAAAACTTCTGTAAAACAATAAATACGTTTATGGTATCTAAAGCTTAAGGCAGGTAACAGACTGAGAGAAAATATTTATAGTATAAGTATCAGAGAATTAAGACTCAAAAGGTATAAAAAACTGCTATAATTAATTTAAAAAGGAAAAGAACATAGGATACCAACAGACAATTTACTAATGGGAAAACGCAAGTGGCTGATATACATATTAAAATATACATTTGACCAACTCTCCTAGGAATCAGGAAAATTTAAAATAAAAAATTTTGGTAATTCCCTGGCAGTCCAGTGGTTAGGACCCTGCACTCTCACTGCTGAGGGCCTGGATTCGATTCTTGGTTGGAGAACTAAAATCCCATAAGTCATGAGGCCAAAAAAATTTTTTTTTCACCCATCAGATTTTTAAGGAATTTAAAAGTTTGTTAATATTGTGTTAAAAAGGATATGAAAAACTTTCACGAAGGTGAAATGGGTAATTTTCAGAGACTGCTGTCGTAATATAAATTGGTATAGCCTCTTTGGAGGGCAAATTGGCAGCATAGACTGAAATTTAAAATGTGTGTAGACAAACCTCTTAGATAGGCTCATCCACCAGAGGGCAGACAGCAGAAGCAAGAAGAACTACAATCCTGCAGCCTGTGGAACAAAAACCACATTCACAGAAAGATAGACAAGATGAAAAGCCAGAGGGCTATGTACCAGATGAAGAAACAAGATAAAACCCCAGAAAAACAACTAAGTGAAGTAGAGATAGGCAACCTTCCAGAAAAAGAATTCAGAATAATGATAGTGAAGATGATCCAGGACCTCGGAAAAAGAATGGAGGCAAAGATCGAGAAGAAGCAAGAAATGTTTAACAAAGACCTAGAAGAATTTAAGAACAAACACCTAGAAGAATTAAAGAACAAAAAAACAGAGATGAACAATACAATAAATGAAATGAAAAATACACTAGAAGGAATCAATAGCAGAATGACTGAGGCAGAAGAATGGATAAGTGACCTGGAAGACAGAATGGTGGAACTCACTGCTGTGGGACAGAATAAAGAAAAAAGAATGAAAAGAAATAAAGACAGCCTAAGAGACATCTGGGACAACTTTTTTATTTTCTATTTTTTACATCTTTATTGGAGTATAATTGCTTTACAATGGTTGGGACAACTTTAAATGCAACAACATTTGCATTATAGGGGTCCCAGAAGGAGAAGAGAGAGAAAGGACCCGAGAAAATATTTGAAAAGATTATAGTCAAAAACTTCCCTAACACGGGAAAGGAAATAGCCACTCAAGTCCAGGAAGCACAGAGAGTCCCAGGCAGGATAAACCCAAGGAGAAACATGCCGAGAAACATAGTAATCAAATTGACAAAAATTAAAGACAAAGAAAAATTATTGAAAGCAACGAGGGAAAAATGACAAATAACATACAAGGGAACTCCCATAAGGTTAACAGCTGATTTATCGGCAGAAACTCTACAAGCCAGAAGGGAGTGGCATGATATATTTAAAGTGATGAAAGGGAAGAACCTACAACCAAGATTACTCAACCCAGCAAGTATCTCATTCAGATTCTAGGGAGAAATCAAAAGCTCTACAGACAAGCAAAAACTAAGTTAATTCAGCACCACCAAACCAGCTCTACAAAAAATGCTAAAGGAATTTCTTTAAGTGGGAAACACAAGAGAAGAAAAGGACCTACAAAAACAAATGCAAAACAATTAAGAAAATGGTACTAGGAGCATACATATTGATAATTACCTTAAACATGAATGGATTAAATGCTCCAACCAAAAGACACAGGCTCGCTGAATGGATACAAAAACAAGACCCATCTATATGCTGTCTACGAGAGACCCACTTCAGACCTAGGGACACATACAGACTGAAAGTGAGGGGATGGAAAAAGATATTCCATGCAAATGGAAATCAAAAGAAAGCTTGCGTAGCAATACTCATATCAGATAAAACAGACTTTAAAATAAAGAATGTTACAAGAGAAAAGGGAGGACACTAGATAATGATCAAGGGATCAATCCAAGAAGATAAAACAATTATATATGTACCCAACATAAGAACACCTCAATACATAAGACAACTGCTAACAGCTCTAAAAGAGGAAATTGACAGTAACACAATAATAGTGGGGACTTTAACACCTCATTTACACCAATGGACACATCATCCAAACAGAAAATTAATAAGGAAACACAAGCTTTAAATGACACAACAGACCAGGTAGATTTAATTGATATTTATAGGACATTCCATCCAAAAACAGCAGATTACACTTTCTTCTCAAGTGCACATGGAACATTCTCCAGGATACATCACATCTTGGGTCACAAATCAAGCCTCAGTAAATTTAAGAAAATTGAAATCATATCAAGCATCTTTTGTGACCACAACGCTATGAGATTAGAAATCAATTACAGAGAAAAAAACGTAAAAAACACAAACACATGGAGGCTAAACAGTACGTTACTAAATAACCAAGAAATCACTGGAGAAATCAAAGAGGAAATAAAAAAATACCTAGAGACAAATGATGACAAAAACACAGCAATCCAAAACCTATGAGATGCAGTAAAAGCAGTTCTAAGAGGGAAGTTTATAGCAATACAACCTACCTCAAGAAACAAGAAAAATCTCAAATAAACAATCTAACCTTACACCTAAAGGAACTAGAGAAAGAAGAGCAAACAAAACCCAAAGTTAGCAGAAGGAAAGAAATCATAAAGATCATAGCAGAAATAAATGAAATAGAAACAAAGAAAACAATAGCAAAGATCAATAAAACTAAAAGCTGGTTCTTTGAGGAGATAAACAAAATTGATAAAACATTCTCCAGACTCATCAAGAAAAAGAGGGAGAGGACTCAAATCAATAAAATTAGAAATGAAAAAGGAGAAGTTACAACAGACACTGCAGAAATACAAAGCATCCTAAGAGACTACTACAAGCAACTCTATGCCAATAAAATGGACAACCTGGAAGAAATGGACAAATTCTTAGAAAGGTATAACCTTCCAGGACTGAGCCAGGAAGAAACAGAGAATATGAACAGACCAATCACAAGTAATGAAATTGAAACTGTGATTAAAAATCTTCCAACAAACAAAAGTCCAGGACCAGATGGCTTCACAGGTGAATTCTATCAAACATTTAGAGAAAAGCTAACACCCATCCTTCTCAAACTCTTCCAAAAAACTGCAGAGAAAGGAACACTCCCAAACTCATTCTATGAGGCCACCATCACCCTGATACCAAAACCAGACAAAGATACTACAAAAAAAGAAAATTATAGACCAATATCACAGATGAATATAGATGCAAAAATTCTCAACAAAATACCAGCAAACAGAATCCAACAACACATTAAAAGGATCATACACCATGATAGAGTGGGATTTATCCCAGGGATGCAAGGATTCTTCAGTATATGCAAATCAATCAATGTGATACACCATATTAACACATTGAAGAATAAAAACCATATGATCATGTCAATAGATGCAGAAAAAGCTTTTGACAAAATTCAACCCCCATTTATGATAAAAACTCTCCAGAGAGTGGGCACAGAGGGAACCTACCTCAACATAATAAAGGTCATATATGACAAACCCACAGCAAACAAACAAAGAAACAAAAAATGTGTGTATACTATGATTTAGGAATTCCCCCTCTTGGCATCTACTGGAGTAAAGAACTTACCCATGTGCACAAGACACTTGTACCAAGGTGTTCATTGTAGTATTGTCATCGCAGGACAAACTGGGAACAATCTAAAGGTCTAAGGTCTATTCAGAAGTGGACTGACTATGTAAAATTTAAAAGAAAAGGTTCATTTCTATGTATAGAGAATGACCTCCAGGATTTATTATTGGGTGACAAAGCAAATCTGCAGAACAATATGTTTGATATGATACCATTTTGTAAAAACAAACACATAAAACAATGTTATCTGCAGGTATGTCATTTAAACATAAGAGAAAGTCTGAGATACTATTGAACAAATAGTGAATGATGGCCATTAACATGATATTGAGTGCTTTCTATAATATTAAAAGAAATTGCTCTAAGCCCTTTGTGAGATTTAACTCATTCTATCCTTAGAACAACTGTTTAAGATGAAGAGAGATTAAATAACTTGTCCAAAGTCATGAGTAAGTTGCAGAATCCAGACTCAAGTTTGGATACTCTAGCTCCAAGAGTTATCGGTCTTAAATTTGATTATATGTGGGAAGCGAGGACTGGGATTGGGGTGGTGGTCAAAGGGAATCATGGCCTAATATGTAATGTCTTTATTTTTTTAAGGTGCATGAACTTTTTGAGTCAATAAAAATTTATTTAAAAAGAAATATGACAACTTACCAATTATCATAGAAGTTTAAAGAGATAACTTATTGCACTTAATTTGTTAGTCTTAGAAAAGACATCAGCGTAAGCCTATTCAGAGCGCTTTGAAAACTGGAGATGACTACTGTCTGACACGACAACTTTCTGACACAACAATGAATAAAGTGCTTTCAATTTGGAAACTACAGTATGTTAAAATTGAGATTAAGACAAAATTCAAGTACCTCTTTCTTAAGTCTTACCATAAATTATCTTCCCAACCTTCTCTCTTCCCTCCTCCTACACCTTCTAGTAGGAGAAATCCATGCTGTTTCCTGCCCATGTTTTGCTCAATTTGTTCCCATTTAATCCTCTGCCCAAGATGTTTGCACCCCCCACCTCTTTGGTTCAGGGGACCACCAGCATCTAGTTCGATGCAGAGCACGGAAGCTTTTACTATGTGTTAATAGATCTGGAATGACTGCAGTAGAAGCCTTCTTATCCAACAGGATCAGGACTGTCAATGGAATAATTCAGTTAAACTCAGAAACCACAAAATGTCATCTATATTTACTTTAAATATTTTATTTTAACTTTGAGCATATTTATATATATTCATTCACCAATGTTTTAGTGTAAAACAAGGTTGAGAATGAGTCCATGGATTGGAGCTCTGCATTATCTTTCTTGAACATACCATACTCACAGCATGCATTTTTATGATTTCCAGTTTGGGTTTCTTTAAAGTGGAGCAAGAGCTTAAACACACCTGGGAAAGAAATCTGTGTGCAGGACTTTACTTAGAATTATTTACCCAAATTTTTACAGTTGTTTTGCCCACACTTATTTCAATGATAGCTTTTGTTTTTCAGTAACTCAGTCTTTATTGTCTTTTCAAAGCATTCCACTAAGTTTAAAAACAATTTAATGAAATGTTGCAAACATAGAAGGAGAAAAATAGAAAGGACACCTGTTCCCACACTCAGCTGTATGGATGCTACCATACTTGCTTCAGATTTTTCAAAAAGGAATCAATATTACAGAGTTGAAACCTCCTGCACACTCCACACCGATTTCATTTCTATTCCACTCTCCACATCCGTAACAACTATCCTGAATTCAGTGTTTAGCTTTCCCCTATGCATTTTTATACTTAGTAATATGTGTACCAATAAATATATATATATATATGGCTTTGTTTTACATGTTTTGAATCTATGTATAAGCTGTATCATACTGTATTTTTCTCTCATTATGTGTTTGAGATTTATCCTTGTTGATACTTGTAGCTCTAGTTTACTCATTTGAACTGCTGCATTGTATTCTATTTTGCAAATATTCCAAAACTTATTTATTTTATTTTCTCTCTGGTTGAATAATTGGGTTATTTCCATTTTTTTCCCATTACAAACAATACGGCAGTGATCATTCCTTCATATATCTCCTTGTATATATATGTGAGAGTTTCTCTAGCCTAGCAAATATAACAAGAAATGGAATTTGGGGGACAAAGGGCATGCACATCTTCACAAGTATATTGTCAAATTATTTTCTAATATGGTTGCAACAATTTATGCTCTCATTAGCAGTGAGTGGGTTCATTGCTCTATATTCAACACTCATGTTATCAGTCTTTAAATTTTTTTTCCCAGTTAGGTGGGTGTGAAATGGTATCTCAAGTGGTTTTATTTTGATTTGCCTTATCTATAATGAGGTTCATTATCTTTTCATATGTTTATTGGCCATCCGGATGTCCTCTTCTAGAAATTGCTTGCTTCTGTCCTTTGCCCATTTCTCTATTGTTTATCTGTTATTCTTGATTTGCAGAAATTTTGTTAAACTCTAGATATCCATCTTTGTCAGTTAAATTGCAAATATCTTTCTCAGATTGCAGCTTATAATTTATCCTTGTTCATGTCTTATTTTGTTGAATAAATGTTTTTAAAATAGAATTAATCACATTTATCAGTCTTTTCTGTCATGGTTTATGCTTTTGGGTTTTAGGAAATACTTGCTTATTCTGAGAGAAAGATTCTCCTTATGTTCTCTTCAAAATGTTTTGAACCTTTATTTTTCACATTTATGTCTTTGTTTCCCATAGATATGGTTTTGGGTATGTTTTGGGAATAGGAACCTAACTTAGTTTTTTTCCTTTTTTTTTTTCCCTGTATATACAGTCATCTTACCCCAGGTTCTCTGAAAAACAGAGCCTGAGGTACCACCTACATGCTAAGGTACTAAGAGGGGCAATGCCCGAGCAGCAATAATTAGGGAAAAGGAAAGTGAGGTGTGGGAGAAAAGAAAGCAAATACAAGTTGATATGTTACCAAGCTGGCCACAGCTTCCCAAGGAAATCCAGCCTTGGTCACCCAGGACATCTTCCCAGCAGGTTCTATGGAAGCACCACACCTCAGAACAGTCCATCAGAGAGAAGAGGAAGGTTGAACAATTTATCTTCTGCCTCCTCTTTTCTCCTCCCTGTTCTTGGCTGAAGTTTATTCCATTGGAAGTTAAGTCACTTGTGTGTTGTTACACCAACCCAGTGGGGAAGCCAGTCTCCAGGGCTGTTAGATGGTGCTTGATGCTTTATTTGAGACTGATAGTGATGGAAAAGCCATATCCTCCATGAGTCTGGTAGGGTGGGACCTGAACATCAGAGCCATTGTGTCTTCTGCTGTGTTGGGAGCAATGGAGGCCACACCAAAGTTGAACTCTTGCTCTGTGGTAAGACTGAGACAACTAGAAGTGTTAGGAGATGAAGAAATGTCAGTAGTGACTGGGGCTCCCAATGGAGAGGTGAGTCCAGGTGCATTATTTGGATCCTTACCAATAAATGTTCTCACTTATTGAATAGTTCATTTGTAATGCCACCTTGGAATGTATCAAATCTGCACATATTCATGAACCTCTTTCTGGGGTCTCTTTTCTGTTCCATTCACCAATTGGTCTGTCCCTACACCAATATCAGGCCATCTCAAACCCTGCATCTTTAAACTAAGTGGATATCTGGTGGGACAGTCTTTCTATTTTGTTCTGTATCTTCAAAATTGCCTTGTCCTTTTCCTCTTCTATATAAATTTTAAGATCAGTCTGTTTAGTTCCACAAATAGTCATATTTGGATTTTATTTAGAATTATATTGAATTTATAAACTAACTTGGGAAGAATTTACAACTTTATGGTATTGACTCTTCCAGTTCATGAACCTGATAGATCTCTCCTTTTATTCAGGTCTGCGTGTGTGTGTGTGTTTTTCTTTTTATCTTTTAAAATTAATTAATTAAATTTTGGCTGTTTTGGGTCTTCATTGCTGCGTGCAGGCTTTCTCTAGTTGTGGCGAGTGGGGGCTACTCTTTCTTGCAGTGCGCGGGCTTCTCATTGTGGTGGCTTCTCTTGTTGTGGAGCATGGGCTCTAGGTGCATAGGCTTCAGTAGTTGTGACACGTGGGCTCAGTAGTTGTGGCTATGGGCTCTAGAGTGCAGGCTCAGTAGTTGTGGCACGTGGGCTTAGTTGCTCCACGGCATGTGGGATCTTCCCGGACTAGGGCTCGAACCTGTGTCCCCTGCACTGGCAAGCGGATTCTTAGCCACTGAGCCACCAGGGAAGCCCATGTGTGTTTTTTTCAATTTTTATAATTTTCTTCACAATGATCTTACACATTTACAGATTGATTCCTAGGAATCCTGTTATTTTTGTCACCATTGTGAATGGGCTCTTCATTCTTATTATAATTTCTGATTATTTACTGATGTTGAAAGGCTACTGATTTCCTCATATTGATCTTGAATATGGCAAATTTGGTAAACTCCCTTATTAGTTTTTTTTTTTATTAATTAATTAATTTATTTATTTTTGCTGTGTTGCGTCTTCGTTTCTGTGCGAGGGCTTTCTCTAGTTGCGGCGAGTGGGGGCCACTCTTCATCGCAGTGTGCGGGCCTCTCACTATCGCGGCCTCTCTTGTTGCGGAGCACAGGCTCCAGATGCGCAGGCTCAGTAGTTGTGGCTCACGGGCCTAGTTGCCCCACAGCATGTGGGATCTTCCCAGACCAGGGCTCGAATCTGTGTCCCCTGCATTGGCAGGCAGATTCTCAACCACTACGCCACCAGGGAAGCCCCCCTTATTAGTTTTAATAGATTCTATTCTGTGGATTATCTTGGGATTTTGTATGTAATCAATCATATTTATCTATAAATAAGGACAGTGGCCTTCTAATCCCAGTTGTAAGGATTTGTAAAAATCATGAATGAGTGTTAAATTTTGTTGATGTCTTTTTGACATTCATTGGAATGGTCAATTTTTCTCCTTTAATCTGTTTAAATGGTCAGTAGATTTTAGGATGCTGCATTTCTTTTTATTTCCGGGATAATCAACTTATTCTTTGTAGAAACAATCCTCATTCTTTTGACATTCATATTACATTGCTTGACATAATTTTAATTTAAATTATATAATTACAATATCAAGTGCACCTGGCCTCAGTAGGTTATGAAATAAAATACAATTGACCCTGGATAAGTATAAAACTCAAGTGCACAGCAGCCCATTACCCACCAGGATTACACTGATGGTTCTTTTAAGACAGAACGGAGAATGGAGAATATCAGTTAAGTGGAAATCAATCAACAAAGTGTTCACTGTTTAAGGAAATCAGTGGCCAGGGTGACAAAGAACATGCTCTGTAAGTCAACATGAGTTGTCTCCATCCAACCACGTTCAAGAAATAGTTCTTGAGAAATTACTATGCATTAAGTGCCATGTTAGGCATCACGGTTAAGCACAAAGGTGAAGCAGATAGTTCCCGTTCACAAAATATTTTGCAATCCTGTAGAGAGGTTCAGACTGAGTGCTTACATACGTCACAATGAGATGGAAAGAGTCAGACGGATGTCTAAGGAGGTCCAAAAGCTATCATGGAGGGAAGGTGTAACTGGGGGAAAAGAGTGATCAGGAAACAAGTTTAAGAGGAGATAGAAAAAAAAAAAAGAGGAGAAAGATTCTGCTATGAACTGAGAGGAGTTGGACCATTGATATCTACACCAATTGGCCGCTTTAACTGCTCCCTATCTGTTAGCAATTGCCTTGAAAGCAGAACTATCCTCTGATCTCCTCTCATGACCATTTCTTTTCTTATTGGCCTTACACACAGATTCTCCCTCTCTGCCTGTCGTTTTCAGATGAGATGTCCACTCCCTAGTCCCTGGAAACTGTGACTGTGTTGTTTTACATGGCAAGGGACAATTAAGACTGAAGATGAAAAAAAAATGGCTAATCAGCTGACCGTTAAGATTGGGAGATTAGCCTGGATTATCCTGATGGGCCCAGTGTAATCAAAAGGGTTCTTTAGTGCTTCCCTGGTGGCGCAGTGGTTGAGAGTCCGCCTGCCGATGCAGGTGTGCCCCGGTCCGGGAAGATCCCACATGCCCCGGAGCGGCTGGGCCCGTGAGCCGTGGCCGCTGAGCCTGCGCGTCCAGAGCCTGTGCTCCGCAACGGGAGAGGCCCGCGTACCTTAAAAAAAAAAAAAAAGTGTTCTTTAAAGTGAAAGAGGAAGCAGGAGAGCAGTGCCAGAGTGATGCAGCATGAGGAAGACTTCACCAGTCATTGCTGGCTTTGAAGAGGGAAGGGGGTCATGATACAAAGAATACCGTCAGCTTCTAGAAACTGGAAAAGGAAAGGAAATGGATTCTCTCCTAGAGACTCCAGAGGAATGCAGCCCTGAGACATATTGATTTTAGCCCAGTGCTACCCATTTCAGACTTCTGACCTGCAGAACTATAAGATAACACATTTGCTTCGTTTTAAGCCACCAAACTTGTGGTAATTTGTTAAAGCAGCAGTAAGAAAGTAATTAAAAAATGTTAATAAAGCTGATCAGGAGAAAGAACAGGTTTTGAGGGCAAGTTTCTGGCTTTGCTGGTGCTGAGCTGAGGAGATGGTGGTTATCTGTGAAAGTGCCAGAAGGTCATTGGAAATGTGGGTTTGGATCTCAGAAAAGAAGTTGGGATTTGGGATTCTAGAATAATTTCATTGAGGAGATGCTTGACACCTAGAGAATGGGTGAGATGGATTTAAGGAGAAAGTTTACAGAAGTGCTGTCCAGTAGAAATATAACACAAGCCATGAACGTGAGCCAGATTTGCAATTTAAATTTTTCAGTAACCACATTAAAAACATATTAAAAAACCAGACGAAATTAAATTTTAATAATATATTTCATTGTACTCACATATCCAATTTATCATTTCAACATGCAATCACTATAGAAATTATTAATGAGACATTTTACATTCTTTTTCTTGGTATAAAGTCTTTAAAATCTGTTGTACATTTTACACTCACAGCATATCTCGGTGCAGCACATCTATAATTAATTTCAAGGGCTCTAACCATCATGTGGCTAGTGGTTACTATATCAGACAGTGCAGTTTAGAGAAAGTGCGCAAAGAATGGAGCCTTGAGAGACTTCTGCATTTAGAAGACAGGAGGAGGAAAATGAGCCAGTGAAGGAGTAGACAAAGGTAGTGCAATGTTTCAAAATCCAAAGGAATTTCACTTAGGAAAATGTAGTGGGGGAAAAGCATCGCGTGATTTCTTTCTTCAATGCTCTGGCTCATTCAACTCATATTTTAGAGGTATTCCCCCTGTCTGTAGTGAAGCTTTACACTACATTTTCCTTTGCTCTGCCTTTAATAGTCTCATATATACATCTAGCCATAAATTTAGGGGCTCAGATACAGGTGGCTAGGGATAATAGGGTGACTAGGGGGAAGAAGAAAGGAGAACTAAAGTGGTATGAGGTTGTTGGAGGATGTGATGATTTGGAACAGGTGCCTGGTGGGAGTAAGATGGAGATCGTGTTGCCATAACAACTGATTATTTCATTGGCTCAATGACCGTTGCCATGGTGACAAAATCTTTGTGTCAGTGTGACATGGATCCCAAGGGAGAGGATGCTTGTGCAAAGGACCCTTTGCTCATTGGTAAAGCTTTTATATTTGCAATAATTTCTGCATCATTTGATGAAACCTCCCCCAGGAACTTCAATGAACATCGATGTCCTCCCTCCTTCTTCCTGTTCATTTATAGCAATCATTGCTTGCAAAATGCACACATTTTCATTGTTCATGTTCTATATAGTGTTTCCTTATCTGATAGTCTTTAATTGTTTTTTTTAATTTATTTTTTTAAAGATTTTTTTGATGTGGACCATTTTTAAAGTCGTTATTGAATTTGTTACAATATTGCCTCTGTTTTATGTTTTGGTTTTTTAGTTGAGAGGCATGTGGGATCTTAGCTCCCTGACAAGGGATCGAACACGCACTCCCTGCACTGGAAGGCGAAGTCTTACCACTGGACCACCAGCGAACTCCCTTTAATTGTTTATTAATTTAACTCTTTCTCCTACACAGATATAATCCTGTTGAAGGCAGGGATCATATAATTCAGTTGTGTTTTTAAAAGACCGGGGGTTAGTGGAAAAAGACAGACCTTTGGGAGCCAGACATATCTGTGTTTACTTACCACCCCTGCTTCTGCCATTTGCCAATTGTGTGGCCTTAGGAAAGTCATTTTATCTTCTTGAGATTTCATTTTCTTCTATAAAACAAGGATAAAAAAACTTGCACTGTGAGATTGTTGTGACGATTACAGATAACCTACATAAAGTAGCTGGCCTACAGTGGGGACTCAGTAAATGGTCCCAATTATTATAATATGGTGCCCAGCCCATGTTGGTAATGCTTGATGAGTAATAAGTTAATGATGACAGATGATAGGATAACAGTAGGACTAGATTTAATCTTCAGGGTCCTTAAAGTTCAGTTGTCCTATGGTGGCCCAACTATATGTCAGCTGCAGTCTTAACTATCAATCAAAGTTATGCTGATTGTAACATCTTGGGAGAAAAAAATTTTAAGTATTTCATTAGGAAAAACGAGAGAAGAGATAACCAGGTATTTTGTGCCTCCTGAGGGAAGAACATACTGCCAATGAACTAGTTGTGTCCAAAACAAAACAAAAAATCACACATGAATCTAATTCAGCCTCTAGATCCAATTACTGATTTACAGGAAACACGGAGGGCAGAGCACATGTTAAAAACCACCACGGGGAAGCAATCAGCAAGAACCATATTGTGAGAAATACTATAGGAAAAATAGTGTAGTTTCTTCAACAAACACTTTGCAAGAAAAAAAGAGCAGAGAGGGAACTTATAAATTAAAAAAGATTTAAGGGTTTTGTTATGGCATAATAAAATGCACTGTGGTCAACAGAACTTGCTGAATGATATGCAGGTTTGGAATTCCATGTGGAAGTCTAAGGAAATACATGAAATATACACCCCTTTAAGAGACAAAACAAACAAACAAAAAACCCAAAAAACAAAGAGATGTAAGGGACATATCATTAATTTCCATGCATTTTTTGAACCTTGGGTCAAACAAACAAATATTTTAAAAATTCATAAGGTGATTGGAAATTTGAACACTGACAGGATAGGTCAAAGATACATCTTGATACCAGTGACTTTAGAAATTCTCATTAATTTTTAGATAAGAAAATGGTATGTCTTAGTAAAATAAGAGTTCTTATCTTTTGGAGAGAACAGTTTTTAAATGTGTGTGTATTGATGAAGTATGGTATCTGGAATTTGCTTCAAAATAACACAGATGGGACGATGTGAGTGTGAGGGTGGGAATCTAGATGAAACAAGATTGGCTACTACTTGATAATTGTTGAAGCTGAATGATGGCTATGAGGGTTCATTGTGCTATTTGTTTATTTGCACATCTGCTTGAAGTTTTTCATAGAAAATAAAGAAGTTTGGAAAAGATTAAGGAATTATATTTAAAACATTAAGTGGATTCATCCAAGATTGTATGCACAGTAAAGATGCTCAGATGTAAGGAAATACAGACTATTCTTTGGCACAGTGGTGGACAAATGTATTGTGATGGTTTGATGAATAAATTAAAGTATATTTCCCCTAGCTAGTCCTCCAAAGTGTGGTTTCTACATTGGACACATCAATGATATTTTTCTATTTCAAATTACAATCAGTATCACTAACGATGTTGTAAGTTATATTCCTAGAAAAACATTCCCTGAGAGGGAATGTGTGGACAAGATGTTTTTTAGGGGGAGGGTAGAGAGGTATGCTTTTGTGATCAGTCCTAGTCGAGGAGTGAAGTAAAGAGGAGTGGGCAGAGGAAGGAGTTGAACAGTTATACAGTTGCCAAACAGATCTCATCTGAGCCAGACCCCCAACCCCTTGGGAGCTCAGAAGATGGAAGGGCTCTTCCAATATGTCCCACCTTGAGCAGTGGGGCCAGGCCTTTATGTTTGGAATCACCCTCTTTACTGCAACAAACTTGAACTCATCCTTCAAGGCTGAGGTCAAATATTTCTGTGTCTGCGAACTCTTCCTTAAAACATCCATCCCCAGTCAGATCCAGTTCCTTCCTCCCCTCTTCTTTCCCTATGAACCATACAGGGGAATAGGAAGAGCTCACATTTATAACATTTATTACGTGCTAGGTGCAGTGTTAAGGACTCTACACGTGCATTTGCAGTTGATACTGTTATCTGCATTTACATATGAGGAAACTGAGTCTCAGAGAAATTAAGCAATTTTGCCCAGCTAAAGTCATTGAGCTAGTGAGTGGGATTTAACGCCAGGCAAGGGAGCCCATACTTACTCACTTATCACTATTATTCACTTATCACTAGCACAAACTCAATCACTGTTATGCTGGGCTGCCCCCTAGCTACTGCTTTTATCTTTGTACTCCAAGCCCTGAGCACAGTACCCAGCCTAGGGTTAGCATTTAATACATGGTGACTGAATGAATGGAAAGTCATCTGATCAGCATTTCTAGCAAATTTCATTTTAGAAACAGATCAGATCCAGATGCAATTTGATCCGGCACAAGGATGACGTATTTCAAGGTAACAAGGAGCAAGAAACCCCACTAGAAGAACTATGCTTGGCTCTACTCAAAGTGGCAGAAAAAGAGACAGATGCGGGGAGTGGGCATGTAGGCCATAAATTAACTGCTAAATGGCTAAAAAGGAAAAACTGTACTTAGGTACTTGAACATAAATTTTGTGTTTGTGTGGGCATACGTGTGCATGCAGGCCTTTTGTCACCTCTTGCCTTGAGAATCATTACAAAAAGAAACATTCCACATTCCTTTTACTACACTGAATGGTGGGGGAAGACACAGGTAGAGCATGAATTTCGATTAAATGAAATTAAAACAACTTCCTGAGTCAAGAAGTATTCAAGCTAGCTGCTCAAAAGTGGAGATGAGAACCTATAAGGAGCAGTAGAAGATACAGGAATTATAAATATTTCCATTATATAGAAAAAAACTCTTCTCCTTTTCCATTAAAATATCAGAATCTGAGAAAATACACTTGGACGATCAGTATGGGATACGAGCAAAAGGAAGGATTTGGAAGCCATAGGATTGAGGCTCAAGTCTTTACGTTGCTATTTGCTAGCAACGTGACCTCAGTTTTCTTGCCTGTAAAATGGGGACAACAATCTCTAACTTATAGGATCATTGTGGGGATTTAGTAAGGTAAAATATTACTTCCTTTTTCTACTTCCTGTTCTTGATGGAAGCCATTGTTCCCACCTCTGAACTTCTATAGACATCAACATTTTGCCTGTCTCGTTTCATAGATCTCCCACACATTCTTTTTTTCTGGAGTATTTCAAAGCAAATCTCAGACATGTCAGTTCATCTTAAATATTTTAATTGCAAGGATTTCTGTTACTTTACACCAAAAGAAACCCCAATGTAATCTCCTGGTGAAAAAAAAACAATTGTTTTGCACATCTTATTCAGTTTGGTTAACATATCAAGGTTAACCCTAACGGGTTCACTGGATCACTCTTCACTTCTGTGCTTTGTGTTAGCCCTTTGAATATACTAATTATGCCTAGCGTTGTTATACTTTGGAATTAGATGCATGTCATATTTGCAGTATCTTAACTGTTTGAGTGAGTGGTAGTAACAGGTGAATCTCTTCCTGGTTTTGAAACATTGATTTACAAATCTGGGCAGTCCTAATTCATTTGCAGGACTTTTTTCTTTCTTCGTTTTTTAAAAAACATCTTTATTGGAGTATAATTGTTTTACAATGGTGTGTTAGTTTCTGCTTTATAACAAAGTGAATCAGCTATACATATACATATATCCCCATATCTCCTCCCTCTTGCGTCTCCCTCCCAACCTCCCTATCCACCCCTCTAGGTGGTCACAAAGCACTGAGCTGATCTCCCTGTGTATGTGCTGCTTCCCACTAGCTATCTATTTTACATTTGGTAGTATATATAAGTCCATGCCACTCTCTCACTTCGTCCCAGCTTACCCTTCCCCCTACCCGTATCCTGAAGTCCATTCTCTAGTAGGTCTGCATCTTTATTCCCATCATGCCCCTAGGTTCTTCATGACCTTTTTTTTTTTTTTAGATTCCATATATATGTGTTAGCATATGGTATTTATTTTTCTCTTTCTGACTTACTTCACTCAGTATGACAGATTCTAGGTCCATCCACCTCACTACAAATAACTCAATTTCATTTCTTTATATGGCTGAGTAATATTCCATTTTATATATGTGCCACATCTTCTTTATCCATTCATCTGTTGATGGACACTTAGGTTGCTTCCATGTCCTGGCTATTGTAAATAGAGCTGCAATGAACATTTTGGTACATGACTCTTTTTGAATTATGGTTTTCTCTGGGTATATGCCCAGTAGTGGGATTGCTGGGTCATATGGTAGTTCTATTTTTAGTTTTTTGAGGAACCTCCATACTGTTCTCCATAATGGCTGTATCAATTTACATTCCCACCAACAGTGCAAGAGGGTTCGCTTTTCTCCACACCCTCTCCAGCATTTATTGTTTGTAGATTTTTTGTTGATGGCCATTCTGACTGGTGTGAAGTGATACCTCATTGTGGTTTTGATTTGCGTTTCTCTAATGATTAGTGATGTTGAGCATTCTTTCATGTTTATTGGCAATCGGTATATCTTCTTTGGAGAAATGTCTGTTTAGGTCTTCTGCCCATTTTTGGATTGGTTTGTTTGCTTTTTTGATATTGAGCTGCATGAGCTGCTTGTAAATTTTGGAGATTAATCCTTTGTCAGGTGCTTCATTTGCAAATATTTTCTCCCATTCTGAGGGTTGTCTTTTCACCTTGTTTATAGTTTCCTTTGCTGTACAAAAGCTTTTAAGTTTCATTAGGTCCCATTTGTTTATTTTTGTTTTTATTTCCATTTATCTAGGTGGTGGGTCAAAAGGGACCTTGCTGTGATTTATGTCATGGAGTGCTCTGCCTATGTTTTCCTCTAAGAGTTTTATATTGTCTGGTGTTACATTTAGGTCTTTGATTCACTCTGTGTTTATTTTTGTGTATGGTGTTAGGGAGTGTTCTAATTCCATTCTTTTACACGTAGCTGTCCAGTTTTCCCAGCACCACTTATTGAAGAGGCTGTCTTTTCTCCACTGTATATTCTTTCCTACTTTATCAAAAATAAGGTGACCATATGTGCATGCGTTTATCTCTAGGCTTTTTATCCTGTTCCATTGATAGTAGCATACTGTCTTGATAACTGTAGCTTTGTAGTATAGTCTGAAATCAGGGAGCCTGATTCCTCCAGCTCCGTTTTTCTTTCTCAAGATTACTTTGGCTATTCGGGGTCTTTTGTGTTTCCATACAAATTGTGGAGTTTTTTGTTCTAGTTCTGTGAAAAATGCCAGTGGTAGTTTGATAGGAATTGCATTGAATTTGTAGATTGCTTTGGATGGTATAGTCATTTTCACAATGTTGATTCTTCTCATCCAAGAACATGGTATGTCTCTCCATCTGTTTGTATCATCTTTAATTTCTTTCATCAGTGTCTTATCGTTTTCTGCATACAGGTCTTTTGTCTACTTAGGTAGGTTTATTCCTAGGTATTTTACTCTTTTTGTTGCAGTGGTAAATGGGAGTGTTTCCTTAATTTCTCTCTCAGATTTTTCATCATAAGTGTATAGGAATGCAAGAGATTTCTGTGCACTAATTTTGTATCCTGCTACTTTACCAAATTCATTGATTAGCTCTAGTAGTTTTCTGGTAGCATCTTTAGGATTCTCTATGTATAGTATTATGTCATCTGCAAACAGTAACGGTTTTACTTCTTCTTTTCCGATTTGGATTCCTTTTATTTCTTTTTCTTCTCTGATTGCTGCAGCTAAAACTTTCAAAACTATGTTGAATAATAGTAGTGAGAATGGGCAACCTTGTCTTGTTCCTGATCTTAGTGGAAATGGTTTCAGTTGTTCACCATGGAGAATGATGTTGGCTCTGGGTTTGTCATATATGGCTTTTATCATGTTGAGGTAAGTTCCCTCTATGCCTACTTTCTGCAGGGTTTTTATCATAAATGGGTGTTGAATTTTGTCGAAAGGTTTTTCTGCATCTGTTGAGATGATCGTATGGTTTTTCTCCTTCAGTGCAGAACTTATTTCAATGCTTGCTTCAAGGATATTTCATGGAAAGTTTTCCAGTTACTGCCCTGTACTCTTTGGAGGTGCCTTGGGGCCCTGCTCCTTTGTTTGCCTGAGTTTAACCTTCACCTCCATATTCTCTTAATCTGGCGCATTAAAAAACTTGATCCACAGTGCACTTCAAGCCAGTGTTCTCCTTGCCAAGTCCCCTGGGCTCTCCTTCAAGGTTTACTACTCTTTGTAATGTCCTCAGGGAGATTTGTGTGCCTTTACTGACTGCCTACTGTGTTCCAGCCCTGCAGATCCTGATGTTCCAGCTATTTTTGAATTATGTGGCATTTCATATAAATGAGGTGCATATAACTTGTAAAGTATTATATAAAAATTGGCTAACAATATTACCACAGCCTTCCCCTCCCTCTGAGATCCCTTAACCGAAGTGGGCAATATACCATAACACAGGAAGAGCCTTTTTGGGAAGTTAGGAGACCTGAGTTATGGTTCCAGATCATTCCTTAGCATTAGTTTAAAAAAATTTTATTGAGTACCTAGTGGATGCCAGGTACCCAGTAGGGTGCTAGGTTTAAAAATGAATGAGATGGGCCTTGCCTGAAGAACAGGGACTGTATTTTAACCTTCTTTGTAACTTCCTCTGGGACATGATTTGGTCCATGGAATCTATCTTATAAAGGCTTGTCTGAGCCCACAGATCAGGATTGAATTTCAAATCCTGTATTTTAAAGCCTTTCATTACATTACGCCAACCATCCCATTTCCCCTATTTTTTCATAATTCCCAAGCAACCTCTTTCACCTGGGGATGACACCAGAAATTTGCATAAGCAAAAGCAAAAAAAAAATCAGTAAGGGTCTGCATTAGTCAGTATAGGTGCTGTTACACTATGAGAGCAACTCCCAATTTTCAATGGTCCAATCAGCAAAAGTTGTTATTGTTGGGTCTTCGTTGCTACACGTGGGCTTTCTCTAGTTGTGGCAAGCGGGTGCTACTGTTTGTTGTAGTGTGCAGGCTTCTCATTGCGGTAGCTTCTCTTGCTGCGGAGCATGGGCTCTAGACGTGCGGGCTTCAGTAGTTGTGGCGCACAGCCTCAGTAGATGTGGCGCACGGGCTCAGTAGTTGTGGCGCACGGGCTTAGTTGCTCTGAGGCATGTGGGATCTTCCCGGACCAAGGCTCGAACCCATGTCCCCTGCATTGGCAGGTGGATTCTTAACCACTGCACCACCAGGGAAGCCCCAAAAGTTGTTTTTCTCACTTATGCTGTGTGTCCTTCCCAGGTCAGCTTTGCTGCACATGGTCTTTGTTCTGGGACAGAGGCAGATGGATCAGTCTCTATCCTGAACGTTGCTGGTCATCAGGGCAGCAGGAAAGGAAATCATAGTGAAGCACTCTGACTCAAACCTTGCAGCTTGACTCAAAGCTTCCACCTGGAGGTGGCTCATCCAGCCACTCACATTTCAGTGACTAATGCAAATCACATAACCAAGCCTGCTGTCGAGGGACTTGGGGAAGTAAAATCGACTCACCCCCTCCCTTCCCCCGGAGACACGGGAAATGTTTAGGAACAATAATATGGTCGCTTTACCCTTTCTTGGGTAAACTTTCTTGGGTAAATTCTCACTCTACCACTCTCAAACTACTGAGCTTCTGTTTTTCCTCTTCTTTAAAATGGGGACAACCACCTCATAGTTTTGCTCTAAGGAGTAAGTAAAACATTTGCCAAGGATCTATCATGTTCCTAATCACACAAGAAACGCTCAATAAATATTACCCACTCCCCACCACTCTCCACCCAGCATTGGGGTTTCTTAATCATTCTTATTCAGCCCATTAGGCACAGAGTAGGTCAATAAGTTCACAACTTGAAATCAAATAATTGCTTCTTAAATACCATGTTTGTACCCAGAGTTTCAGGATCCTTCAGGTTGCAAATCTTGGCTGCTCTTTCCTACTCACCAGTTTCCTTTCATTCTATGATTCCAAAAGATGCTGCTTACTCACTGGAAGAGAGGAGATCTCCTCTGCTCCACTGTACTTGAACATCTTCTGACTCACTCTTCCCAGCACCACCCAAGTTTCATCTTCACCATTGCTTGTACATAATGTAAGGACTTTATTTAATCTATGCATTTGTTCATGTTTGTTCAGCTGCCTCCATGCTGTTGTGTCTTTCATTATGCTTTTAATTAGCTCGGTTGATTCTGAGAGTGGAGGTAAGCCAAGGTTTGAGCCAGGTAGTTACAAGGAAGATGGATGGGAGGGGGTGTTGGGGAGGTAGGTGGTATGAGTGCACTAGTGCGAATTCATTGCCAGAGCTATGAAAAAAATTTAGGCTTCTGCCTTCTATTGGGGAGAAATAGTCTAAGTTACCCCTTTCTTGTGAGAATGATTAAGTAGTAGAGTGTTTGGGAAGGATCACATTTTGCCTTACTGATAAAATCTGAGGTTAACACCAAGCTCCTAGAGGGCAGGAACTCAATTTATGGATGGTTTACGTACAGCGATATGGTCTCGATTCCTCAGTTAGTTCTTTTCATCAGCCACTAGTGTTTAATGACCACTTATAAGACTGTAATTTCTGTGGCCTCTACTTTTCTCATACCCACCCAACCTCTTTGCACAGGCTTTCCTCCTGTACCCCAAATTTTCTTTCTTTACTCCCAGGCCTGCTTCTGTCTCTATGGCAAACTCCTACTTATTTAGTCAGACTTAGCCTTAACTTTACCTTTAAGAGTGAAGCTTTCTTTAGTGCCCCCATCCCCATCCAATCTGACAGAGTTAAGCCTTGCTTTTTTTTTTGTTCCTATGGCACAAGTACAAATCTCTACAAATTGCATAGGCATTAACTTTTGACATGTCTGTTTTTCCAGAAGGCTAGGAGCCCATTGAAGGTGGGAAATTTATTTATCCCCTTTTGATTCCCTAGTGTTTAGCCCAACACCTGGTATAGAGTAGTTGTTTTTTTTTTTGCGGTACGTGGGCCTCTCACTGTTGTGGCCTCTCCCGTTGTGCAGCACAGGCTCCGGACGCTCAGGCTCAGCGGCCATGGCTCACGGGCCCAGCCGCCCCGCGGCATGTGGGATCCTCCCGGACCGGGGCACGAACCCGCGTCCCCTGCACCGGCAGGTGGACTCTCAACCACTGCGCCACCAGGGAAGCCCTGATAAATGATTCTTGAATGCTTTTTAACTATGCAGAGTGACCAACTCCTAACACCCAAGTGTTATCATTAAATAGCAGTTAGTGGTGCTGAGAGCTTCCCAGTGGCCTCTGTATTTTTAGAAAATCTAATACATGAAATATCAAGTATTATATAAAGATACCCAGGGAAACTGGAAGGCTCCTTCAGGGCTGGGAATGATAGGAAGGGCTCTCTCATGTTTTTCTCTCTCCCCTTTGCAGGTCTTGGCTCATTTTAAATTCATTTCTCATTTTCTGCTTTCCTCTTACCATAAATAAAGAGGGAGAAAGGATCGGGTGAAGCCTCATTTGTCTAAAGGCGGCTGTGGGTCATGTGAAGTGTTGAACACCCCACTGTTGATGCACAGCCAATGCCGAATCAAGGTTTTGTAGGGCTATTGCAGTCCAGTTTGGGACTGTGTTTCTTTTAGGGAATTTATAATCCAGGCGAGGCTGGGAAAAGATTGCAAACAACACAAAACAATAAAACTTCTATCTCATTGCTTTGAGCAATCTATTTCTCTTAAGGATCTGTCCCCTGAGTTGGATACCATTTTCTCTTTTGAGGGCTCACCTGGTCCACACTCTCCCTCCCAGACCACTCTCATCTCCGGAGACTATGAACTACTCTTCTGTGATGACACTCTATCTTGTCCATAATGATGATTGTCTTTGGTGGCCTTTATTTTACGGCAGCCTGTGCCTGATCTCTTTTGCTACATAGCTATGATTATAGTTCCTATTTAATAGGCCAGGAAATGGAGACTAAGAGAAACTAAATAACTTGACGTAGGCACACAGGACATAAGATGTAAAACGTGAGATTGAACCCAAGTCTGTCTTCTCAATCTGAGCTTTAAGCTTTTCCTGCCCATCCCCAACCCCGCCCCCACTGTTCCAGAATCCCCCCTGCTTCTATGGCCCTTACAACTTTTTTAGGGGCGGTGGGAGGCGGGGTACTCCTCAGCCTTTGACATTCTGGGGCTTGTGATTCTTTCATTCTCAAAGACTGCTGATCCCAAGCCCCTGGCAGCTATCCAGAAACGTCTTTCTACTCTCTTATTCCATCATCGGCTGACTCCACTCCAGTGGCTCAGAGAGATTCCTGGTTTGGGACTTTGATAACCTCGATTCCCAGTCTCAGGTTAAAACCTGGTGACTGTTGGCCTCAGTTTCTTCTTCTGGCAAATGGGTATAGTCTCAGTTTTGCCCATCTCCTTAAATGCATGACCCAGACTGTCCTTTAGTACTCTTCTGCTTATAGCACCACTCAGATGATAGTGGGCTTTGAGACCTAAAGGGCTGAGAAGAAGACAAGTGTTACCTGTGTTATAAAGGATCCACCCAGTGGCCCAACAAAGAACCAGGAACTTCCAATTCCCTTGGCAACTCGGTAGAAAAGGGAAATTCTACCCTTCTGTCAGGCAAGCTGGCAAGGGTGGCCACTTCTATCTCCCTTATCACAGTGTACTGTAATTATCTATTTGCTTCCCGCTAGACTGTGAGTTCTTAAAGTATAGAGACTGTACCTCATTTATCCTACTGACTGCTACCAGCCTGGTCCAAGCCATCATCCTGCACCTAACTAATGGAGCCTCTGGCTTCCACCAATGTCCATACACCATCTACTCTTAGCACATAGCCAGGGTGATCTTTTGAAAGCACGAATCGGATCATATCACTCCTCTGTTTGAAGCCCTGTGGTGGTTCCTCTTTAGCCAAGAGCCTTACAATGGCCAAAAGACCCCACTCTCTGACCTTATCTCCTATTCCTCTCTCATTTGCTTACCCGGCTCCAGTTGTCCTGGCCTCCACTGTTTTTAACACTTCCAGGAATACTTTCACTTCAGGGCCTTTCCACTAGCTGTTCCTTCTGCCTGGGACACTCTTTCCCATACAACACATGGCTCACTCCCTCACCTCCTTCAAGTTGCTCATTAAAGTCACCTTATGAATTGGGGTCTGCCTGATGGCTCTACTTAAAATCCCATTCTGTAAAACTGGAATTGGAATAGCTGTTATGAATCTACCTTCATTTCTCTTCCACTAAGTCTTCTTTGCTACCCCTATTACTTTGCTCTATGAGTCTAGATTTTTTTGGATAACTGCCCCCTCTTTTCCTCTAAATATTTTCCTTTCTCCCTTCCTTTTGCTCCAGTGCAGATCTAAGGCCATTCACCTATATTAATGCATGAGTTTACTTGACGAAAGAGGTGAGGTGTACTGAAACAGAAAAATATGTGTTCTCAGCTGAGGAGAAGCTGGAAAGGGAGTTGGACTCAGAAGACATTAGGTTTGAGTCCCGGCTCAAGTTTTTAGCCCTCTCAGCTTCAATTTCATCAGCTGTAAAAGTGAACACAGGAGTCCTACCTTAGGGACCTGGTGAAAGCACTGAATGACAGGTCAAGTGAAAGCACCTGGCATATGGTCTCTACTAGCTGCAGAAGCTTGGCTTATTCTCCACTGAAACCCCAGCACCTAACACATGGTTCAGTTGAAGTAAATGAACACATTATTGATGAAGAAATGGTTGATGTTAAAAAAAAATCCCACCCCCCTACCTCTAGTTTTCCTCATACCTCTTACCCTGGTCTATTTTTTTTCCCCCATAGCACTAAACACCTTCTATCACACCAAATTCTTTTCTTGTTACGTTTTATCATCTTTCACTCCATACTCAGATGATAGCTCTAAGAGGGAAGGGTATTTCCACCCTGCCCTACTCTTCTATTCACTGATCCAACCCAAACACTAAAATAGTGTCTGACAACCTTAGTAGTGATCAGCAAATATTTGTTGGATGAATGAGTGAATGAATCTTTTAATCTTCAGAATCTTGCTGGAGTCTTATGTAGAAAAGGAATATAGGAGTACTTTGACTCCTCAGTGCCTAGAAATGCTTGGTAAATGGCAGGTGTTCAATGTTTGCTGAAGCCATTGGGTACTCAGCTCTTTACCAGAGGTCTTCATCTGATCTATATGAGACTACATCAAAAGAGGTTCCCAAGGTCAATTCACTCAGGCCTCTCCTTTTCATCTCGTCCAATCAACCTAGTATTCATCTAACAAATTATCTGAGTTTCCAAATATCGAGTACCTATTATGAGTTCAAAAGCATGCTTGGTGCTATATGTGACTAACGCGAAAGAAGCAACAGCAAGTAATAAGTCTGAATGTAATTAAACGTGAAATTACAGGGAAGATTTGCAGTGCTGATATTTTAGAGAAAGAATCAGTGAAGACGGACTAGAATTAAATTCTAAAGTTCACAAGTCGCCCAACTACCCTTCTAAGCGCTCCACCTGTTGACAGTAAGGACCATAACCTGGGCAGCAGCTTTAGAATCAGAAGGTCTTTCAGTTACAAATCCTTTGTTTTAAGGAGTAGGAAACCAAGGCTAGGTACGGGAGAGGCCTCGGCAGAGATGGGTCTAGAACCCGGGACTTGTGACGTTCTGCAAGAAGTGTCCTGAAGGTCCAAGGTGCCTTTGTGGGGGTCGTAGAATCCGTGGTGCCCGGTCTTCCGGAGACGCTAAGGTGCCTATCGCTAAGATGAGGTGGAGGGGGTTAGCGGAGAGGTCACAAGGCGCCATTCCTCCGGAGGACGGGACTCTGGAATCCCTGGGCAGGATCCCAGGCAGAGGTCCCTGCTGTCCTCAACTAAAGAGCCGGCCCCGCCGCCCTCTCTCCCCGGCCCCCACTCTGAGGAGCAGAGACCTGGTCCAAACCATCATCCCCGCCCCAAGTCGCTCGGAGGTGCCGGCGGCTGGCTGACACCCGCAGCACAGAACCAAGGCCCCGGGAGTCCCAGGGCACTACTTGTTCCAGCGGAGGGATCACAAGCGCGTTGCCACGACTGTGACCGCGGAGGAGTCGTGACGCCGCTGACGCCGTGCCGGTGGCGCAGCAACGTCGCAGGAGGCGGGGGCGGGGGCGGTGGCGGCGGCGGCGGGGGCGGGAGGGGGAGCGGGTTGGGAAGTAGTTCCGGGTGCGCGGCCCCGGATGTTGGCTGCTCCCGCTGCTGCCGCAGCTCTCGGCGCTGCTCCGGGCCTTGGCCGCTCGCACCAGGCACCGTTGGGACGTTTCCCGGGGGTCGGAGACGCACACAGCGGCCGGGGGCTCGGCCGGGCCGTACCGGCCTGCGCAGCCTGAGGTGAGCGCCGGCTGCCGGGGTGGTCGGGCCGGGACGGCGGGCGAGGAGGCGGGGCCGGGGCATCTCCCGGGACGGAGGTAGGGGCTGCTCTCTTCGAGACGCCGTCTCCCTCCTCACAGCCGCGGTCGCGTCGCGGGGCCGGCGGCGGGCGGGGCGGGGCAGGGGGCCCGGGCCCAGGCTGAGGCCTGGCGGGCGGCGAGGGCTGGGTCGCTCCCTCCCCCGCGGCGCTTCTCAGCTGCTGCTGCTCCTCAGCGGGGAAGCGGCGGCTCCGCGCCTCCCGCCCCTCCCCCAGGCGGGGCCCGGGGGAGCCAGACTGAGTTCCCGGGGGCGTCGAGTCCGAGGACAGTGGCCGTCTTCCCTCCGTGACCTGCCTCTGGCCCGGGCTAGCCCTCTTTCCCGGCACGATGCAGCTTCTTCCTTTCAAGCTCCGGGGTGCTTTTCGGCCGGCGAGGCGGCCAGTATCTCGCGCATCGGGGGTGCCCTTCGGGGTGAGGAGGCCCGTGCGGGGGCCTGCGTTCCCACCCATCCTGTCGCCGTGTCCTTTACCGGCATTGGGCAGAGGCAGCCGTTCCATGCGGACGTGTTGCTGTCCTGTGTGTGTTGCATCCTGCCCACGTGGTAGGGTGTCTCCCCCCCCCCCCCGCTCCATTTTTGCAGCTAGTGAGGAGGGAGGTTAAAGCGGGGTGGTTTTTACTCTGATTTCCTCCGGGTGGCGTGGAAGGTGTTAGGGTCATTTTGCTTTGCCGAGGCGTACTGTTGGTCAGCTGGAAGAAGCAAGACTTGTACTCTCTGAAATTGAGACCAGTAGGGGACTTGGTTTCATTGACATCTTCCTCCTCTTCCTTTAGCTGCTCTTGTTCTTTTCTCTACCATTTAATCCTAAAGAGAGAATAGTATGCTTTAGCTGCTGATGCATTGAGGTGCATAGTTTTCACTTCCCCATTTTACTTTTTGTGTGTATGGTTGGCGAAGGGTTTTCTTTTCTGTGTTGTGCAATCCACGTCTCAGTTGTTCCTAGTTGGATTCCTGAATGAGCTGAGTTGGTCTGGCCAGGGAGTTAGAGATTGGTGGGCATCTTCCTTGTCTTTTCCTAACATTTACTTTATTCTTTCCTTCTGTTTTGTTTGCTAGTGAAGCAGGTGTGCATGTCATGGATGTGTTACATGCATAGCTCTTTATTTGCAAGGCAGCACTAGGTAGTTTCACTGAGTCACTCATTTCCTGGGAGCTCTTTTATTTCACTTTTCCTCTCTTTCTGTTGAGTATCATTGCACTCTCTGGTTTTTGAAACGTGTTTTGAGTAGTTTCTTTCCTTAATGTCTCTTCCAGGTTAAGGTTTCCATTTTCCTGTGTTTTGCTCTTTTGTGACCACAGATTGCTCCCTTAACTGGGAGCAGGACACGGTAGCAGTGAGAGAAGCCTTGTATTCCTCCTAGACTTCAGCAGATATTTATAGAAAAGCAATAACTCCTCTCTATTTTTCTCTTTGGGTAGTATCTAGAGATTTGATTGAATTTTTTAGTTATCTGTTTTCTTTTTGTGTTTCTTGGAGTTAAGGTGGATCATTTTCTTGGTTTTGTGCTGCTGAAGATGCTGGGGTCTTCCTCATGCTTTTATTAGGTATTTTTTTGGATGGGGTCAGGACATGTTAATTTTGGCTCTTTTTGATTCATTAGTTTGGTGAAATGAGAAATCCTCATATTTTGAAGTCACTTTTTAGATTCCAAAATGGCCAGTTCTCACTTTTTCTTGGTTTTTCATATGTGCATTCTCTTGAAGTGTATGTTTGTTTTTTCTTTTATCTGGTACAATTGTTAGTATATTCTCTTTCTAGGTATGTAAAATAAAAATATTTAAATACAGATTCTGTCCGTCCTCACCATGGTAAGTATGGGTGGGGCAGTGGAAAATAGAGAATGCTGTTCTGATGCATTCTGAGGCATATTTATTTAGTTAAGTCAGTCAGTATTTGTGTACTTCTGCAAAATACAGTGCTACGTGTGAAGTGGTCTGTATGAAGAGACACAAGGAATAAAATATGTGGTCTCTTCACACTTCTGTTGGGGAAACAATGTATCATTCATAATTCCAAGCAACATCAAGCTCCTGGTTGGGATAACAGTGCAGCCAAAGTCAAAGGTATAAGTGAGATTTGGAAAATTCGGAATTTTCTAAGGGCAAGAGATGTATTTAGTTAAGGGGTATTTGCAAAGACATAGACATGGCAATGTACAAAAGATATTGAGCAGTTTGACTGGCATAGGGAATCTGTATTAGTGAATAAGAATAAATGAGTTTAGGCTTGGTGAGTGTGTATTGGTGGAGGACCTTATTAAGGATATAGGGTTTAATTTGATGGGTACCACAGTGGGTTCTAAAGATTGAGAGTAAGATGATGCATATTGTTCCTGAGGAAGGTTTTCATAATTAGTTGAATGTCCTGGAGTAGGAAGACTGACTAGAAGGCTCTTGGAGAATTTTAGGAACAAGATGATGAGAGTCTGAGATAAAATGGTGATGTTTGGAATAAAATAATAGCTAGCATTTATTGAGTACTGTATGCCAGGCACAATGTTTTAAGGTATTCACATGTATTTAACTCATAAAATCTTCATAATAAGGTCTTATTATTCCTATGAAGAAACTGAGTTACAGAAAGGTTAAGTAACTTGCCCTAAATCCTATAGAGAGTAAGCAGCAGAGCCAGGATTTGAACCCAGGCAGTCTTGCCTTTGAGCCTATGCATTTAATCTTTATATTGTCCTATGAAAGGGTGTATAGAATATATGAGGATGTATGTTTGAGTAAAAATTAATTTGAACTTAGCGATGACTGAATGTGTGCCAAGGGAAGAGAGCAAATTAAACATTAAAAGATTAAAGACTAGAATCCTGGGAGAATGGCTGATAATGATGAGGAAATTAGGAAAGTGTCACTGTGAAGATAAATGAGCTAAGGTGGGTTATGGTCAGCACTTCGATTGTATACAATCAGGTTTTCAATAAAAGGCTAGTCTTCTGCAACTCCCGATAGCCTTTTCTCCTTGCTGGTTTTGCTCTGGAAATGCAGGCTAGTTTAATATTAATCTAAGCACAACAATTAGAAAAACAGATCTATTCAAAAGAAAAAATATATAGGAATTATTTTGGTTGAGTCATACCACTGCTTCCCAACCTTAGTGAAGATAATGAAGATTTGAATAGAGGAATCCTGTAGTATATCACTATAAGATGAACAGAGATGCAATGTAGATTGTGCACTTACCAGGGCTGTATTTGGTAGTAAAAAAAAATATGTGAGTAGATGAGTGTTGGGAGGTTAGTAGCATGATGGCGAAAGAACTTGGAGGTTTGGAACTGTGGGTGACATTATAGGCTAATAGGTAAAGCGTTCTGAGAAGAACCAGGAAGTACATCAGTGCCACAGAAGCCAAGGATAGGAAGGATAGCGTGGTAGACAGTATCAGATGTAGTCTCAAAGTTCAGAAACAATCATCATGATGAAAAGACTATTGAACCAGGAGGTGATTTGTAACCTTAGAATTTTGAAAGGAAGGATAAGAAGAGATGCCAGATTTGCTTTCCACAGAAGGCTTTGTAGAGATGTTGTGGTCTGGTGTGGTAATTCTTAGTATTTTCTCCTGTTGCTTCCTCCAGTCCCATTCTTGTCCACATGTCCAAGCTACTCAAATATCAGAAAACTCACTTTTTTTCTTAAAAAAAAAGAAACGTGTTCTAAAGCCAGTGATTTAATACTTTCTCTCACACTTTTTATTCTTTTTTTAAACAGTTTTACTGAGATAATTCACATACTATACAATTCACCCATTTAAAGTGTACAGTTCAGTGATTTTTAGTATATTCACCAAATTGTGCAGCCATCACCACGATCATCATCCCAAAAGAGAAAGTCTGTAAGCATTAACAGTCACTCTCCATTTCCCCCTCATTCCCCAGTCCTAGGCAACCACTAATGTACTTACCATCTCTGTAGATTTGCCTATTCTGAACATTTTGTATAAATGGAATCATACAACATGTGGTCTTTTGTGTCTGGCTTTTTTCACTTAGCATAGTGTTTCAAGGGTTATCCATTTTTGTAGTATGTATCAGTATGTCATTCCTTTTTATTGTTGAATATTCCATTGTATGGCTCTACTACCTTAAGTATCTACTTATCAGTTGATGGACATTGGGGTTTCTTACTCTTTTAAAAATCCTCCCTATCTTCATTTTAATCTTCACCCTGCCAACTCCATCCCTCTCATGGCTTGTCTTTTAGATTATAACCTCTACTATGCATTCTGCTAGGCACTGGGGATATAAAGATGAGTACGACATGGCTTTTGAACATTCATATGGTGTGTTTATGGTTTACATATGTTTTCTCATGTGTTATCTATTTTATCATGCAACAACCCTGTGATGTAGGCAAAGCGTTTTTTAAGATGAGTGATTTTGAAGTTTAGATTAGGTGACTTGCCCAAGATTGCCCAGTTAAGTCAGTGTTGGAGCAATTAGATCATCTTAGTGCATGCCCATTGCTATTTCCACTTCTCTATGCTGCTATTGTAACTTAAAGGAGCCTCTTGTGAATTCCTGGAGAATTAGAGAGGTTGGAAAATCCCCTTGCTTAGGGAATCAGTAACTTGTAATGTTTGATCTTCAGGACATAAAATGAGATTTTTTCTTACTTCGTTCTGTCACTTGTTTGTGATTTAGATAAGTCATTTCATATTTCTGCCTTTCTTTCAGAACTTCACTGGGGATTGATGTGATGATGGTGATAGTGGTAGTGGTAATAATAATAGCTAACATTTTCTGAGGCCTTAGGATGGGCTCAAAAGTGTTCTAACTATTTTTCATTTATTATTCATATAATCCTCACAACAACTCTAAAAGGTAGGTTTTTTTGTTATCAAAAATTTACAGATGAGGATACAGGCATAGAGAGGTTAAGTAACTTGCCTAAGGGTATGTAGCTAGGGATGGAAAGAACCAGGATTTGAACCCCTGCAGTCTATTTTCAGAACTCAGTGACTCTTAAACACTCTACTGTTAACTGTGTTATGAATTAATAGAGGGTATTATTTCAAGTAAGGGTATGACCAGAATATGAAGATTGGATTTTGAATGTAGTTGGGGAAACAAACAGCAAAATTAAGTTGACATTGCATCCACATTTCTTTTAAATATCAATCTAACACTTCAGTGTACAGAGATACGTGTTGTGTAGGCATCCAGGTACATTTTTTTCTGTTTATCTCTGCTAATAGCCTCTCAACTCAGAAATTGCATTATTTTCAGTGCTCTTCACTGTCAGCTTCGTTAGTCATTAGCTTTCCACATTGCCGCTATTCAGAAACCTTGGCTTAGGACAGCTGAAGCTTACTTTAACCTCTCCTGAGCCTCCCTTTAACTGTGAATCTTTGTTTTCCATTTTGAACAGTTAGCCTTTCAGTCCTAGATGGAGGTACTCTTTACCTCCTCCACCCCAAAACTCAAGAAAACACCACAGAGGCATTTTATAACAACGGTCAAAAAATTTGACCATCTTATTTGGCATAACTGGATTTTAGTGCACAAATAACAAGAACCAAAGCACAGTGTTTTGGTTAAAGAGATTGACTTATACTGAAATTGGAAAAGGCATCTGCTATACAGGATTTTGGATTTAATAGAATTTGTTATAACCAGATCAACTGAGCATTATTACTGTGAGCCATCTGCTGGGACATGGAAATAGCTTTGTTATATGGAACCCGATGTATTTATATTTATAACAATGGCATTCTACTTATTTTAAGTAATCTTTTGTAGTTACGTACCTTGGCTGCTATTTTACTTGGTATATCAGCTGATAACCTGAGAGTGCAATGTCTTTCAAAGTGGTTATTACTTTTCTGTAGAATTGAGACAAAACAACAAATGGAGAGCAAATGAGACTCATATATGGTGTCAAACTTTAATGCTGTAACAAGAGAAAATACTGGGTAAGTAAGAATATGATATAAGCTAATTAGGACCATTTTCAATAAGAACTCTTTGGCACCATTAAGTTTAGTTTCTAGTAATTACTAAACTACTCTGGTTGCTCTAAGAATTTTACTGTAAATCTAAAGTGATTTCATTTTGGTATAATCAGACCTACATTAACACTGCTCTGTCTGACTTCTTTCCCATCAACAGGTCTGTTGTGGGATGCAATAAGAGAAACTTGTTAGAACATAGTCCTAGAAAACTCTTCTGAGTTGAATGCTAACAATTTGGAGATGGGCGAAGTCCTTGGGTGGAAGTTTTTAGAGAGAGTCTAGAAACCTGGCATGTTGACTGTCTTTGCTTGGGCTGCTGTAACAAAATGCCACAGATTGGGTAACTTATAAACAACAGAAATTTATTGCTCATCGTTTTGGAGGCTGGAAAGTCTTAAGATCAAGTGCCAGCATGGTCACCTTCTGGTGAGGGTCCCCTTCTTGGGTCATAATTGGCACTTTCTTGCTGTATCCTCACATAGTGGAAAGGGCAAGGGATCCCTCCTGGATCTTTTATAAGAGGCTAGTCCTATTCATGAAGGCTCTGCCCTCATGATCTAACTACCTCCCAAAGACCCCACGTCCTAATATCATCATCTTTGGGGGTTAGGATTTCAACATACAAATTTTGGGGGGACACAAACATTTAAACTGTAGCATTGGCTATTTTTTCGTTATTTTCAAATAATATATATGTCATGGATTCCATTGAAGACTTGACTGATTATCCTAGGATGACCCTGTGTGTGAAGGAGACTTTATCTAGTAACTTAGTTTTAGCTAAAGTTTTTACCTGGAGTACAAAGCTAAAACCTGTAAATGAATTCTACCTAGATGGAGTCCTGCCCAGTGGTATAGTGGTGTCAAGGATATAAGACTGATCTTCTGATTGATTGGTAAAGTGTGGTGCCAGTGTCACCTTACTAAACATTTCAGAAGTTGGAATTGGCTTTTTCTACGGCTGAGACCTGGCCTTACTGTGAAACATAGGTTTATGAGAGAATGGATGAAGGGAGGAAGACTGCTAGAACTCATTAATAACAATTTCAAATTCTGTTTGCTTACAGAGAGATGGGATTGGGAGGGGTGCAGTATGGTAGAAAGAAGTTATTAATATCCTAGATTTTGGCTGGTGTGTATATGGGTGCTTATTAAATTATTAAAAAGAACTAAAAAGTTTCTGTGGCTTGTCTGTAGAACTTTGGGAAATTAATTAAAGACACAACAGTCAAATATGCTGCAGTCAGGAGCAGGTTGACTCTTCTGAATGAAGATGGAGCAGACTGTCATGGCAGGAGATAAACAATATATGGCATCAGTTTTTGCTAGTGTGGTTGGGTCTGTGAATCTGTGACATGCTTTACTTGTCTACCCTGTGTAAGGACCTGTTGATGGTATTGTCTCACATCTGTATACGTAGATAGTAATCACCATCAGAAATGGCATCTTTGTGTATCAGGGAAGTCATGTTTTATGTCTATTATAGGGCATGTGTGCGTTGGAAAGATTTCCACCTTAATTTGAATAATACTTTATGAAAAGCTTTTTCTCTGATCTATTAGAAAAACAGTCCTGTGATATAGGTAAGGCAATAATATTCGTATTCCTGTTGATAAATGGAGAAAATGAGATACAAGCTAAGATTGACTTAGTGTCACTCAGTTATTTAATAGAGCAGAGACAGGAGCCTAGATCCTGCATTCTGTCTCTAGTCTTGTACTTTTTAGTAGAAAGCTGACAAGGTTTTTTTTTTTAAACTTACATTGCGTTCTTATTTATTTATTGATTGATTGCTGCACGTGGGCTTTCTCTAGTTGTGGTGAGCGGGGGCTGCTCTTCCTTGTGGTGTGCTTCTCTTGCTGTGGAGCACAGGGTCTAGGTACGCGGGCTTCAGTAGTTGTGGCACGTGGGCTCAGTAGTTGTGGCTCATGGGCTCTAGAGCGCAGGCTCCATAGTTGTGGCGCACAGGCTTAGTTGCTCTGCGGCATGTGGGATCTTCCTGGACCAGGGCTCAACCCCATGTCTCCTGCATTGGCAGGCGGATTCTTAACCATTGTGCCCCCATGGAAGCCCAGCTGACAAGGTTTTTATGCAGCACACACTTGGATTTCTGAGGTAGAAATTAAAGTTTAAGAACCCCAAAGGACCTGGGCTCCTTGGAGCATTGTCTTGTGATAATGTCAGACTAGGGTACATACAACTGTTGAGAGCAGCTTCTTCCTTTGTTAAATTTGGGTCCATTTCCAGTAATTGGATGCATTTTTACTTGAACTTGCATTCTTTGTGAATTCTGGAAGTAAGGAGGAGATGGAATTAGAAGGGAAACTTTTAAGGATTACTAAATAGCAGATTTGGTATTATTATTATGAAAGTATACATCTATAAAAATTTAGAGAACGAGGAATAGTATCTGGAACATTTAGAGATTGAGGGTGCTTGGGTTACTGCCATAGTGCGAACATATTGTTTTTTGCCGATGGGCAGGAAGAGTGACAGTATATAAAGAACTTATAACTCCACAGAAAAAAAGACTGGGAAAGAAAGCATCACGTTGGGTAGTCTTTATTTTCACCTTTGAACCTGTTTATATTTTCTATAAGTTCTCTACAGTGAGCATATATCATTTTTATAGTCTTCTGTATTCTAGTCTTTAACTAAAAAATAAACATGTATGATTTTTATGGTTCAAATGAGAATTTGGAAAAATGTGAATCGTAGCACTTTTGAAGAGTAGTTTAAACACGGGTGCTATCAAAGTAGTTTGCTTTTTAGGCAGTTATGTTAATAAATCAGTTTGATAAATTATTTGATTATAATCTTAAAGGTCAGGTTGTGGGTGTATTAAGTGTTTTGGGTTTTTCTTTGTAGAAATTGGTCATTTAGCTCTGGTGGTCAATAAATTAATTTTAGTCCCCCAGAAGCAACCAGGAACTTAGGTTTACATATAGTAATTACTTATCAATAAATGACCTAAAAGTAGCACTCTGACTTATAGTGAAAACTGGATTTAAGAACCTACTCATCACCTTTAATTTCCTTGGCAGATTTCTAATAAGAAAAACCAAATTGTCATTGATTCTTTAAGGTACTTGTTTTCATCCGGGGACATTGGACTCAGTTTCTCTCATTCATTTGCTCATTTATTCACCATGTGTTATGTCCTGGGAACTGTACTAAATGCTGGGGACACAAGTAACTGATAGGGTCCCTGCCATCAAAGACTACAGCTTTTGGTTTGGGAGAGACATCAGAAGAGAGATCCTAGGCATATGGAGAGACCCATTTTTTCTGTTTTTCTAGTTTTTAACTAAAAAGCAGCATGACTAGCTTGTTTGAAGAATTTAATGCTTTTGGTGGTGTGGTTAGATGGCTTTAAGAGGAGCTGATGGTTTCATAATTCTTTTTCTGACTCCAAAATATTGAAAGTCCTTGATCTAGAGAATTGCCTTATCTAAGGAGCGTTGCTTACTGAGGTAGATGATCCAGGCGTTTATATTTATATCCGATTTGCTTTGGGAGCATAATTAAGAAACCTGTGTTGATTCTTTTAGGATGGAGACAGTGTCTTTTGTTGTCTTTTATTCTCTCTACTGTTGATCCTTGAACAACAAGGGTTTGAACTGCACAGGACCACTTGTAGGAGGATACTTTTCTATTGTGACTACGACAGTACTACACGGTCCATGGTTTGAATCTGCCGATGCGGAGGAACTGCAGATATGGAGGGGCAACTGTAAGTTATACTCGGGTTAACCCCCATGTTGTTCCAGGATCAACTGTACTAGTAAATGGAAGGATATTTCATATTTGAGCTTAACTTTAAGACTATTAACATCGATACATTGTATCAAAAGTTACCTTTTGTCTAATATATATGTATGTATGTCTGTATATGTAATATATAGATATATAGTAGTTCCTAACATCTTAAGAGTTAATCTTTTATTCAGGCCAGCGAGATATCCCACTAAAACACTTGAGAAAGAGTCATTCGCCTACTCTTAGAACACCTGTAGTCACCGATAGCCGTAAGGTAGCCTGTTTGTTGTTAGCTCTAATTGGGGCAAAATTTGCTTGTAACTTCATCTCTTTTTCCTAGTCCTTCTCTGCAGAACATTAGACACCTAGTTTGCCTTCTTTGACAAGATAACTCTAAATATATGAATGCGATTGTTCATTCAGCAAATATTTTGTCAGCACCTACATATGCAAGACATGGTCCTGGGCATTGTGAGAGATCCAAAGGTAATTAAGAGGCATAGTCTCTTCTCAGAGAACTGATACAGAGAAAGTCATGGGTTTGTTGAAAAGAGTGCTTTTGCTTATGATGATCAGGAAACTTCTTGGAAACAATAATGTTTGAATTAAGATTAGTGATGGGGTAGACTAGGCTGACTGCATAATCAAAAACCTAGAGATGAGGAAGAACAATGCAAGTTAGAGGAGTAGCAAGAGGCCCAGCCTGGCTGTTTGACAGACTATCCTCAAGGATATTGAAAATGTTCATTGTTTATTCTCAGTGCCTGGAGGAGTGTTCGTAAATAATAGGTGCTCAGTAAATATTTGTTGAATGAATGAATGGTTACATTTGGGAAATACCGAACAACTTCTTGAAGAGTGATAAAGCGCTTTAGGATATTGAACACTTTGATAAGTCCCTTAGAGAGAAAAAAAATACTTGACTCAAACTTACTTGATTATGGAATGACTGTTAACAGCTCTGGAAAATATTACACTGAGTCTCTGCGGTAGAGGTGACAGGGAATGCTGGAAAGTGTTTTCTTCAAGGTAAACACACCCATTTTCTTCATTCTATACTTGACATTTGGCTTCTAAACTCTTCACTAGGCTGATTTCCCTCCCTGCAAGCATTCTAGCTCATAAGTGTTCTTAAAACGTGGTACTCAAACAGAACACAATACTCCAGTTGTGAGCTAACCAGTGAAGAGTGAATGGGACTGCTACCCTCGTTGATCTGGATACTGTTCTTCTAATGAACCCCAAGACTGTGTTTTCGTTTTAGCAGCTGAGTCACTGTCTTGGCTCATATTCAGTTCTCATATTAATTTACAAGAAGTTCTTTGAGTAGATTCTCTGATTTCCTATTAGTAGAGCTAACACATGAATGCCCATTTTTTTTCTGATTGAGTCTAGGTTGTTTTCTCAGAAGTACTAGTGATTCTTAAGTTTCCTGAAATCTGAGAAAGAAAAGAAAAAGAATTAATTGTACAATGCTAGAGTAACATAAAAGCCCACCACTGCTGAGTATACTCAAAACTAGATAAAATATAGTGAATCCCTCTATGCCCATTACAGATTTAATAATTATTAAGCTGTTTGCTGTATATGCCTCAACCATCTTTTGCTTAAGTGTTTTAAAGAAAATCATAGGCATTGTCTTTTCACCCCTACAAACATCAGTATGCATCTCTAAAAAATATAGACATTTCTTACATAACCATATGCCATTATTGTAGCTAACGAAATTAACAATATTTCCTACTAGTGTTATCACAATATCCAGTTCATAATAAACGTGTCCTTGACTATTTGTGTCTTTTTACAGTCGGTTTTTAATTGAATCAGGATTCAGACAAGGTCTACACATTACATCTAGTTGTTACGTTTGTTGTCTCTTTTAGCCTAACACAGTTCCCCCCTTACTTTTTGGCATAATTTCATTGTGTCCACTTCTTTGACCTTTCCTGTCTCTATACCAAGTCCTGTTACTGTTTCTTTTGAAATAGCTCTAAGAGTTTTCCTTCATTTACAGCAATTCAGCAAACATTTTGGACTGTTATGTGCAAAACATGTCCTAGGCATTATGGGAGGTAGAAAGGTTAATTTGACATGTGCCTGGCCTACTAGGAGGCCTGCAATCCAGTGGCAGAGACAGGTACATACAGAAACAATACGAAAGAGATTATTTGCCTTCGGATGGGTCATGCCTTGATTATATATCCTCCCATATATTTTCCTGGAAAATGCTGCTAGTGGTATCTTCTTAGTACATTACTTTAGGCATGTCCTGATCAGAAACCCACAGTTGATTGCCTTTTGAATCAATCCAGACTATACTGTTTTGGGCCTGGCACTCAATGCTCCACTAATTCCCACCTTTACCTAACGTGGAACTTCTCAAGACACAAATATCCTTTTTTGGACCAAATTTATATTGTCATGTAGAATTTTCATTTCTCAAACAAGATAATAGATATTTTGAGAGCAAAAATCTTCTTTTTCTGTATAATATTGGAAAGCTTAATAATTAACTTTTGGAGAGTCCTGGCACATATGCCAGTAGGGCTGTTCTTCCTGCCTACTACCTTTCCAGAGACAGAGCTTCTGCCAGTTAGAAGTAAATAATCCAGGGGCTTTTCTGGTGACGCAGTGGTTAAGAATCTGCCTGCCAACGCAGGGGACACGGGTTCGAGTCCTGGTCCGGGAAGATCCCACATGCCGTGGAGCAACTAAGCCTGTGTGCCACAACTACTGAGCCTGCGCTCTAGAGCCCACGAGCCACAACTACTGAAGCCCGCGAGCCACAGCTACTGAAGCCCGCGTGCCTAGAGCCTATGCTCCACAACAGTGGAAGCCACTGCAATAAGAAGCCTGTGCACCACAAGGAAGAGTGGCCCCTGCTCGCCGCAACCAGAGAAAGCCCACACGCAGCAACGAAGGCCCAACGCAGCCAAAAATTAAAATAAAAGTAAATAATCCAGTTCTGGGTCTCTTCTTTTACCCCAAAAGCCTCCTTAAAAATAGAAAAAAGCCCATTCAGTGGTCTGAATCACATAATGGCAGATACATGGTTTGGATGTTGCCACTTCCCCATCACCATGTCCATGGCAAACTACTAATTTCTTGTTTTTAGACATGACCTTCGCAGTGTAGCACTTCAGGCAGCTACTACCTATCGAGTATAATTGGCAAATGATATGAAACCTTTCTGCTATCCTTCTCCTAAACCAATAGTTCCTGAATTAAGCTGTGTATCAGAATCACCTGATACTTGTAATTAATAGATTTCCTAGGTTTCGCTCTAGACTGTTGAATTAGGATTTCCAGGAATTGGATAGAAATGATTCTTATAAAGTTGGCCATGGTTTGTAGACTTACTTTGAGGACGAGGTAGGTAATTTTAATTTTGTTAAACAACTCTAGGAGTGGAGACTATAGCTGCCCATCTTTTCAGGTATAGCATCTCATTCCTCTGACAACCAATATGTTGTTCTGACATGTTCAATTTATTATTTTTTAAATTAATTTATTTTTGGCTGCGTTGGTTCTGCTTTGCTGCGTGTGGGCTTTCTCTAGCTGCGGTGAGCGGGGGCTACTCTTCATTGTGGTGCGCAGGCTTCTCCTCTTGGCTTCTTTTGTTGAGGATCACGGCTCTAGGCGCACAGCCTTCAGTAGTTGTGGCTCACGGGCTCTAGAGCGCAGACTCAGTAGTTGTGGTGCATGGGCTTAGTTGCTCCGCGGCATGTGGGATCTTTCCGGACCAGGGATCGAACCCATGTTGCCTGCATTGGCAGGTGGATTCTTAACCACTGCGCTACCAGGGAAATCCCTGATATGTTCAATTTACATTTCAGAGATATGGTAGGATCTCTTGCTTTGAATTATACCAGGCAAAGCACATGCATCAAATGCCCAAGATAAAGATACGGGATCCAGAGAGGTGGCATTTTGGTTTTCTAAATATAACTGAGCTTAAATTTAAAGCCTCAGAACCCTTCAGCCCTCTGGAAACTTATTCTTTCTCTGTTTAGTGAATACCTTTAAAACTTTAAAATGGAAGAGTTCAACATTTTTGGAGTAAACAGTCTTTTGAATTTTTCATACTTCATGTATATTCATTAAAGATGATTTAAACATATAATGTGATTTAACTTCATACACCTTTGTTAGATTTTCCATAAAAGTACACCTACAAGTTGGGGAAATGTTCTTTATTAGACCACGTGATTTGATTTTGAGACTGGAAATTGTGGTTAAGTTATTGAGCAAAGTAGAGAGACTGAAGTTTCAGGATTATCCAGTGAGTTAATGACAGACCCAGAAATAGAATCCTGTGTTATTTGCTTGGGTTATGATTTGGTTTGAAGAGGGTGGCCTGTGATCTGCTTACATAAATTTCAGGAAGTAAGGTTTGGGGTTTGGAAGAAGTTACAGCTCTGTGATGTTTGGCCAAGAAGCTCCCCTCACCCACATTTACCACCTGTTTTATTGACAGCAGTCCTAAACTATGGAGGGTAAAGAGACAGTTCAGCCTTACACTTCCTACTCCTACAGGAACAGTCTTATAAAGCTGAAGCTGATTGTTGGTTGGCTTGCTTTTTTTCATCTTCTGTTATAAGAGAATAACAACACCTGGCCCTAGTGTTGTTTTTAGGAGGAGAGGGGTATAACCTGAGTAGTTGATTTATAGTGTTAAGAGTGGTTTCCTATAGAATTTTTTCAGGGTATATAGAGGTGTATACATAAGTGTATCTTCATTAAACATGTTTAATTAATAAACAGTATGGTTTGGAAATGGTGGAGCCCACCAGAAAACAGACTTTCTTGAACCACTAATGGTTCAAGGGGTTATAGATTTCAAAATAATTGCTATAGTAGAGTTGCTTTCTGGTGAAGTCATTACTTTTACTCTCCCCTTTTCCATTTTGTGGGGTGCGGGGGGGGCTCATGGCACTAGTGAAGCAGCAGCTTACAGAACAAGAGAACATTTTGTGTGTGATGGTTCTTAAACTTGCTCTTTTAAAAAAACCAAAGGAACCCCCCCCAGCTTTATTGAGATAAAATTCACATACCATATAATTCACCTGTTTAAAGTGTAAAGTTCAATGGTTTTTTTTTTATAAATTTATTTTTATTTAGTTTTGGCTGCGTTGGGTCTTTGTTGCTGAGCGTGGGGGCTATTCTTCGTTGCGGTGCACAGGCTTCTCATTGTGGTGGCTTCTCTTGTTGCAGAGCACGGGCTCTAGAGCACAGGCTCAGTAGTTGTGGTGCACGGGCCCAGCTGCTCCGCAGCATGTGGAATCTTCCTGGACCAGGGCTCGAACCCATGTCCCCTGCATTGGCAGGCGGATTCTTAACCACTGTGCCAGCAGGGAAGCTCCAATGTTTTTTTTTTTTTTTTTTTAACATATTCATAGGGTTGTGTAATCATTGCTGCAGTCTAATTATAGAATGTTTTCCTCTCCCTCTAAAAGAAACCCCACACTCATTAGCAGTCAATCCACTTTACCTGCCTCCCCAGCCCTATGAAACTACTAATCTAACTACTAGTCCATAATCTAACTATTAATATAAATTTGTTTTGGACATTTGATATAAATGGAATCATGTAATGTGTAGTTTTGTTACTGACTTCTTTCACTTAGCATGTTTTCAAGGGTCATATATGTTGTAGCACGTACCATTCCTTTTTATTGCCAAATAATATTCTGCTGTATGGTTATAACATCTTATTTATCCATTCGTCAAGTTACTGGGCATTTGGATTGTTTCCACTATTTTGCGATTATGATTTTTTGCTGCTGTGAACATTCGTGTACAGATTTTTCTGTGGAGGTATGTTTTCGTTTCTTTGGGTATATTCCCTGGGAGTGGAATGGCTGTGTCATATGATTACTCTATGTTTAACTTTTTGACAAACTGCCAAACTGTTTTCCAAAGTGGCTGCACTGTTCTACGTTTTTCACTATCAATGTATGAGGGCTTCAATTTCTTCACATCTTTGCAACCTTTGTTATTATCTGTCGTTTTGATTATAGCCATCCTAGCTGGTGTGAAGTGGTATCTCGTTATTTCGATTTGCATTTCCCTAATAACTAATGATGTTGAACATCTTTTCATATCTTATTGGACATTTTAATATCTTCTTTGTAGAAATGTGTATTCAAATCTCTGCCCTTTTTTTTTTTTTTGCAGTCAAATGCTCTTCCTCTGTGCTGTATCTCCAAATCTTTGCTCATTTATAAGTTGGGTTGTCTTTTTATTATTGAGTTGTAAGGGTCCTTTATATATTCTGGATACCTAACTTGCTTTTCTAACTGTGAATTTGTCTGAAATTACTTGCTTGGAGGCAGAGAGAAGTAATGGATACAAAGACTACATTAAAAAAAATCTGGTGAGTTTTTCAGTTAGATCTTAGTTGTTCTTATTTTACGTTTATTCTCTTTTTCCAACTCTTGAGGAACCTGGTTTATTCATTCATTGAACAAATATGACTGCAGACTGTATACCAGGATTTGGGGATATAACAGAGAATGAAACAGAAACTTTTATCTGCATTCTAGTGGGAGAGAAACAGATAGTGAAACAAAAGTCATATCAAATCATATCAGATGATGACGAGCTATGAAGAATAAAACAGGATAATGGGGATATACTGTGATGAGCTTTCTAACATATTCTTCACCTTTCCTGATTTCTTAATCTGTTCCTCTATGCTCTGTTTGACCTTTTTGTGCTTTCTGTTTATTTTCATTTTATGTAGTTTGTGGCTAAACTTTTACTTCACTCTCTCTCCTTATTCTTAACACCCTTGCAGTCTAATTTTTGCTTTCACTAGTCCACAAGATCCACCCTCTATAGTAATAATGATCTTCTATTAAAAGCCAGTATTGTTTTTTCAGTTTATGTCCATCTTAATCTTTGTGTAGCACTATTGCCTTTCTATCCATTAAATCACTTGCTGCAACCTCCAGTACAGTTTTCTCAAGTTTTTTTTTTTTTAACTGGTTCGTCTTCTCTAAATCTGTTAGAGTTCTCCAAATTTAAGTTTTGGCCTCTCTTCTCCCTCTAACATTACCATGGTGAATTGATCATTCTCACATGATTTTTTGCTTTCTGAGAGCATGTGACTCTGAGTTCTCACTTTCTAGCTATAGCTGCATCACTGCCTTCAGGTTTAACTAGTGAAGCTGCAGTGGACAGCTTGATTGCTACTCACTCAGCAGGATTCTTTTCCCTTTATGCCTTCCTCTGACAGATTTTTCCTGTTTAGGCTGATTAAGACACGGGTTATTTCCATGACTGCTTTAATGATTACCTGTGACTAATGGTATAACAATTCACAGTGTTCAGTCAAGGAACCTGATTCAGAGGGGTTGTTCCTTCATGGGTGCTAGTGAATTTTTTACTTTCACGTCTTTTGAAAGAGCTGAATTCCGAAGTTAGAAAAAGAAGGAATAATCTCTTGACCTCTAGTGCTTATAGTATTCATTTTCAACAAAGTTTTAATTCTTACTTTTTTTTTTTTTTTTGTGGTACTCGGGCCTCTCACTGTTGTGGCCTCTCCCGTTGCCGAGCACAGGCTCCGGACGCGCAGGCTCAGCAGCCATGGCTCACGGGCCCAGCCGCTCCGCGGCATGTGGGATCTTCCCGGACCGGGGCACGAACCCGCGTCCCCTGTATCGGCAGGTGGACTCTCAACCACTGCGCCACCAGGGAAGCCCTAATTCTTACTTTTATCTGATATGGTGTTGCTTTCATTCAAGCTACTGTCACAGTAACTGAGGCATGAATTTTTCCTTTTAACGGTATTCCCAAGGCCACAATTGAGATTCTCATTTGGGTTCTTGATGCAAGGTCATGAATGTTGCAAGTTCTTTGTAAACTATAAAGCATATCTGTGTGGTGGGAGAGAGGAGAGAAGGGCTCATAAGAATTACTTGGGAGCGTTTTCAAAATTCTTAGTCCCATTTCACCTCCTCCTCGCAGATAATGTGTTGTTATATACCTGTTAGTTAAACATCTGCTTCCTGAATGTGAATAGTTTGTAACTCATTTTAATGTACGCATGAAGACTGCTTATATTAAAAGCAATTCCATATTCTTTCTGTTGGTGATGGGATGTACTGCAGTAGTTTCTCTTGTAGCATACCATCAGTGAATGACTGGTTTTTACTCCCTGTCCTCTGGTGGTGTCATGCTATGCAAAGTTTCTTGTATGTTGATTTTCAAAGGATTTGCAGAAAATGCTACTAGGTGCTGTTGGCACCAACTTAAACTGTATAAATTTTGGATGTAATTGAACAAATTAATATAATTGTTCAACATAGTTGGCTTCAGAAATGTGAGTTTGTGATTCGGAGGACACTGAGATTTTCCTGATTTCACTGTGAATCATAGCCTTCTTTTGTGAGAGTTCCATGTTGCTGGGCATCCACCTGGGTAGGGAGAAGGTGATTGGTATATTTGTTCTTCCAGTTAACCAGACTGGTGTTCAAGGCACCATTTAGGCACAGTAATCTAAATTAAAAGTGGAGAAAACTGAAACTAAGGCATTGAGGCCACAGTAGATTAGAAAGACATTTAGGAGCTGGAGTTGGTAGTAAAACTTCACCATTTTAAAGTGTAAAATTTGGTGGTTGTATACAAAAGGTTTTTATTCACAAGGTCGTGCAACTATCAACACTATCTAATTCCAGAACATTTTCATCAATCCCAAAAGAAACCTGTTAGCAGTCATTCCCTACCCCCATTCCTCCTCCCATCCCCCTATCTCCTGGCAACTACTATCTACCTTCCATCTCTAGGATTTGCCCCATTCTGAATTTGTATAAATGGAGTCATACAATATGTGGTCTTTTGTGTCTGACTTCTTTCACTAAGCATAAGGCTCTCAAAGTTCATTCATATTGTGGCATGTAACAGTATGTCATTCCTTTTTTATGGCCGAATAATATTCCACTGTATATTATATGGATATTGTACAGATATGTCATATTTTGTTTATATGTTCATCAGTTGATGGACATTTGGTTTATATCCACTTTTAGCTTTATAAATAATGCTGCTATGAACATTAGTATGCATGTTCTTTGCGTGTGTTTTTCTTTTTTTAAATTTATTTTTATTTGCATTTATTTTTTGTGGCATTTATTCCCGGGCCATAAGTTTTTGTTTCTTCAGTTTCTTCTGGGATATCTTTTTCTTTGGGGCAACCTCCTCTTCTGGTTTAGGAACAATCTGTTCTTATTCAGTAAGGACCGTCTCAATGTGGCAGGGAGAGCTCATGTATGGGTTGATCCGACCATGAGCTCTCTAAGTTCTGTGCTGCATCTTGGGGGCTTTGTTCACCTGGATGTGCTCAGTGACTAGAGAATCTACATCTAAGCCCTTAAGTTCAGCATTACTCTCTGCATTTTTGAGTATGTGCAGTAAAAATTCAGCACTCTTTCTGGGCCACCAACCCTGTGTCCAGCCCCACTGTTTGGCCTGGGCACACCTACCAACTCCACCATTGTAATGATGGAATGCCACACATTGCTTCTTTAAAGTGACATCTTTCAGATACTTGGTGGATTTTCGGATATGCACACCCTTAATGGCCTGGGCAGTTTCACGAGTGTTCTTAAAGTGAACACGAAGATTTGAACCTCCTGACTTGCATGATTTTGTGGGGTTTTCTGGGTCAAATGAATAGCGAACCATTTTTAGAGGTCACCTCAGGCTGCTTACTGGAAAAGGAAGCTGTATGCAAGTTTTTATGTGAACATATGTTTTACGTTCTCTTGGGGATACATATATGTGCATATATATGTATTCCCAAGAGGATTTATATATATATATATATATATATATATATATGTATATATGTATATATACATATATTTAAATTTTTTATACATAAAAATACACACACACACACACGTACCCCTAAGAGTAGAATTGGTGGGTCCTATGGTATCTTTTGTAAGAATTTACCTTTGTTTTTGATAAAGCTGATATTGTAGAATGTTGTAGAATGTGATTTAGGTTTAAGAGACAAATGGCCTGGCTGACTCTCCACATTCTCTTGTCCCTGCCCACCCAATTTGGACAGCTTACCTGATGTCTAGGTTGTTAGAGTCAACAGAGCAGTCATACCCAGGTAACTACCTTGTAGAATACTGGATGTAGAGTCCTGGAGTTAGCTCTATGCACTTGGTGAGGAGTGGGCTGGGAGCCCAGGGATGTTTAGAGAAGTCATTCCTCATAGAAATCAAGAATTGAAAAGAAGTGTCCTGCTCTAACAAAGGAAAAGAAAGCCATTCTTAGATAAAGGACTGTGCCATTTTATCAAGATAGGAAATACATTAAAAAAATAATGAATTCAGTTTTAGACATAGTAAATTTGGGATTTCTGGGAGGGAATGTTAGATATTTATGTTCGGAGATCAGGAGTTTGATCCCTGATAGAGATGTAGATTTGAGATTCATCTGCATTATAGGCGTTTGAAATACAAGAGTAGGTAAGTCACCCATAAAGTAAAAAACATTAGAGAAAAGTGACTAGTAATTCCCGTATCTGAGGTCTTTGAGGTTTTGAGTCTGCCAGCTGATGTTTCAGCTGTATCTTACTCTTGAGTGGCTTGTTTCCTTCTGGTTTTGTGATTTTTGATTGTGAATTTATTTATTTTGGGACCTTATCCTTGAGAATTCTCCCAGGCCTAGATCAAAGGCAGATTCCCCAGAGAGGATTTTCATTTCCTTCTGTCAAGGTTGGGTGGGAGACATTACCATTCTAGGACTACCCTAAACAAAATTCTAAGTATGAAGCTTTTTAAACCATAATGTAGGTGAGGGTCAGCTTCTGGTTGTGAGTGTCTGAGGAGATACTGTTGAACTGGTCTCATAGCCCCCCAATCCCTCACCAGCACTCAGTGCCAAGGTTAAGTTTCCCTTGCAGTTCTCTTGGGTAACACCTGGACTTTGCCTCTTGTACCTTGAACCCTAATAGGCCTTGGAATTGCAAGCTGAAATTCTTAGGGTTTGGCAAAATGCCCTGAAGGTGAATGAAAGCTGGTTTCAGTACTCTGCATACATCTCTAGTTTCCCTCTTTCACTTAGTTTTTAGCCTTGATCATACTTTATTTTCTTTCAGGTTATTGATTAATATGTAAAGATTTAAAAAATTTATCCAGTGTTTGTTATTTCCAGTGGGCATGTTGATCAAGCTATCTATTCTGTTGTTCTAGCAGAAATAGAAGTGTCCATCTCTCTTCAGGGCATGCACGGGACAGTAAGATGCAGGGAATTCAGTCAGCCGCTAAGTTAAAAGTTGTAAACTTGGGACAACATCCGGTGGTTTGTTTGGCCCACATAGTATTTAGAAAATAAAAATCAGGAGATTTCAGATAAAATTTTGGGTATCTTGCTTCTCTTGAAAAATTAGGAGTTCTTAACAGTACTGGGCTTTCAATCCCGCTTAGCAACAATTGGCTAGAACTGGGAATAGCAGCTGATCTTTTCAGAGTGAACCTGTTTTCTTTAGTTGCAGGCACACAATCTCCATTTGTGCTGTGTATGCGTATTTATACCCATTCCAGCTTCTCTCATTCATGTTACCTGTAGACACTTGTGGATCATCCTTGTGTCAGGTAGTAGTGCTAATAGACAGTTTCACATTTATTTAGTGATTTGTTTAATTCTAATAACAAACCTGCAGTTTATCCCTGATGAATAAATAAAGTTACAGGTGGTATTATCCCCAAGTTACAGATGAAGAAATGGAGGTTCACTGAGGTTATATAAATTCTTCAGGGTCTCTTAGTGTCACAGCTAGAATTTGAACAAAGCTCCTTCTGTTCAATGCTGTTCTTAACTTTTTTTAATTTTTTTAAGCAGTGGAACTGTTCTTCAAATGAAGTTTTAGTGAAGTCCATTATGCAAAACCAACAAAGATAGCACTGCTTTGATTGAAGGGTAGATGGGGTGGGAGACAATTATGTGGGGATGGGAACCTGCATGCTCAGCTCTTTGGCAGCCTTTAGGCACCTCTCTGGAATCCTTAGGATTCTACTAAACAGTTTGGACACTCTCTATCTGTAACTAAGCGTAATAACAATTTGTTAAATTTTATGAGTTTTTAGCTTTTTTGGATGTTACAGTTATAGTGTGCCTATTTTTCTTGTGCTTCCTCGTATGTCAGTCTTCCTCAGCGTAATCTGTCTTATTGCTTAACAGCATTTTAAAATTTTGTGGGTATGTGTTCAAATAATGGTGAATCTTTTAGCGTTCTATTTCTGTTTTAGAATGGTAGTGTGATTTATAGTTTAATTTATTTTGGAGCATCTGATAACTAACTCTCCTTTACTTTTCAGATTCTCTTTGTGGCCAGATGGGTTTGTATGGACAGGCTTGTCCATCTGTAACTTCATTAAGGTTAGTGCTCTTCTTTTTATTAGAACATGTAACATTTTAAAAGTTATGCTGGTCAAGTCATATTAGAATCAGTTTTACTGTAAGGTTCAGAATAAAATATTGTAGTTTGTTTTGGTAAATAGTGCTATTTTGTGAGATTGGGACATATTTTTGCTTACAGAGATATTTGTGGTAGTGGGATTTGGATCTTAATCTCCACTTAGTGAATTTACATATGTTCTTGTACATGAAATAACAACTTTACTCTTCTTTGTTATTCCTTTTTTAAAAAAACACTAATCTTGTTTCTACTTATTTTAATTAGAAAATACATAGTAAATTTTTATTACCTTTGTAGCAGATTATTAAATAAGACTAGATGGTAATTTAAATCTCTTTTTAAAGGATGATATAAATATGATACGTAGATTATCCTCATTTACAGTAAATAAGTAAAATGTAAAAAAATAGAAACTAAGTTGTATTCAACCCAGTGGTTTTAGATTTTTTCGAAGTTGCTAAATCCTTTCTATAAATTAAATCTTAAGTGAAAACCTGTGAGTAAAGCAGATAAATGCCGGGCTTTTCTGCTTGCTTGGGCTTCCATGTTCTACCCCCATGGTTGCCCCTGAGGGATTACTCTAGTTCCCAGTGCACAGTTTGAAAAAATAAGCTAAATCTAATCTGTTAATTGGGATCTTTCAGACTAGAATATGAATTGTTGATGGCAGCACCTACCAGTTACATGTGGTGTTGTAGCTAGCTGTATCATTTATTTGTTCAGCATATTGAGCACCTAATATGTTGTCAGGAGCTATTCTAAATGCTGGGGCTACAGTTGTGAACATAACAGATAAAAATCCTGTAATTATTGGGTTTACATTTTGGTGACGGGGTAATTAATAAAAAAAGTAAGAAGTATATGTTAGATAGTGACAGTGATAAGAGCTAAGATGAAGAATAAAATAGAGAATGGGAATAGGAAATATAGATAGGGTTATTTTAGATAGGGTAGCCAGGGAAAGCTTTACTGAAAAGGTGACATTTGAATGAAGACCTGAAAGAGTGATGGAATGAACCATATCTGGGTAGGCAGAAGATAAGCGTTCTGGGCAGAGGGAATTCAGGAGCTGCTGGGGCAGGAGACTTGCCTTGTTAGGTTGGAGGAGCAATGATGGAGGTCAATGTGGCTGGAACAGAGTAAGTGATGAAGAGAGGTAGAATTGACCAGCTTTGGAGGGCAGGAAAGAGAGAGAGGAGGGATACAAAATTATTAGAGCCATGAATGTGAAGTCAAGGAGTCCTTAGGCATGAAAGAAATTCTGGTGGTTCAGAATGCCACCAAAGAAAAATAAAGTTGCCTTTTTAGTTTTTATATACTTGAATTTTTATGAGACTAAGGCTGGCTCTCCTTTCCCTCAGTAGGAGAGCTTTACTCCACATCCTTATGGCATTTCTTTCCCTGAGAATGCATCTTCCAGCTTATAATGGAAGTAGGTGGAGTGATTACTTTTCTACCTTGTTGGAGTCCATGTGCCCCCACCCCCACCTCCCAACAAGGGACACCTGTATAGTTTTGAAAAGAACTTAAAAAAAAAAAAAAAGACTTCTTTAATCCCCAAAGCTGCTGTAGAACTAATTTCACTTAAGAGTCCTTTTGTTTAATATGGTTGGAGGAATCATTTTACCCTTTTTTTGAATATTTAAAACTTTAGATATGACCATATCAGGATATTTTTGCAGACTTTGATCTTCCACTGATCATAGAGTCCCTTAAAGATATTTTATTTGTGGGCTATGCCAAAACAGTCATATATTAAAGTCATTTACTGGGATTTTAAATCCCTTCATTTGAATAGTTATGTTTAGGTGAAGATTGTATATGACATTGGGTTAGGAATGATATATGCCTAACCTTTTTTGCTTGATAGAATTATATAATTGGAAGAGATGATGAAAGAGATGCCATGAATTATTTTATAACCTGCTCACTGTTATAATTCTAGTGTATAATATCCTAGAATCAAATTTTTGTGGATATACCTATAAGTTTAGCATTTAGTTAATAAACTGAGAAACTCTCTGGCATTTTAGTTGAGATATTTAGTATCCTTATATCCTAATCTTTCATTTTTTGTAATATTCTATATGGTCCTTCTGTGAAGCAGAGAATTCGCATTCTCAGATGTATGGGTAGAAGACCATTGTTTGTCACTGATTTTTCTAACTGAAAGCTAGCTTTGGTTTGATATAAGGAAGAGAAAAGAATAACTATTTTTTGGTAAAGGGAAGAGAAACTGGATTACTTAAAACCACAATAAATTTTAGTCTACTTTCCCATAGAGTCTTCCTCAAGCCAGAAACGACCTCCCAACTATACTATCCAAATAGAAGTAGAGCAGGAAGTCTTTTTTTAAAAAAATTTTAAAATTAATTAATTAATTCATTCATTTTTGGCTGCATTGGGTGTTCGTTGCTGCATGCGGGCTTTCTCTGGTTGCTGCGAGCGGGGCCTGCTCTTTTTTGTGGTGTGCGGGCTTCTCGTTCCGGTGGCTTCTCGTTGCAGAGCATGAGCTCTAGGCGTGTGGGCTTCAGTAGTTGTGGCACATGGGCTCAGCAGTTGTGGCTCACAGGCTGTAGAACGCAGGCTCAGTAGTTGTGGCACACAGGCTTAGTTGCTCTGTGGCATGTGGGATCTTCCCGAACGAGGGCTCAAACCCGTGTCTCATGCATTGGCAGGCGGTTTCTTAACCACTGCGCCACCAGGGAAGCCCAGGAAATCTCAAATCCGCTGACAAACATTGCTTGTTTGCCATAACTCTCTTTGTATATACTACCTTTATATCTTGTATATACCTGCATATACTATCTATATATCTAGAAAGTGGCTAGCCTCAAGACAGGAAAGCATTTGAGTTGGTGGAGAAGAACTGGACCATGTGTCTAGGAATGAGAAAATGGGTAGGTAGGTGGGAGGTTGTAAACGTAGGTGGGAGTGGGAGTAGATGACTTATGTGAAGTGAAGATGGGGGGTGGAATGAAAGTATGTGACATTTTAAAAATTTGTTGGGTAGGAGAGGGTACTTAGTAAAATGAATTAAATCTCTTCCTCTGCCCTTTAAATATTTAGGGTAAACAAGTTAAATATTGTTTTCTATAGATGATATTGGATCCTTGTTTAATCTGAACACGTTAAAATTATTTTTAAAAATTTACTTACTGTATTTTTATGATTAAAAAGTAATCTTAGGGCTTCCCTGGTGGTGCAGTGGTTGAGAGTCCGCCTGCCGATGCAGGGGACATGGGTTCGTGCCCCGGTCGGGGAAGATCCCACATGCCGCGGAGCAGCTAGGCCCGTGTGCCATGGCCGCTGAGCCTGCGCGTCTGAAGCCTGTGTTCTGCAACGGGAGAGGCCACGACAGTGAGAGGCCCGCGTACCGCAAAAAAAAAAAAAAAAAAAAAGTAATGTTAAACCAATTATTGTAGAGAATTTGGGAAGACAGAGATAGCCCTTGTTAATGTCGTCTTATCATGTAATTTTATTCCAGTAGATGCTATGTGTGTTAGAAAAAGGCACCCCCCCCAAATTTTCTTTAAAAGAATGGTTGCAAAAGATTTTGTAGTGATAGCTAAGTATACTCTTAATTTTAATCAAATTGCTCTTAATTATCATTTTGTTCTTCTTTAATTGCTAGTATGGGTAGAATTGCATTTTAACAAACGTTATTGTAATAACATCATATACTATTACAGTATAATGAGACTGTTTTATCAGTCAGGGTTCTATCAGGAGGCAGAAACCACACCAGTTATTTGAACAGAGACTTTAATAGAATCATTAACTAGATTTAAAGTTGTTAACTAGGTAACAGAAAGGATAAAAATAGAACTTGAAGTTATCATGGAGATAGGCACTTCTAGAAGCAGCTGTGAGCCCTAAGTGCTTGGGGACCAAAGGGAAAACCTAGAGACTTAGAGGAAGGGTCCTGTGGAAACAAAATTCAGATCTCCGCGGAGAAGGTACTACATGCTAGTGCTTGTGTCGAGCTCAGAATAGAAATCCCATAGATTTGAAACTCAGAACTCTGGGGAAGGGTGCTGGCTGGTGCTGGGGTCTTTGAGTGGGGTATGATTAAGCTAGTTCCATAAGTGTTAGAAAAACTGCAAACTTTATTCACTTACTACTGTGAGGGGGACCTTCTGCAGGGGTGAAGAAACCTTTGCTGGGGTAATGCTCTTATGAAGTCCAAAGAATAGACAGGAAGGCCCAAGTATCTTTTTTCTTCTCCAGGCTTGCAGTCCATCTTTAGTGCTCCCTCTTGGCAGAGCCTTATAGGAAATCAGCTGGCAAAGCAGAAATGTGGTTTGCAGAGTCCCAGTTCCAGTGTCATTAAGGCAGATTGGGAAGAAGGGACGCGGTTTTGGAATTGAGGAGCAATAACTTAATAACTTGTTCCAGCAAATTACTAAGAAATATGGTATTAAAAAGTGTTTTCTTGGGACTTCCCTGGTGGTCCAGTGGTTAAGACTCTGCGCTCCCAATACAGGGGGCCTAGGTTCAATCCCTGGTCAGGGAACTAGATCCCACATGCATGCCACAACAAAGATCCCGCGTGCTGCAACTAAGACCCAGCGCAGCCAAATAAATAAAAATATTAAAAAAAAAAGTTTTCTCAGATCTGTTTTGCAGCCAGTGTTTATGTGATTTTAGTAGGATACTTGCATGTTGCTAAAAATGCTAATTTTGTAAATCACGTGAAATTATATTAAAAATCTATATAAGGTTTGCAAGTATTCCTTGCAATCCGAATCTACTGCATTCATATCCTGAGTTTGGATAGTAAGTCTGGATAGTGAATACTGGGTCATCTACATCTATTTAATTCCTGAGTTTTGGAAGGCAAGAGTGAGAGTTCAGATAATGATGGATACAGTTTCTGTCAGACAATAGAATCTTAAAAATTTAGCAGAATCCGGTTACTGAGTTTATATAAGATGGATTTGAATCCTGAGGTTACCTGCATTTTATTTCCAGGTATAGACTCAGTAATAGCAAAAGCTTACCAAAAAAGCAAAAGCTTTCCTTGAACATTTGCTTTATGTAGACAGGTAAACACATATATGTATATAACATATTTCTTTCATATATTTTAGCATTAGACTGTTATAATTTGGTTTGATTAAAGCAAAATAAAATTTGATATTTCTTTGGACTTGTTAAAATGGGGCCCTTTCTGCATTTCTGAATTGCCTAACATTTATGAGGATTGATTTTATGGTTCACATGTGTATTCGGCCTAGGATGCGGAATTATCAGTAGTACTTTAAGTAGTTTCTGATCTTCTACCTGAGACCTCTTCCTTTTGTTATCTTTTTCTTTCTTTCTTGTTCACACTTATCTTTTCCTTTTTGTTACGCTTCTCCCTTAAAGATGCCTTTTATTATTGATCCAGTCTGTTTGTTTAGGATATGTTGGGGAACACATAGGGATTTTTAGCACCAGAGAAGATTGTGTGTTGTGTCCCAAGTGAATTTCCTGTCCATGTGTTTTCTCATTTCCCTCCATTTGATATTGATAACCTGCTATTTAGAATGACCAGAGGAGGGTAGATTTATTTTAAGGCTTCTTGCTGTCTTGTTTCTAGTAGCAGACTTGTTATTGTTAAGGCAGCTCTGGTATTTAGTCTTAGAATTGGGTAGATACAGGTTCAGACCTCTGCCGTGTATTATTCATATGATCATGGGTAAGTTACTTCACTTTTCCTGATTTTGCTGTAATAGGGATGTTAATGTTTACCTCCCTGGCCTGTTAGGATTCATGGGATAAACTATATATTGATTACATAAAGCATCTGGCATATTTTTTCCTTTTTTGCATTTTCCTATAGTAGAAAGCAAAAGGGATAATTGTTTTTAGAATAAAAGAGGACATATTTGGGGACTCCCCTGGCAGTCCAGTGGTTAAGACTTCGCCTTCCAGTGCAGGGGGTTCGGGTTCATCCCTGGTTGGGGAGCTAAGACCCCACTTGCCTTGGGGCCAAAAAACGCAAAACATAAAAAAGAGAAACAGTATTGTAACAAATTCAATGAAAAAGACTTAAAAAAGAAAAAAAAAAGGACATGTTTGTATCCTTTGCTCTCAGCTCAAGAACATGGGGTAGAAGAGGATTTCTTTTTCCCCTTCTATTTCCCCTTTACCCTAAATTCTTATTTTTAAAAATTAAAACAAATTTTTTTTTAATTGAAGTATTGTTGATTTACAGTGTTGTTAGTTTCTGGTGTACAGCAAAGTGATTCAGTTATACATACACATATATATGTATATTTTTCAGATTTTTTTCCATTATAGGTTATTACAAGATATTGAATATAGTTCCCTGTGCTATACAGTAGGACCTTGTTGTTTATCTGTTTTACATATGGTAGTGTGTATCTGTTAATCCCAGGTTCCTAATTTATCCCTCCCCTTCCCCCCTCAGGTAACCATAAGTTTGTTTTCTATGTCTGTGAGTCTGTTTTGTTAAATACGTTTTGTTTGATTTTTTAAGATTCTACATATAAGTGATATCAAATGATATTTGCCTTTCTGTCTGGCTTAATTCATTTAGTTTGATAATCTCTAGTATGATAATCTAAATTCTTAGATTCTGGAGTATCTACCAGTAGCATTCAGGTTTGCAACTGACCTCAGGCTAAGGATGTTGCTGACATTTAATACTACATTTTTATCATATTTATAATTAATATAGTTATGCTTTTAAGTCAGTCCCACGCAGTGGCAGAAATAACTTTCATTATCATGCCGTAGTTCATCATTGTTATATTTATCAAACTTTTTTTATAATTGATAAAATCTGTTAATTTGCATGTTTAGTTCTGACATGTTCCAATTAAATGAAGAGTAATGAGAAACCGTCTTAATTTTGACCATTACAGAGACTTTTTCTAAAATGTATTTTGAACTTTTTGTCTTATCTTCTAAGGCTTACTGTCTCATATGGTAGCCGCTAGCCTCATGTGGCTATTTAAATCTAAATTAAAAAAAATCTTCCTCAGTCACACTAGCCACATTTTTTAAGTGCTTGGTTAGCTGCACATGGCTACTGACTGTCATATTGGATAACACACAAACATTTCCATTGTTGTAGAAAGTTCTGTTGGACAGTGCTGGTCTAGAGCATCCTAAATGTAATTTAATCTTTAAGCTGACTTATTGGGCTTCCATTTCTGAGCATAAGGTATTGAAGAGTACCAGTGACTAGTCACTGACTTAAGGACATATTATAAAAGTTACTTATGGGACTAAATATTGACTTGGATAACTAGCTTTATGGTGTTCTTACTAATATATAAGACCAGGCATCATTTAAGCATTTTATGGTATATTAATTAAATTTCCCCTAACAACTCTGTGAGGTTGGTGTTATGATTATTTTCATTTCACAAATGAGGAAACAGAGGTAAAAAAGTTCAGCAACTCAAGGACATGCAATGAATAAGGGATGGAGCTGGGATTCATACAGAGGTCTTGCTCCAGTGCCCATGCACTAAATTCTGCCTCTTGGCTGTCAGTATTTACCAATTTGAGGCTTTTTCTTTTTTTTTTAAACATCTTTTTCTTTTTTTTTTTTTTAATTTGTTTTATTTTTGGCTGCATTGAGTCTTTGTTGCCGCGCACAGGCTTTCTCTAGTTGCGGCGAGTGGGGGCTACCCTTCGTTGTGGTGCAAGGGCTTCTCATTGCGGTGGCTTCTCTTGTTGCGGAGCACGGGCTCTAGCCACGCGGACTTCAGTAGTTGTGGCTCATGGGCTCTACACATATTTTTAAAAACTAAGTATAAGAAGTATTAATAGCAGATTCTGTCTGGGTTTTTAAATAATATCTGCAAAGATGGCTTTGAGCGTTCTTGTATCAAAGGGACTCTTGTTTATTAGCTTTCCAGCTACTCAAGAGACATAGAGATTCCAATAGATAGAGTGAGATTAAATGCAAAATACTGTACTTACTTGATGACAGAATGTAGTTCAGTGGTTAATGTCCAAAAATATTTATTTTTCCTCCCTAAATTGTAGAGTAAAATATTTTTAAGATAAGAATTACATTTATGGCATAAAGATGTCTTTTGACCATATGATCCCTAAGTTTTAGCCTGAACGGAGTTCTAACTATGAGTATGGCTTGTATGAATTTAGAATACAGTTTTATGAATCTAAGATTATATATTTGAGTAATAGAGTAATTTGGAGAGAATCTAGAGAAGAGCAGTAACTATATTATGGTTCTTAAATCAGATCCTGTTGGAGTTCTGGACTTCAAACTTTTGAGAAGGAACCTAAATGGTGTTAATATTGTAAAATATGTGAAGCATCGTTGTGAAGAGAACTCTGACCAGTTCTCACTTTCCAGGATAGAATTTAAAGAAATTTTCTTCTCTGTAGCAAGGGAGATACATAGATTAGTCTGTTAAAATTTATTATTATTTTAAACAAAATGAATTACTGTATACATTTGGTGAACTTTTCTTCCCTTGGAGATAAAGAATATTGTTGGTTTCCAAAATAGGTAATAGCAGGGCTTTTAAAAATGACATAGTGAGGTTCTTTTTCATCTCTGATTTTATGATAAATAGCTCTGAAACCACAGTTCTGTTTACAAATGACAGTTGTCTCACTAAATCCCTCAAGTTTTTGCATAAGTTATATTGTGAATATTCTTGGAATCTTAGGGGTGAAACAAAAGTTGTGAAAGTCAAGAGTTTTGAAATGTGAATTTCTATTTGTGTATTGGATTCTCTATCCTAAATTATGATTCTTCTACCTATATTTTCACTTAAAACCAATGAGGATATTTTGGGCTTGTCCTTTAAAAAGATCATTGCTCATAGGAAATTTAAAGGCTCAGTTATTCATACCTTAGTGGTGATTAGTTTGATGCTGTCCGCTTTCTTCCTAAATAGAGCAGAGATCAACTGCTTTGAAAAGGTTAGAGTCTTTCCTGGAGGAGAAGAGCAAGTAATTAATTTTGGAGTTTATAATACCAACTTTAGGGGCCAATCTTGGAGGCTTATGGCAGTGTGAGATGGGAGAGCCAAGGTATAGAAGAAGGTACTTAGAAGTATGCCAGATATAAGCTATGTGTATTGAAATTTTATCAGGAACAAGCTGGTCCTACACCAGGAAAATGGAAAAACTTATTTCTTTATTTTCCTTGTTGCACTTCGGTCTCTCTGCTGCAGAATATCCAACTGGGGCTTTTATACTCTTAGAACTTTGATATATAGAACTCCTTTATAGAATAGGTAGGATTTTGTGGGCTGCTTCAGGAATCATCATCATAGAATCTTATTTCTGTGGGAAAAGTGTATGTTCAATTTTCATATGCAATCTACAAACAAAATTTAAAAGCACAGTCTTTTCTGGATCTTTTCTTTAGAGTAAATAATTGAATGGGGGCTCATTTCCATTGAGGTTGATAAATGATTATTGTGTGATTTAGGGCATGTAAGTCTAAAACCACTGAATAAGAGTGACAGTCATTTAAAATTTAGAAAATTCTGAAGAGTATGAATTTGATAGGAATAATAGCTAACATTTATTGAATGCTTATGTACTGTGTGTTAGAAACTCTTCTTAGTGCTTTATATATATAACTCATTTAATCCTCACAACAATCCTTTGGGGTGGGTACTGTTTTTATCCTCACCTTACACATGAGGAAACTGAGGTATAGAGAGGCTAATTTACTTGTTTAAGGTCACATAGCTAAAAGTGGAAGAGCTTAGATTCCAATCCAGGCAGTCTTGCTCCAGAGCCTGTGTTCTTAATCACCATATCTTTTCTAATGTAGGACATTGACTGTGTTATTTTCCTGAAATTGAACTAAGAGTAGAAACTTCGGCTTTGCTGGTGTGTGATAACTAATTTTGAAAAATAACAGCAGCTGCTTTTGCTTGGAAATAGCTTAAATTATTGCTTCATTTATAAATTAAAAAAATTGTTTTTTTATATCACATGCTTCCAAAATGTAAGGTCAATCTGTAGTAGATTATTTTCTTTCTTGTTAGGTTTCTGCCACAATCAGCCTTGGATACCTGAATATCCACATGTACTGTTCTTCCTATAAATAGAACTTACTTGCCCTTTTCCCAAGGGAAACAACCCAGAGTTTCATCCAGTTATTATATCCAACCGAAATTCTAAGCTCTCTGGGTGCATTCACTTTCATTAGATCCCAGAGTGGCTTTTTGGTTTATAGTGGTGAAGGAATAGGATAATAGCAATAAAATCTTTTACTCAGAAAACAGGATAATGGGAAACATAAAATAGTCACTAGACCATATCGATTATAAAATCCTCCTGGGTAGCAGTGGCAGAGACTCCATGAAAGTATAATAAGTTCCTTGATTCTGCTCTTTGATGGGCTGTCCATTGTCCCCTGTGCCCTCTGAAAGGTCTCACCTTCACCTTGTCCAGTATCCTCCATGGCCACATCTGCAGTGGGTATTGGTGAAGATGCCCTATCTGGGAAATGCATAGGCTTTATAGCTCACTTCTTGTTGATTAGCTTGGGTATTATTTTGGAAACTTAAGAGGCTTTTGCAGTCTAGACACCCCTCTGCCCTTTTACAGTTATCTTAAAAAGCTTAGTTTCTAGACTTTTTGCTGCTTTGAGCCAAAGGACATGCCTAGGCAGAATTTTTTAATATGAAAACTCTGCCCTGTGTGCTCTACTTACCCCAGGGATTTCTAACCTTTTGGTGCCATGGAACCCCTTCAAAGTCTGGTGAAACTTGTGGACCCTTCTCAGAATAAGGTCTCAAAATTCATAAAATACTTAGGATTACAGAAGAAAGTAATTAATTATATTGAAATATGGTTAGCAAAATATTAACTTTAAAACATAGTAATATATATGCCTTTGAATTAACACGTTAAATAAAAAATCTAGTGGCAAATCTAATACACTGTCATAAATTTGAAGTAGTCGATGAGTTTAAAAAGTTGAGATTCTGCAGCATTTGTCACATATGAATATATTTGTGATTTTTATTGATGGCAAAGTCACAGGTACTGTTAATGCTGCTGTGATTTGTTGTCTACTTTTGTAATTAAAGGAAATGCTAAGTTTTAGTTACAAGTTAGTGGAAATAAAGAATATATTTTCCCCCATCCAAGTTCATTCACCTCTTTTAGCTCCTGAGGGAATGATGGCTCTGGGTGGGGCCATTTGAAGTGATAGTCTTGGGTGGAAAGTCAACACCCTCACAACATTGATTTTGTGTGGCAAGGCACCAGTCTTCTCTACTGCCAAGGCTGTAGTTTTGCAGCTATCACTCAGTTACTTCAGTTTGCTACTTCAGAAGCACTTGGTGGTTTTTTTTCAACCATGTAGGGCTTTAAATTATAGGAATTTTAGCTTGAATTGCAGGCCATAGGCAGGGAGTACCTCCCTTAGCAAACCTGCATTTTCTCTGCTTGCAACTGTAATTGAAGTTTATTTCCCTTTTAGGACTTTGTTTTAAGCGGCTAGAAGGAGCCAACACATGCCAATATTCTCAATTTTTCCTATAGTATTTCTCTCGTTACTCTATAGCCTCAGTTGGCATATGGTTTGTTTTCCAGTTACAGTAGGTGACAATTTGACCAAATCCTTTGTCACTCTTTAATAAGTGTAACCAGCTTTCCATCCTGCAGTATTAGAGTTCTTAATGTTTACCTCATCAACTCCTCTAAGAGAGTGTCTTATTTTAGGTCCTGTTACTTGCATCACCTCACTTCCATGTCCCACATTCCATGTTTGTTAGGAATTGCATTCACCTGCTGGTAGAGATCTTTTTATAGTAGTTAAACACATGAAAAGTCTGAAAGGTAGGCAGTTCAGGGCTGGGGTGGCAGCTTCACAATTGCTTCACCAAAAAAATCAGGGACCCAGATCCCTTCTCTCTGCTCCCATGTCCTCAGTGTATGGCTTCCATTCTCAAAGGTCACCTTATGGTCCAAGATGACTGTTGGAGCAATACCTATTGTATCCACATTCCAGAGAGCAGGAAGGGCAAAAGGCATAATACCATCCAGAATAAAATTGGGGTTGTATTCCTAAGGAAGAAGGCCAAAACAGATATGAAGTGGCAGTTAGTGGTCTCTACCATAGACCTTGCTTCTGGCTGCCGAGGGTGATGAGATGCAGTAACAGGAATTATGTTTTTTATATATGTATCTTATGTTTAAATATATGTATTTTTTGACCCCCTGAGATGTGTGTGATCAGAATTACTGCTGTGGTAATTACAAGGATTTCTTTTGAGTTCTCAGTTGCTCAGTTTTTCACATGCCAAGTGTTAAGACAAAATGCCAAGTGCTAGGAAGGGAGGGAGAGGATTCAGGAATATCTAGGTCACATCATCATTACCCTCATTATTCTTACTTTATTTTCCTTGATGTCTTCATCTTACCTCCATTTAGGAAAGCCAACAATATCTCTACCCATTTCCCACCTTTTTATCCTGTTGAAAACTTTCTGTGTAAGCCTTGGCTACTCCTCAGTTGTTAGGGAAGTTACCAGAGGGAAGCCAAGCAATGTGCTAAAGTAGCTAAAATGCATATTTGGGATTGCATCAGTGGCAGAATTTCATTAAGTGAGGTCAGAACCCCCTCCCTCCTCTTATGTCATAAATTAGTGTGGAGTTGTTATATCTGGATGCTCTTTACCTTTTCATTGTATGCAGAAAAAATTGCTTATTCTTTTAAGCAATAGATACCATCATAGATTTAAGAACTTCAGACATAATTTTTTCATGCCTTGGTTTATCCCACAAGTAACATTATCTTCTTATCTTTGGCTTTCATCTTCCCATTTTTCTCTACTTTTCCAGTAGAACTCTCTGTTCCTGTGTAGTACTAACTTGTCAGTCTTTGCTGAGTCATGCTTTTTTCCACTTCATAAAGGACTTCTATCCTGTGGTTATCCTTACCTCATACTATTGAGTCCTCTTTCACCTCTTCCTTTTAGCTTTTAAATGTGTTTGGTCTTGTTTGCTTGGGGAGCAGCACACCCACACCTTCATTGGCTAGTCACTGTTTCAATCATTTAACCACCATTTATTGACCCTTTACCTACTGTGCTCCTAGGCATTGTGGGAACAGAAAAGAATAAGAAGGTTCCTTCTTCTAAGGAGCTCATGGCCTCATGGGAGAGAGGTAGATAAAGGTAATTTAATTCTGTGTAAGTTCTGTGATAGAAGTATTTATAGTCAATGGGGGGAGGATCTAGTTCCATTTAGGAGATGGAGGATGGGAAGAGTGGATTGATCAGGCTTTCTGGAGGGGGAGGTGTTTGGTCTGAGTCTTGATGAAAAAGTAGAAGCCAGCTAGGCAGAGTGGGAAGGAAAAGGCATTCCAGAAAGGAAGACTCATTCCTTATCCAAATACTGTGTTATTTTTCAGATAATGTGTACCTGGCATGGTGTTGGGTAGCATCTGAAGTACTAGTGTGTGGTCACTATCCTCAATGGGGAGGTGGGGGAAAAGGGAGTGAGGGTAGAAAGCTTATGTTCCAGTTATACATGTGAAACAGCATGGTAAAGCCAAACTGAGGTTATAATTGCTCTAGGAATTAATAGAGAAGGATTAATAAAAGGTTAATGAAGCTAAAGTAGTTGAAATGAGGCATTCAGATTTAGTATAATATGAGAAGGGGAACCATTTAAAGTTTTTGGGCACAGTGACATGAAAACATTGCTGGCATTTCTCTTGGAGTATATACATGTACTCTGGAGGTGATTAGCAGGGATGGAGTGGTGAGAAATCAGAGCCTAGGAGGCCAGCTAGGAAGCTTTTGGAATGAGGTGAGGTAATGAGGGTCTGACATTTCTTAACCAGATTTCCATAACCAGATTCCTCAGAGCCTCCCATGCTGTTTTTAAATCTGCCACCATCTGTTCTCTTATACAAGTGGACTTCTGTCATCACCATTCCACTAAGAGGTTTCTTTCTAAAGTTACTTGATGATCTGGTCAAATCTAATGGTCACTTTTTGTGTTCTCAGTGGAGAACCACTGCAATAACCAGCCTAAGCAGCAACAATAGAGGCACTTTTTACCTCACTACCAAGAATGTGTAAAGTATAACAAATTGCAAAGAAAACAGCAGCCCCGCTTTTTCAGATTTTAAATTTGAGAAAGATTTTTATACTCTACTTCAATGAATAATTCTTACTCATGATGCCTTTGATGGCTAGGCACCAAATTCTTTCCAGCCTATTTAGATCTTAACTTTCTTTAAGTCTTAGCTGAAGTTCTTCCTTCTCTACCTCTTAAGGCTGCAGCCCATGTTGTCCTCCACCTTTTTCTGAGCCATTGCAGCACCCAGAGCTCTTTTCCAGCTCTTTCTTGTGTTTGACCTTCCTAATTGGAGTACAGGTTTCTAGAGGACAGAAATTTTATCATACTTGCTGTGTGTATAAGATTTTACTCTAGGATAGCCTTGTACACGTGTGTAATTATAAATTCTTGTTTATTTTTATAACAGTATTAAGTACCTACTTAGTGTGTGTTCACGTTATATTACTGAGACTCTCCTAAAGTCTCAGTTAGTGGCACTGGGGGAAGGAAACAAGTTAAAGATGGTTCTCAACAGGGAGCATCTGCTGTATCAGTTATATTCCAATTTGGAATGTACTTTTACATTATCTTTGAAAATGTATGTGACTGGCTGCTTTGGGAATTTGAACAAAATAAAGCTACTCAGTGGAGACTTAATTGAGGCAAATAGGATGATAGCATGGTACAATAATAGCCAATGTTCGTAGAATAAAATGTGACTAATAATAGCAGCAACTAGGGTTATCACCACTACCAGTAGCTAACATTTATTGACTCTTTACTATTTGCCAGTCGCTGTTCTGAGTACTTTATATCAGTGAGAGGTAGGTACTATTATTTTAATTTTACAGGTAAGGTATGGTAGAAAAACTGCTGGATTGGGCATCAGGAGATCTGAGCTCTGGTTTTAGTTCCACTGTTAACTATTTGTGTGAATTTGGACAAGTCTTTAACTTCAGTAGACCTTAGTTTTTCATCTTTAGATTGGAGGCTTTGTTCTCTAATCTCTAGGTTACTTTGCCCACTCTTTGACATTCTGTGATCTCTAAATTATCTTGGCTTCTTATTCCACAAGTTTCTATCACTTATTTCTTGATGGGAACAAGCATTTCTGGCTGAGATTGTAGAGCAAGGTGCTGTATAGAGGAATTTAAAGTTCAGGTTTCAGAGGAATGCATACAGCAGAGATGGGGAGGGAAAATGAAAAATGTAAAACTGTTAATCAAAATATTGGAAAATATTCTGTCTGCATTGCCAGTAGTTAATATTCTACTGGCAATGCAGATAGAATCCTCGTGGCTAGCTCTTGATTTATAATTGCTATTGCTTAATCTTATTTACTTTATGGTTCATTAGTACCCCCCCAAGATACTCCTAGAGTAATATTATTAACTAATACTTATTGATTGTTTCTTCTATGCATAAGTTATCCCATTTATTTCTCAAAGTAATATTTCAACCGTAGGTACTATTATTATTTCATTTTACAGATGAGATGGGGTTTAGAGATAGTAACACTTTCATAGTCTCACAGATAGTAACTGGTAGAATAAGTACTTGAATTCTGATCTGCCTGACTCCAGAGCCTGTGTTTTTTTATTAATTCTACATTGCCTCCCAGAAGTTCAGATCCTAAGCACATACTCCAGGTTGCTTTTTGCCTGCAGCCATTTGGAATGAAGGGTATATATGAGATTCTTAGCCACAATTTTTTTCTTTTTACCGAGATACTTTAAGTTTCTTATTTTGTTTTCTTTTTCCCTTTATTTTTATATCACTTAGAAGCCTTTCATTCCTCTCTGCTTTGTTGTCAGGCTCACTTTTCCTGCTTCTTTGATTCCAGGATAGGAAAGTTTGTACCTTTTGTTGAAAGTTTGCCATTCCAGTGTGAGGTGTCAATCTTTGTTTCTATATTTTTATCTTCCATTCTTAGAGCAGCTTCCTTCTTTCTCCAGAATATGTGTTAACCTGGCAGATGTTGTTTTTTCTTTTTTCTTTCTTTGGGTGATAATGGTTTGAATTTTTCAGCCTTGGAGAGAAATAGATTACAGAATCCAGATCACTGGATGTTTTTGTAAGCCTGTCATTGAGTTTTTAATGTTTCTTTTCTTGCTGTCCATTTATGTGATTTTATCTCATATCCTACACTCCCAGATCTTTAGTTTTCTTAAGCTTGTTCTTTGACTTTTTTTTAAACTTCCTGGCACTGCCTATTCTCCTTTTCTCTAGTTCATCAGTGTCCTTGAGTTTGCATTTCTTTTTTCAGTCAGCTCCCCCAGCTAGCTTGTCTCCTTGCTATTCTTGTCTACCCTGCTTTACTCTTCCTATCTCCCACCTGCTCAACTTTACCTTCTTTCCTCCATGTAAATTCCTCAGTTACTTCTCTGACCTCTTGCCTACACTTTAATTTTGGTATTCTTTTGTATGATTTCCCTAAAATTTGTGTAAAAGAAATGCCAGATACACAATCTTAAGTTTTAAAAGGGCCTGCAGTGTTGGTGAGTAAAGAGCTGGACTGCAGACAGATTTATTCATACTATGATCCTGTCTCCCTGTTTAAAGTGACAGATAGTCTTTTTAAGAAAACTGGCCTCAGAATCACTTTGTGTGTATGTATTGTTTTATCTCTTAGACAGTTTAAAACCAAATTTGTTGTGTTTGGAGAGGAAGAAATTAAGAAAAAAGATTGGAAATGTTGATCCCTTAAATATTTGGTTTGGTCATTAATATACTCAATCTTTTTCCTCCAGATTTAACTCAGGCTTTCCCTCACTTTGGAACTCCTAGATTTGTGAATATTGGATATTTTGAGAAGCAGGGGTTCTTTCCTTGATATTGACTAAGGAGTCTATTTACCTTCAGGATGACATCTGAACTGGAGAGCAGCCTAACATCTATGGACTGGTTACCACAGCTCACCATGAGAGCAGCCATCCAAAAATCTGATGCTACACAAAATGCACATGGAACAGGAATTTCCAAGAAGAATACACTTCTTGACCCAAATACAACCCTGGACCAGGAAGAAGTCCAACAGCACAAAGATGGGAAGCCTCCATACAGTTATGCCAGCCTCATTACATTTGCAATTAATAGCTCACCCAAAAAGAAAATGACTCTAAGTGAGATTTATCAGTGGATTTGTGATAACTTCCCATATTATAGAGAGGCTGGCAGTGGATGGAAGGTAAGGATTTTATTTAAATTTTTATTTTTATGCTGTAAACAATAACAATACTGGCTTTTATTGAAGATAAAGCTTTGTGGAGGCTTATATAATTAAAGATGAAATTCTGATTACTAGTCATTTTTAGGATTAAAAAAGGAAATTAAATGTTTTAAATTAGATGAATAACTTTATTTTCGGTAGAATATTAATATGTTAGAGCTTTCTTATATTAGAGGACTGACATAGCATAAAGTATTGGAGCAGAGATAATGTAGCATTCACTAGAAAACAATACCCACAGTTCAGTTAAGTTGATAGTGTGTCTGAGGTTTAAAAAAAAATAACATAGTATTGCAACTAGTACTGTTTTTATCATCAAAGATTTTAAAAAAACTCTATTTTGAAAGAATTCTAGATTTATAGCAGAGTTTTGTAAGTAGTACAAAGGGTTCCCATATATCCTTCAACCAATTCCTCTTTGTTAACACCTTATGTAACCATAGTACCATTATCAAAACTAAGAAATTAATACTTTTGACTAAGCAGTACTGTTAGCTACTAAGTAAATTACAGATTTCGTTCAGATTTCACCAGTTTTTCCCACTAATTTTTTTTTATGTTCCAGGATTCAATTCAGGATCTAATCTAGGATCCCACATTACATTTAGCTGTCATTTGTTATGTCTCCTTAGTCTTCTCCAATCTGTAACAGTCCCTCAATCTTTTCTTGTCTTTTATGACCTTGGCACTTTTGAACAGTACTTGTCAGGTATTTTGTAGAATGTTCCTCAGTTTGGATATGTCTGATATTTTCTCGGTTAGATTGAGGTAATGCATTTTGGGGAAGAATAATGCAGAGGTGATGTGCCCTTCTCTGTCTATCAGTCGTATCAGGGGGAACTTGATGTCAGCATGTCTTATTACTGGTAATGTTCACCATGGTTCTTTGGTTAAGGTGGTGTCTGCGAGGTTTCTCCACTATAAAATTACTATTTATCACTTTGTAAATTATGAAATGTTTTGGGGGAGATACTTTGACAGCATGCAGTACCCTGTTTTTCTTAAATTTTTGTTCATTAATTTTAGTGTTCATTGGTAGATCATTACAGGAGTTTTTATTGTTTTCTAGTGGTGGTTTTCTCTTTTCCTTTATTCCTTCTATATTAATTGGGATTCTTCCCAATTAATATGGAAGCCTTGTCCCTTCTTCCCCTTTTATTTTTTTATTCAATCGTATATTTGTAATAGTATGCACTCATGGATATTTATTTTATTTTTTGTGCTGTCGTTATTTGTTGCTCAGATTTTTGCTGCTTTTGGCATTGGGAGCTCTTAGAGGTTGGCTTCTGTGCCCTTGATACGGTAGAGTTCTTTGGTTTATTTACAACTTCTTAACTTTCTGGCACCACAAGATGTTCCAGGCTCATCTCGTACCTTTCCTGCCTCAGCTCTAGAATCAGCTACTTCTTAAAGAAGCCTTAGCTCCTCATGTAAGCTTTTTGAGGAACCTTCAGATTAGTTACCTACCTAATCTATGTTATATGACAAATAATTCAGTTTTCTTTTATATCTGCACATTTTACATTCATATTCTTATGTAGGAGTTATCCAGTTGTGTGCGGTGTGGGGTGTGTGTATTTGTGTGTGTGCATGTGGAAGAAGGGGACTTACAGAGCTTTAGGTCTGCCATCAGCTGGTAGTTCCACTTGTTTCTCTTAAGCTTTCATGTCTCAACACCTTTGTCTTTTTTGTTTGAATATACTTATTAAAGGCATTTACTGAATTACTCTGCACCAGTGAAGTGTGCTGTATATCATGCCAGATAATCAAGTGCCTTATGGGAAGGGATTTTTTTTGTATCTTTTCCTCTATTCCATGCACTAGCACAGTACTTCCATTTAGTAAGCCTCAGTAAATGCAGCTTGAATGAAAGCCAGAATCCTGGTCCCAGCTTTCTTTCCTAGCTTTAATTTTTGCTAGTTCCCTCTCATGTACTGTTTCTTCTACATATTCCAGCGTGTTAGTTGTCCTAGAAATAAATATTTTGATTTTTCTTTTGTTTTTCTCTTACTTGACCTTGGACTTTCTCTTGCCCTTTGTCCAGTTGGCATTATTCTGTTTATTCTTTAAGCTCATATGTAATCTCTCTTTTCCCTGTAGAATTAATCTTTTGTGTTTCCATATGTTTTATTAATAACTCTATTATAGAACTTACAGATTTTTGTTCAGGGATCTTGTTTCATCTGAGTCCACCTTGAGAGTGCCAGATTCAGTCTGCTGGATTTCTTGCTGCTGGCCACCCCAAGTTATGGTCTGAAACTGGTTTAGAAGTAGTGATACAGGTTCATCTGGAAGATACATGGTTTGGATGTAATGAAGAAGGAAGGATGGAAAGCGAAAAGTGGGAATAGGTTGAGAAGGATAATGTTGCTTTTTAGAACTAAAAGATACGCCAGGGAGATTATCTGGTCCAGTCTGTTGCTTTAGGCAGACCTTTAATATTCCCAGGGATTGCGGTTTCATAATTATTCTTTTAAAAAAGTTTCTTCCACCCAATTTTAGGAGCCTAGAACTTGCCATGATTACTTTAAATTTTATTTTTGTAAACATAGAAATATTTTGAACATCTCACATGGAGACAAATGGAAAGTGGTTTATCTTCTCCTTTGCTCAGGTCCTATCTCTGTTTTCATGTTTTAGTTCCCATTCACTGTCCTAAGATTTGTTTAGCATTACTTGTACAACTTGCTGCTTACTGTTTCTTCTTCAGGTATGGAAGAGATGGGTTAGGTGAAAATGGAAGGTCATATAGAACTTGTGAAATTAGCTTGTGTTGTTTGAAGAGAGGATGGAAGAAAGATCCTAAAGCAGTTGTCAACCACCTTTCCAGAAATGTAGAGCCAACTAAAGTCACCCAGAGGAGAAAATGTTGTCGTGGTCACTTAAAAGGATTCAAATAGAATTTTAATATTTAGATGAACTCCCTTTCATTTTGTGCCAGGGCATTGAAGGGAGATTACATATTAAAAACAATTCTTTGAATAGTCCATAAGAGTTATAAAAACTCTTTGAATTTCCATAATTGAATGATTTTGTAATCTGAACTAGAGGAAAAGGAATTTTTTTTATGCTGTTCACCTTACTAAAGAAAATTAACCTATTAAGTTACTGGAATTTAGAGTAATAAAAAGAAAAATATAAGAGAGTGTGGTATGGGCATGTGGGGGTGTATTCTACTTTTCTATGTGAAGAAAAAAGAGAAATAAGAATATATTATGTGTTTGCTTATTGTTGTAAAAAGAAAGTTAGGAATAATAAACTAGAAATATAGTAAACATAGTTACCTATAGGGATGGACAGAACTGAGGTAGAAGAGATGAGGAAGGGAATAAGATTGTGAGTGTACCTTTTTATATAGTTTTGAGTTTTGAAACATCTAAGTGTTTTACACATTCAAAAAAATATAAGTTAGGGAATCAAAAAGGATGAAAAAAGAAAACCTTAAAACTGAATATAAGTAGAAATAAATAAGCCTTATATCAAATGTATAACATAATCACACAGAAAAATTCAAGAAGTTTTGAAAAGAGCATACCAAGGTTGAAAATAATTACAAAAGAATCATGGACTTCATTTAATAGATTTGTCTTTGGTAGTGGTATTTGCTAGAGGCAGTCTCTACCTTGTGTGACCACAAGAAAAGAAGTTGGGAGTTGGGAGCAATTCTGAAACAATCTTATGTGCATGGTAGGATAGAACAAATGAGTATGTATATTAGTGTTTTGGGGAGTCAGGGCTCTCACAGTGGGAGAAGAGAAGTAAAGGTGGGAATGTGGTGGTTGATTTGAATGAGAGATGCCAGTTTAAACTCAAGTGAAAATAAAAATCAGTGAGAGTGCTTTTAAATTCAGATTCCTGGGTCACAACTCCAGAGATTTTGAATTAGTCATCTTAGAACCTAGGAATCTGCATTAAAATTCATCTCAAGTGATTCTGGTGTAAGTAGACTGTACTTTTGAGAAACTACTTTTGAAGCTGGGTTTTCAAGGCCAAGCAATATGCCATTATCAGTTATTTAACCCAGGCCATTTTCCTCCAGCTTACTCTCTGCCATCCTAGTTATCTCTACCTCTGCTCTCCCAACTTCTTTTCTTAGGGTTGTTAGAGGTAGTGTCTCCCCAAGTTGTGAGGTCTGAAGTCATCTCTTTTCTTCATTGTGTGTTGTAAATACATGTGTTGGCTCTCATATCTCTCCAGGTGTTTTTATTTTCTAAATATGCTTTTGGTATTTTTTCCAACAGATTTGTGATTCCCATATGAAAAGCATTATATTCTAGGTTCTGAGCTGGTAGACAAGATCCCTACCCTTATGGAGCCTACTTATATTTTGATATAGAATACAGTATGGAGGAGGAAGACCATTAAACGAATAACTGTGTGGTGAGAAATCCACACTTGGCCTAAGCTAATAATTTATGAACGTCAGAAAGGACTTCCTTAAAGAACTAATGTTTAAACCAAGAATGAATTGAAAGTTAAGTAGACTCAGTTGGGTGAAAGGGATGGAGGAAGGCTGGCAGCAGTAACTTTTGCAGGGGGAGCAATAAATAGAAAGCCTAGAGGTGAGAGAGATCATTGGAGGGGGTTAGTATAGAGAGTATGACAGCAGGATAGGGTGAGATTATGAAGAGTCTTGTGGAGGCTTTAAGGATTTTAGGTTTTATCCTAAGTGCAATGAGAAGTTACTGAAAGGTTTTAATTGAAACAGTAATGTCAGATTTGCCTTGTGAAGAGGTAACTGCCTGTTGGGTAGAGAATGGTGGAGGAGGGGTAAAGAGAGGAAGGTAGAGGGTGGACACCAGTTAGGAAGCTGTTGTACTAGTTTTGGTGCGACTGGTGTCCTGGACTGAGGTAGTAACAGAAGAGATGGATGAAGTAGGTAGATTGAAGGTAGACCTACAAGATTTGGTGACATTTGTTTTAGATGGTGAGAAGGAGGGAGGAGTTAAGGAGGTCTTACAGGTTTCTGATTGGAACAGTTATATGAATAACTGTCTTTAAATAGAGAAGGGAAAACTGGCAGAAGACCACACTGGGAATAAAGATTGAGCTTAGTTTTAAACATGTTGAGTTGGAGGTGTTTCTGGAGGTGTCTAGTAGATTGTTGAAAATATGTGTTAACTCAGGAGAAAGGTCACAGATGGTTATTGAAGCCATGGCTGTAGATGAGATTGCCTAGGCAGCAAATGTGGAAGTGAAAAAAGGACAGTGTCAGAGTCTTGAAGATTTCCAGCTTTTAAGCTTTTTGTAGAGGAGGAGGATCTAAGTAGAGATGTGTTCTTCCACTGTGAAGCCATTTAGAAAACATGACCATTTTGATTTCTTCTTCTGACCATCTTGATTTTGGTTTTTTCCCATCTTGAACTTTTTAGATGGGTAACTTTTCTGATTAGTTCCTTCTTTTCCTTGTCTTCTTTTGGATTTGGAGTATTGTTTATGATTTCATTTTATCTTCACTATTATTTTATTAGTTATACCTCTTCCTAAATTTTGTTTTAGGATGTGATTACTCTAGGGTTTACCACCCACATCTTTAACTTATCCCACTCTACCTTCATTATACCATTTTATGTATAGTGTAAGAACTTTATAAACCTTATACAGTTGACCCTTGAACAACCCGGGGACTAAGGGGCGCTGACCCCTGCACAGTCGAATGTATAACTTTACAATTGGCCCCCCATATCCATGGTTCCTCATCTGCGGATTCAGCCAACCTTGGATTGTATAGTACTGTAGTATGTATTTATTGGAAAAGTCCGCATATAAGTGGACCCATATAATTCAAACCCGTGTTGTTCAAGGGTCAGCTGTACTTCTAATTCCCCTGAGCCAACCTTTGTGTTATTGTTATTGTACATTTTACTTTTACATGTTATAAATCTCATAAATAATTGTTATATTTGCTTTAGACAGTTATCTTTTAAAGGCATTACAGATAAGAAAAAGTGATTTTTAAAATTTGCTTTCATTTTCACAGTTTCTGGAACTCTTCATTTCTTTTTGTAGATCCAGGTTTCCATTTGGTATCATACTTCTGCCTGAAGAACTTCCTTCCAATATTGCCAGCCAACTGGCGGTACAAGAAATGACTTCTTTCAGCTTTTGTTTGTCTAGAAGTCTTTATTTTGCCTTCATTTTTGAGAGATATTTTTACTGCATATAGAATTGACTTTTTTTTTCTCTTAGTGTTTTAAAGATGTCACTTTGTTGTCTTCTAACTTGCATGGTTTTTGAGACATCACTGTAATTCTAATCTTTATTTCTCTGTACATAATCTTTCTTTTTTTCTCTTGCTGCCCTTCAAGATGTTCTCTTCATTTTGATTTTCAGCTTTTGGGCTATAATGAATATAGTTGTGTGGATTTTTAATTCCTTCTGCTTGGTGTTCTCTGAAATTCTTGCATCTGTGATTTGATGTCCTGCATTACTTTTGGATGATTCTTGTCTGTTACATCTTCAAATTTTTCTTCTACCCTATTCTTTTCCATTTCTCCTTCTGGGACTCTAATTACATGTATTGTTCCACAGTTCTTGGATGATCTTTTTTTTTTTTTGTATCTGTGTATATGTGCATGCCCACGTGCATGTGTGTTATTTTGGATAATTTCTATTGATCTAGCCTCAAGATAACCTGAGCCTTTCCCTAATTGGGTCCAGTCTGCTGATGAACCATCTAGGGAATCCTTTATCTTTTATCATGTTTTTTATTTCTATCATTGACATTTGACTCTTTCTTATAGCTTACACATCTCTGTTGAAATTCCCCATCTCTTTATGCAAGTTGCGCACTTTTTTCTACTTGGTGCCTGAACATATTAGTCATAGCTTTTTTTTTTTTTTTTTTTTTTTGCGGTACGCGGGCCTCTCACTGTTGTGGCCTCTCCCGTTGCGGAGCACAGGCTCCGGACGCGCAGGCTCAGCGGCCATGGCTCACGGGCCCAGCCGCTCTGCGGCATGTGGGATCTTCCCGGACTGGGGCACGAACCCGTGTCCCCTGCATCGGCAGGCGGACTCTCAGCCACTGCGCCACCAGGGAAGTCCTAGTCATAGCTTTTTAAAAGTTCTTGTCTGATAGCGTCATCTCTCAGTTGGGTTTTGTTGATTACTTTATCTCTTGACAATGGGCTTTTTTCTTTTTTCTTGCTTTTCCTTGTGTCTTGCAATTTTTGATTGAGTTCCAGCTACATGTGTAAAAGAATGGTAGAGATAGAAGTAAATACTATTTGTACCTGTAAATGGACAAGCATCTTTTTTCACAGGCCATTTGTGTGGGGAGTCGAATTACACTCGTCAGTAGTTGAGCTGGATTTGGGTTTTGTTGTTGGTATCTTTGCCATTAGTATACCACAGACTTTACATTCCTCCTGCAGTAGACTCCTGTTACCTTGTGCTTGGAGTGGGAGGCTTGGGTGCTGTAGGGTTTTCTCAGTTTTCCTGTTTTCTCTTTAGGTTTAGTTGTCTCTGCCCACCTTGCTACAGATAGGGGTCTCTGTCCATGCTCCTGCCCCTCCCCTCTCTGAAGGTTGTCATTACTTGTTATTCACTGCTGGGCTTGTGGTAGGGGCTGGTGTTTTTTTTTTTTTTTGGCGGGGTGGGGGGGGCGGTGTCTTGATCCAGCCTTAGTCTTATTCAGGCCGTTGGACTTGGGGGTGGGGCTTTTTCAGTGTTTTTTTTTTTCCCTCAGCCAGGTTAGTTATCCTTGCTTATCCAGTTACCTTTGCGTGGGAGTTTCCTGTCCCTTTCCCAGCTACAGTCACCCTCCACCTCAGCATGGTGTATTGGTGTAGGATACTGGCCCCTGGGTAGTTTCTGACACTTGTCTCATAGGTAAAAGGATTTTGCTTCCTCCATCAGCAGGTCTTTGCCTGTATCCTGGGAAAGTGTTTCCTATCCCTCCCTAGAGGCAGAAGGGCTTTGTTTCCATTCTTTCCTCAGAAGTAATCTTTGCCAGAGCCCTATGGGTGAGAAGTTTTGTTACCCCTACCTCAAACTTAAGTTTTTTGCTTTGTAAGATCTGTAGAAGGTGGTGTGGCTTTTTTCCCCCTCGTGGCCATCAGTTACCTCCTTCCTGCTTATGCCACCAAGGAGGAGACTTTCTCTGTTTTCCTTTCCTGCCCCCAGTCTTTCTTGTGAGCATACGGTGAAGGTCCAAGAGCTTCTTCTGAGCTTGAGAGTGAGTGGAAATTTCCTTTGTGTCTGGGATCCTTGCTACTTTAAACTGATACCATGCTTGGCCTTTCAAATTTTAGCTAATTTCTTGGGTGCTTGGATGGTGGCCAGCTCTTTCTCCCATATTCTGCCGAAAAGTGAGACAGTTTGTCCCCTTTCTCCTTGAATGGGCTCATCCCTCTTAGGAATTTTATTTGTTGGGCTGCTTTGCAACCTCAGCTCTCTGATGTGGCTTAAAAATAGACTTTTTTTTGGCTTACCGATTGGTTTGTCATTGTTTGGGAGGGATCATCAGTCTTTGTAGCTGTTTACATTCCAGGTAGAGGTAGAACTCGCATTCATAAGTTTTAATTGATGTTTGGTAATAAGATAGGCTTGAATTTACCTTCTCTGGTCATCTTTTAAAAACTTCTTTAATCCCAATATTGCCTCATGAGAGGCAAGTTTTAATGTAGGCATTGTTAGAGTTCCGAATTTTATATTAAAAATAAAATGACATTATGCCAAAAAATAACCCCCTGCCCAACATCCAACTCTAAGTAGTGGCTAAATGCAATTGGAGCCCCTCCACCAGATACCTGGCCATTTTGGAACAAACAAAATTATGAAATGGATTTTAGAGCATTTAATTAAGAAGAAATGGCCTTTGGGTATTTTCTGTAAAAGTTGTGGCATAGTCCTGTTTATTCATGAAAGATTTCCTGTTTCACAGATTCTCCAGGTCTCTAAGTGTGTTTTCCTTCCATCCAAGTTGTTTATTCTTTCTTGCTACATTGAGGAACCTACGTGTTCTTGCTGGCTTCTCTAGTCAGTGTCTTCCCATGTGGTTTTCTTTCTTAAATATTGTAGTGAGAACCTAATTGGTTTTTATGTACTCTTGTAATGGAGCAGTGACATTTTTTTGTTTATAACTTTTTAAACTCATTAAATAGTGGTAACACATGTGCCTTGTAAATCATTTGAACATTGCAGAAAAGTGAATGGAGGAAAATAATCATCACTTATAATTCCATGTAGAATAACTCTTAGCATTTTGCATTATGGCTTGTTTCCAAGAATAAATAAATTAGCTAATAAATATATATATCACAATTAAAATCATAATATGCATACGATTTTATATTTGGTATTTAACATTAATCACAGACATCTTCCTGCATCGTTGAAAGGTCTTACTAAACATTTAAAATGGGACATATAGTCCATTATTTGGAGTTTTGCAAAATGCACTAGAAACTGTCTTCCAATAACTACTCCCCTTTGTAGCATTCATAATTTGAAAATCAGAAAGGTTTAAATTTGAAGCTCATTTAAAAAACTTATTCCATTTGTAATTGTATTCCAGTGCATAGAGATACTTAGGTTTCTGATTCTGTTTCTAAAGGGGGTTTTGGTTTTTGGATTCCAATGACCTTATGGCTTTTCTTTCTTTTTTAATTTCAGAATTCCATACGACATAATCTGTCGCTGAACAAGTGTTTCCTTAAAGTGCCTCGATCCAAGGATGACCCCGGAAAGGTAGGATTCATTTTCTTAAGATAAAATAATTGGATTCTTCGTTGTATCTGTTGGCATGTTTGAATCTGAGTTATATTTGTTATATAAAGAAAGAGAATTGGAATGAAAGCATTTAGGAACTCGTCTAGTTCATTGATAAGGAACCTTTGTGAAAGAGCAAGTCCTCCTTTACCCACCCTGCCCTATTCCACCTCACCTTACCTTACCCGTTTAGTTGATATGCTTCAAGGACCAGCCAGACAGGGAGAGATTTCTTTTTAAGCAGTGAGAACCTAGCTAGCTAGTATAGAGCTGGTCCTCTGTTATAGTTTGCTGTTTCTAATCTAGTTTTTGTTTGGTTATTTTCTTAAGTGTTATGCATTAAATTAAATTTGGCTTTTGAATTGCTTGTTGGAACCACAATTTATTATTACATAGAAGAAGTGACTCTGTATGTAATTGACAAGTGGAAGTAACTCTTACCCTGAAGTAAAATTTTCTGTTATATCCTTGTTTTCTTAGTTGCTGTTTTTTCCTCTTCATTCCATTTATCTTTTGCCATTGTTACATTTTTAGTATTTTATCTGCAGAAACGTCCCTTTTTTTTTGGTTTCAAAGCCATGTCAAATACCCTGTGGCCTGAACTTGGTACTAGTTGCTTGGTTTCTAAAGCTCAGAGTACTTGCTTGGACCATATTTGGTTGTCATGATAAACTGTTAGTTAGATTAGGACTTTGAGATAGTTTATCTGTTGTCAAGCACACATTCTTTTTTGGATGGTTAGACTTCTTGTCATCTTCTTCAGGCTACTGTCCCTGGAAGAATTTTTCTAAAATGTAAGCCTGGTCATGTTATCACCCTGCTTAAAAGCACTCCCCAGTGTCCTGGAGATGTTTCTTTGTTATAAAATATCCTTTACTATCTTTTCCTTAATCTGCCTTTCTAGCAATGATTTTACCTCATTCAAGACTCACTGTGAGGAACTATCGATACTTGACGTTTCCCAGACATGCCTTTCCTATGGTTTTCTCTTATTGCACAAACTCCCTCAACTTGTCTGCGTACTCCTTGTTTTTTAAGATTGAGCTGCAACATTACCCTCTGAAGTTTTTTTGTTTTCACATACTTCAGCTGAGTTTGTTGTTCCATCTTTTGAGTTCCTGTTACTTTGTCAGCATTGTAGTAGTTCCTAACTGGTTTCTCTATCCTGGGGCTTAGTATCTCCAGTTTATAGTAGCCAGCCATCTTTCAGAAAGGTTAACCTAATCATATGGTCTCTTTGTTTAAAATCTTCATTGGTTATCTATTGCCTTTAGGTTAAAGTCTGAACTTAAGAGGGTAGGGACAGTATGTGTATTGTTCACTTTTTAGCCCCTGTTTCTTGCACAGTGGCTGGTGGCACTGAGGAGACACTCTTGTTGAATGAATGAATGAATGTAAAGTTCACCCTTGAACAATGCGTGGGTTAGAGGCACTGACCCTCTGCACAGTCGAAAATCCCAAGTATAATTTATAGTCAGCCCTTGGTATACATGGTTTCTGCGAATCCACAGTTCTACATCTCCAGATGCAACCAACTGCAATTGTAGTATTTAATGTTGAAAAAAATCCATGTATGAGTAGACCCGTGCAGTTCAAACCTGTGTTGTTCAAGGTCAGCTGTATTGTATGCTCTGCTAAACTGTTAACTTCTTGAGGTTGGGCATGGAGAGTTATTCATCTCAGTTGTAAAGCAGGCACTCTTACATGATGAATGTTTTATAGCACCTTCTGTGATCTGCCCCATCAAGTTGGTTCTCAATAAGATTGAATAGATTATTGTAATAGTCTTATTTGACCCAGTTTATTATTTGTCTGTATTCATAACTCTCTAAGATTGTGAATAGGAATTGGTGAAATTTTTCTTTCCTTTAAAGCAGGCTTATTATAAAAAAAGAGAAATTATAACTTTTTATATTTGCTTCATTACAATTTCTGATGGGTAGTGAGTGTATGTGAATCTGACTAAAAATCTTCTTAATCGAGTTTAGAGATTAGCTGTTTTATTAGAGTTCTGTGAAGATACTAATTGGAATCTGTAAACATTTGATTCAGATTTGATTTTTAAATGAGGTTAAAATCATTAAAAAAGAAAAAACAACACCCATAAATGCTGAACTATATTATGTACTAAATTTTAACCAATTGGATATCTATTTTAAAAATCTTGTGCTGTTAGGTTTTTTTTGTGCAGAACTTAAAAGCTTTTTCTACCTTTAATTAAATAATATCATGGGGTAAGGCAGGTGAATAAGTAATACCATGTTATTCTTTGCAGCTATTCATTTTGAATCAGGGTTGTCTTACTCCTATGCAACCAAAACAGTACAGAAATAAATTGAATCCTGGGAGGTTAATAAAAGCTTTCAACTTTTACCATTAGTCTTTAATTTTAAAGTTTCATTTTTATCAAAACACATCATTGTTCTCATTGACTTCGGTGATTGTAGTAAATATACATTTGAATGACAAGTATCATACATTTATCACTGATGTGATAAATATACATTTGATAATACATTTCTACTAACAGTCATCTTTATTTTCAGTCTCAAGGTGAGATTTAAATACCCATTGTTCTTATTAATTTTGGTCAGAAGTAAATGTTGTAAATCTGATCTTATAAAATACATTTATATGAATAAAATCATTTTAGTTTTTGATATCAAAATAAGATTTTTGTTTAAAAAAGTTCTATTGCTTAAAAAAAGTTTTGAAAACCTCAGATCTGGCCCATTTTATAGACGAGGAACTAAGTAAGGCCAGTAAATGAGGAATGACTTGCCCAAGTTCAGTGTGGAATTAGAACCCAAGTGTATTGGCCAGACTTACTTGCAAGTCACAGAAACCTATTACAGACTCACTTAAGGGAGAAAATATCTGCAGGAAGGGCTGGAACTGGAGAGGATTCTTCAGTTGTATCACCAGAGATGTCTCTTTACATCCCTTAGTCCTGCTAGCTTCTCTGATGGCTTCATTTTCAGCCCAATTCGTGACAGAGATGGCCATCAGGAGCTTCTGGCATATATTCTACTAGTTTAGTAACCCTTAGCAGTGAGTGAGTGAGTGGTGCCCTCCCCACCAAATCCCCTGGAGTACCACAAACATCTTAGAATGAGTGCCCAACAAGCAGAATACACTTGGTTTCTTGGTTCCTAGACTGGTGTTTTTTCCACTATACCAGTTTTCCTTGAAAGGGAAGCCAAAATGTTAGTTAAGTTTTGGTACTTATGAATTGTTTTTTCTTTTTGTATTACAGTGTTTCCTGGCATTTGAGGAGCTTTTCCAAAACCACCCTCACCACAGTGGGAGAAAACCATTGAGCCAAGGTGGGGTGGGAGTAGTTTTTGGTCTTGGGTGATGGGTGTACTTTAACCCCTTAGGATTTTGCTACCTGCTGCCATGATCCAGATGGGTCCAAGAGGTAGAGTTAGAAGTAGCTCATACAGCTTCTTCTTCCCTATACTTTTATGGTATAACTCTGTTCAGTGTGTTACCAAGAGAAGTGTAGAAGCCAACTTCAACTTGAAAAGTATTGTTTAATTACAGGTGCTTTTATATGATTATTTATTCCTGACTCAATCCTTTATTTTCTAGAAGCTTTTGTCATAAAAGCCCTTAATATTTGATACTCTCCCATGTACATTGATGGTCTGAAATCCATTTTTCTCAGTTCCCTGAAACTAAATACAAACAGCTACATTATTGCTTTCTTTAAAAAGAAACCCAGAATGAAATTACATTTTGCATCCATAGCTCTGCTGCTTTTTTGGGGATAGATTTCTGTTTTCTTTTCCCTTGATTATAGCCCTGTTTCTGTATCCTGCAGTCTGTTTTTTTGTTTGTTTGTTTTGTTTTTTTTGTTTTTTAATTCCTGTCTCTTATCTCTCCTCTTATCATTAGCTTTGTTTTTTTGTCTGGTTTTTTGATCTAATTTTTTTGGTAAAAGCCTTCTTATTCTGGAATTCACAAATGCCTCTTAATTATCTTCAAGGTAAGTATTTTGCTCACATTATGGAAAGACAAATCCTATCAGCTAAATTCAGTTTTCTAAAAAACTAGAGTTCTCTTTTTTTGCTTTCCAGCTTAATCTTTTCTCAACCTTGTTCCCTCTTCTCTGGCTCAGGAAAATGATACTTTGACTTTAAAGGAAATAAAAGATTATAAGAAGTAGTTTTAACAATTGCATATTTAAGTAGCAGCATTTGGGCTCTAAGAGAAATGAGATGATAGCTAAGAAGTTTAAGACCCCGTGAAGGCCCCCTGCATGGCCTGGGAGAGATAACTACAGTGAATTCATAGTAAGAAGAGGTTTTTGTTTTTTGGATGCTTTTTCTTCCCTGGGGTGGGGAGGTTGTAAGTGCTCAATGGCTGTGGAGATTGGGGGTCTCCTGGTTTGTGAGGAGACAGCAGCTCACTGCTAGAGAATTAACTTTTGGAAGTTCTGAGATTGTGATTATTTTCTACTCCTGCCCTCTGTCATAATGTAAGAGACCATAACATAGTTGACTGATTGCTTTTGTTCAAAGGGTATTCTTTTTTGGCCATGTTAGTATCGTGTTGTATTTATTTGTCAATTGTCTGTTATTTGTTAGTATCCTGTTTTGGTCGTTTCATTTGTAAAGGGTTGTAGAAAGACTGGAGAGGTTTGAGAGAACATAAGATAATAGCATTAAGTGATAAACAGTGTTGCAGGAATCATAGGTATGTACCTTGAAGAAGGAAGATAGTATTAAGTTTAATAATAGTCTTAAAGTAGATGTGTGATTTTTGTAAGGAAGAAGTTGACGTCTTATCTGTGTCTTTGAATAAAACCAAGCAGGAAGTAGAACTTAAAGATAGGCAAGAGTTCAGTTGGACAGAAGTAAGTACGTCATATTATTGGAGTGAAAAAACACTCATAGGGTTCCCAAGGGAGGCTTTAGAGTTTGGCACTTCTAAAGCACTTCAAGGAGAGAAGAAATTATTACCCTTCGTAGTTTTAACTCATGATAGGTAAGAACCCCCTTTTGAAGGCTGAGAAGAGGACATGATCAAGAGCAACCCATCAGAACAAAGTTGAGATGGAATCAGGAATTAAGGGAATTAATGTAAGTACTAACATGAGGTCAAGAGTGAAGAAATGGGTTGATGCCAAGAGTGCATGTTAAGGCAGAAGTGGATTATGAATGTAAGGCGGTCAGTTAGACAAACCAGGGTTAGAAAACCCAGACTAAGCATTGAGGGAGGCATTCAGAGAGGATTTGAAAAATTGGGTTAGATAAGAGATGAGGGTCTGATTCAGAGAGACAACACTGCAGAAACAGAAAGTAGTGCTGGCACAGACCCTGACAATATACTGTTAGTCAAAGCAGTTTAGTTAGAGCTGCCTTTTACTTGCACATGCAGTAAGTAGTCTCTGTTCTTAAGGGTGGGAAATAACAGTTTGTTGCTGTTGGCCTTTTTTCTTTTCCAGATCTAAACTGCTTTTTAAAAAATATTCTTTTTGCCCTCAGATTAATTTTTAAAAAAATTATACATGGTAAAATTTACTCTTTGGCGTGTAATTCTAGTAGTTTGACCAGTGCATACAGTGTAAGCATCACCATGGTCAAGATACAGAACAGTATTGCCCCTTGGTAGTCAGTGCCCCCCTGCTCCCACTCCAAGTCCTGGCAACCACTGATCTATTTTTTGTTCTTATAATTTTGCCTTTTCCAGAAATTCGTATAAGTGGGTCTCATACAGTAGGTGGCCTTTTGAGTCTGAGTTCTTTCGCTTAGCATAATGCATTTAAGATCCATCTGTGCTGTTAGTATCAGCAGTTCCATTTTATTTCATATAGTTCATCTTACGGATTTACCAGTTTAGTCACCATTTGAAGAGCATGTGGGTTGTTGCCAGTCATAAGTTCATTTGAGCATCAAGTTTTTTTCTTTTAGGCTTAGATTCAATAGTTAATTTGATACATACTGAGATACAAGACAGCGTTGAATTAACCTAAACTAGTAACATACAAGTTATACTATCTATCATATGTGAGTTATAGTAAATATTATATGAGTTACAGTAAATATAGGTGAGCTGTCTGTCTCTTGGAAATCAGTTGTGATGTAGTAAAACCTTATTTATCTTCAACTTAAATAATTTCTAAAAAGATTAGGTTAAGGCACTGATGATTTAAAAACAAGATGTGGCCAACTATTAATTGCTTAACAGAATATACTGTTTTTAAGTATCCTTAACATTTAGAGGAACCATTTACTATACTACAGTCAGTATACTAATTACATATTGTTAATTTTTTTAACATCTTTATTGGAGTATAATTGCTTTACAGTGTTGTGTTAGTTTCTGCTGTATAACAGAGTGAATCAGCTATATGTATACATATATCCCCATATCCCCTCCCTCTTGCGTCTCCCTCCCACCCTCCCTATCCCACCCCTCACAAAGCACCGAGCTGATCTCCCTGTGCTATGTGGCTACTTCCCACTAGCTATCTATTTTACATTTGGTAGTGTATATATGTCAGTGCCACTCTCTCACTTCATCTCAGCTTACCCTTCGCCCTCCCCATGTCCTCAAGTCCATTCTCTACGTCTGAGTCTTTATTCCTGTCCTGCCCCTAGGTTCTTCAGAACCTTTTTTTTTTTTTTTAGATTCCATATATATGTGTTAACATATGGTATTTGTTTTTCTCTTTCTGACTTACTTCACTCTTACATAGTATTTTTAATCCATTGATTAAGAGTGAGTTCCGTAATAATCTTTTCTGGGCAACACTTAGATTAATTTGATAATCAATGTAAAAGTAATAAAAGACTGTATTTGTTCAACAAGAATGTTCCAGAGACCTGAGCTGGCATTGGAATAGTTTTTGTCCATACATTCATTCAGCCAGTTAGCCACCCAAGCTACCTGCCTTTGAGTGCCTACTGTGTACTGACTGTTGGTAGCCTATTTTTGTGGTCTGAGTAGAGTGATTATTTAACCTGTTGCCCAAACTAGAAACTTCTGAGAATAAAAAGACATTTTTCTCAATTATGTATAGGCAATAGGTATAAACCAAGACTAAAATGGGAAGGATGTTCACTCTGTCTATATGGTGCATGCAAATGCTGTACCTTGGAGTTGTGGGCAGCTGCCCAGGAGCAGCACCCTAAGATGATGGAGGGTTAAAAAAAAAAAAACAACAACAAACCTTTAAAATTGGATTGCCATATCTAAACTGGGAGAGAAAAAACATTGAGACACATGGTCTGAAGCCAAAGAAGTCGGGCAAAAGGGATCCAGTACTATGTCTGAGGCTCTTGATATGGTGTGCACTGAGAGCAGAGAATAGTCTGTGATGATTCACTTTACCAATGAGCATATATACATGATAATATAGTTAGTTAAAACATAAAATTCACAGATTTAGCCATTTGGAATGGCTAGCTATTTATGACAGGGACTGCTTTCCCCAGGAATATGAAATTAATATTAACTTCTTGGGTTTATTTATATTTAATCAGATAATGGCATTTTTATTAGGCTGTTTCTAATCTAAGAGCTGTTAAAGAAAGGTCATATCAGTGTGTAGTAGAGCAGGGGGCTTTGTACTGACATAAAATTTCAGTCAGAAATTATTGGAATAATTAAAATGTACTTTATTTGAAGTGCTATTTTATAATGATGAAAATAAAGGCATTTAAGTCCATTGTTCATCTTTGACACATCTTGAAGTTGGCAGGTGATTCGGTTTTGGAAGATGTGTTCAGAGCTGGACAATTCTAGTTTGTGATCTTTCTTTGGGATTTTACAGACTAAGACATTGCCTTCTCCAGGAGGACATTAACTTGCTGTACCAGAATTGTTGATGTAAGTTAATAATAATGCCTACATTTGTATATAGCTTTACAGACTAGGGGGCTATTTTTTTTTTTTTTGCCGTACACGGGCCTCTCACTGTTGTGGCCTCTCCCGTTGTGGAGCACAGGCTCCGCACGCACAGGCTCAGTGGCCATGGCTCACGGGACCAGCCGCTCTGCGGCATGTGGGATCCTCCCGGACCGGGGCACGAACCCGCGTCCCCTGCATCGGCAGGCGGAATCTCAACCACTGCGCCATCAGGGAAGCCCAAGGGGGCTATTTTACATGCATTATCTCAATCTTTAAAACAAAGTTGTATTCAGGCCTCAGTTTTAGATAGTGATCTTTAAGTCCATAGTAGATTTTTCCATAACAGATTAATTCACGTAAATCTCATATGATGGAACGTCACATAAATGGAATCATTTGGTATATACTCTATGTCTATCTTCTTTCATTCAGCATAATGTCTGTGATGCTATTGCATATGTCAGTTGTTTCTTATTATTGCTAAGTAGTATTCCATTGTATGAATATACCACAATTTTTTGTCCATTTATCTCTTGGTGGACATTTGGGTTGTTTTCAGTTTAGGGCTATTATGAACAAGCTACTAAGAAATTCTTATACAAGTTTTCTATGGACATATGCTTTTGTTTCTCTTGAATAATGGAAGGATTGTTATGTTAAAGGGTAGATGGAACATTAACTTGATAAGAAACTGCTAAATCTTTCTCCAAAGTGGTTGTGTATTTTACATTCCCAGTAGCAAGACATGTGAGTTCCAGTTGCTCCATATCCTGACTGACAGTTGATATCACCTATCTTTTTTAAAATTACTTTTTATTGGAGTATAGTTGATTTCCAATGTTGTGTTAGTTTCTGCTGTACAGCAAAGTGAATCAGTTATACATATACATATATCCACTTTTTTAAAGATTCTTTTCCCATATAGGTTATTACAGAGTACTGAGTAGAGTTCCCTCTATCTTTTTAATTTTAGTCATTTTAGAGGATGTGATGTAGTGTCTCATAATGGTTTTATTTTGAATTTTCCTGATGACCATTGATTTTGAGCATCTTTTTTATGTGCTTAGCTGTCGTTTGTATATCTTCACTTCTTAAAGTTCTTTTAAAGTCTTTTGCAATTTTTTTTCTTTTAAAATTTGGTTGTCATTATTACTGAGTTGTAAGAGTTTTATGTATATTTTAGATATGTCTTTTCTTGGATTTATATTGTGTAAACATTTTTTCAAAATGTGATTTGCCTTTTTGTTTTCATAATAATGTCTTAAAAAGAGAAGTTTTAGATTTGATGAAGTCTAATTTATTAATTTTTCATTTAATGATTAACGACTTGTGTGTCCTGTCCAGGAAATCAACCAAGGTCATAAATATTTTCTCCTCTGTTTTCTTCTGTAGGTTTTATAGTTTTAATTTTTACATTTAGGTCTGTGATCCATTTCAAATTAATATTTATGTATGGAGTGTTTAATCTTCCTGTTGAATTGTTCTTTTATCTTTATGAAATGTTCTTCTTAATTTCTTCAAATACTCTTTGTCTTAAAACTTTATTTGTCTGATATTAATATAGCTACTAAAGCTTTCTTGTGCAACTTCATGGTATATTTTTTTCTAGTATTTGGCTTTTTTTTTTTTGGCGGTACGTGGGCCTCTCACTGTTGTGGCCTCTCCCATTGCGGGGCACAGGCTCCGGACACGCAGGCTCAGCGGCTCCGCGGCATGTGGGATCCTCCTGGACCGGGGCATGAACCTGTGTCTCCTGCATCGGCAGGCGGCCTCTCAACCACTGCGCCACCAGGGAAGCCCCTCTAGTATTTTGCTTTTAATCTATAAATGTCTTTGTATTTAAAGTGTGTGTCTTATAAACAGCATGTAGCCATTGACTCTTCCTTCTTAAATTCAGTGTAACAGTCTCTGCCTTCTAATTGGAGTGCTTAGTCTGTATTTAATATGATTATTGGTTTGGTTCTTTTTTTTCTTTTGTTTCTGTGTTGCTTCATTTTTGCAACCTTTGTGGTTAATCAAATATAGTATTCTATTTTATTTTTTCTAATGGCTTATTAGCTATATGCTCCTTTTCTTTATTTTTCAGTAGTCATTCTAGAGCTTAACAGTATGTATTATTAACTTATCAAAGTCTATTTTGATGTAATATTATACCACTTTTCACTTTACACCTCACACTTCATACCACTTACTACTTGCCTCTTCCCATCCGTTTCACAAACGTAATAACCCTACAACAGTATAATTCCATTTATCTACCCATCCTTTTCTTTGTGCTGTTGTCATATCTTGTACTTCTCCTTGCATCATAAATCCCACCTTAGGATTTGTTTTATTTGCCTTAAAAGGTTAGTTGTGTTTTAAGGAAGTTATTTTGACTAAAATATTTTCCTAATTTTTTGTCTTTTCTGATGTTCTTTTCTATAAATCCAAATTTCAATCTTTCCTCTTTAGCCTAACAACATCCTTTGGCGTTTCTTGTAGTGCAGGACTGTAGGCAACACATTTTGTAGGCTTTTGTTTACTTGCAAAGGTCTTTATTTCATCCTCATATTTTTTTGGGGTGTGGAATATTGAGTTTTTTGGGTTTTCCCCATCTTTCAGACCTTTGAAGATGTTCCATCATCCTTGGTCTCCATTATTTCTGGAGAAAAGTCAGCTGTCATTTATAATATACTTTTATTTTCTTGTGTGTAATATGCCCTTCCCCAGCCCTACCTCCTCTGGTAGTGTTCAAGATTTTTTTCTTTATCTTTAGATTTAAGCAGTCTGTGATGCGCCTCAGTGTGGTTTTCTTTATTCTGCTTGGAATTTGCTAACCTAGGATCAATAAGAAGGGGTTTTCATGCAAATTTGAGATATTTTTGGTCATTATTTCTTTTAAAAAAAAATATGGCCCCATTTTCTCTCCTTTGCTTTTAGTGTCCAATTAAAATATGATAGACTACTTGACATTGTTTCATAGGTCATTCTGGCTTTATTAATTTTCCTTTGTTCTTTTCCTTTTTGTTCCTTATATTGGGTACTTTTCACTGATCTAGCTTCAAGATCTCTGGCTCTCTGTTCTGTCACATCTGGTGAATTATTGGACTTTTTGTTTCTAGAATTTCCATTTGATCCTTTTTTGTGTATGTTAAGAGAAAATTGGTGAAATGAGTTTAACCATTTGCTTTGATGCTGGAACGTTAGGGCTTCTGTGTTGTCTCCAGCCAGTTTGTGGACATGAGACATGCCTAGGAGCTTCTGCTTCACTGTGGATTTTTATAAGAAGAAGGTATGTAGTAGTGTCCTGATCTATATAGGGTTTAGCACCTAATCCATTCTTTCATCTGATTCCTTACATCATCCCTGATGTTTTGAGATTCTGGGTTTTTATATGAAAACAAAGTAATTAGAAGAAATGAGATTTTAAAAAATAATTATTTTAATGATAAATAGCATGGATTATTGTGTCACCTCCAATTGTCTCCTTCCTCTAATCTCTGTTACCTTTGCTCCATCTATAACATTGCTGCCTTAAGCTGTGGTACACTAATAAACACACAGACCTACCTCTAATGCCACATTTTCAACCCTAGCCCTCAGCTTCATCTCCCTGAACTTTATATTGATGCTATACTGCACCATTGTTTTTGGATTTATGATGCAGTTAAATATCTTCATGTTGTTGCCCATACTCTTCATTGTATCTAGGTAGTCTTTCTTTCTATTTTACTCATTGTTTAATGCCCAGCTCAAGTGTCAGCATTACTCTGAAAGGAGGTAACCTTCCTTTTTCTCTTTGTTTCACCTTTTTCCTTCCTCCTTCCCTTCCTCCATTCCTGCTTTCCTTCCTCCCTCCTTCCCTATTTTCACCTCTTTCTTCCTTTTATTACCATAGTTCTTTGAATATACCACTGTTAACAGCTCCTGAATGGTGTAGCTATCTGTATTTTGATCTGTTCCACCCAGTTGTGAGTTTTTTGTTGACAAGGATTGGGTCTTCTTCATTTTCATAGGCCCGGAGCACCTAGCATAGTATTTGATACATAGCAGATGCTTAATACATGTTTATCACAAGAATAAACATGTCTTTTCCTAGTTAACTAAGAAGTAGCTGTTCTGTTCTTCTTAAGGAAACTTTTCTAATTGTATATTAATTCTCTTGCTGTTTTAAATTAAAGGCTGGTCTTTAGATGTCCTAGAAATCGTCACTTTGCTTCTTTTCACTCAGACCTTTTCTTTTGATCAGCAAGCCAGGGGTCAAGATAATTTATTTCACTTCTTAATATTAACTCACATATACTTTGAATTTGAGAGACTTTGGAGTTCCTATTCTTCGGGTAGGTGAACCGCTTGACTTACTCTGACATATTAATGACTATTTAGAACTTTTATCAAGACTAACGTGGTCCAAAGGAAAGCCAGGAAACAGCTTGAAATCAAGAAACTTGAATTCTTTATGGACATTACCACCTACTTTGCTTTGTGACAAGTGACTTGACTCTGTTGGGTATACCACTATATTAGATTAGAGCTCCTTGATTTCGTTTTTTCTTAATTAAAAAATATTTTTTATTGAGATATAATTCACATACCTTAAAATTTACCCTTTAAAAGTGTGTGATTCAGTGGTTTTCAGTATATTTGCAAAGTTGTGCAACCACCACTATCTAATTCCGGGACATTTTCATTTTTAATTAATTAATTAGTTAATTTCTTTATTGGCTGCGTTGGGTCTTCGTTGCTGCGCATGGGCTTTCCCTAGTTGAGGTGAGAGGGGGCTGCTCTTCGTTGTGTCGTGCAGGCTTCTCATTGCAGTGGCTTCTCTTGCTGTGGAGCACTGGCTCTAGGTGTGCGGGCTTCAGTAGTTGCAGCACACGGACTCAGAAGTTGTGGCACGCGGGCTTAGTAGTTGCGGCATGTGGGCCCTTAGAGCACGTGGGCTTCAGTAGTTGTGACGCGTGGGCTCAGTAGTTGTGGCTCGTGGGCTCTAGAGTGAATGCTCAGTAGTTGTGGCGCATGGGCTTAGTTGCTCTGCGGCATGTGGGATCTTCCCAGACCAGGGCTCGAACCTGTGTCCCCTGCATTGGCAGGCAGATTCTTAACCACTGCACCACCAGGGAAGTCCGACATTTTCATTTTATCAGTCCAAAAAGAAACCCACCTCTCATTACCAGGTACCCTCCCTCATCCTCCAAACTTCTGGCAACCAGTAATTTACTTTCCATCTCTATAGATTCGCTTATTTTGGACATTTTATATAAATGGAATCATACAATATGTGACCTACTGTGTCTGGCTTCTTTCATTTAATGTAAGGCTTTCAGGGTCATCTATGTTGTAGCATATAGTGGCATTTTATTCCTTTTTTATGACTGAGTGATATTTCATTGTATGGGTATATCACAGTTGTTTATCTGTTCATCAGTTGATGGACATTTGGGTTGTTTTCACTTTTGGCTGTTATGAAAAATGCTGTGATCATTTGTGTATAAGGTTTTGTAGGGGCGTAATGTTTTCATTTCTCTTGGACATGTTTTCATTTCTCTAGGAGTGGAATTGTTGGGTCATACGTTTAATCTTTTGTACTGCCTCGACTGTTTTCTAAAGAGGCTGCACCAGTTTACTCTAACAATTATGAGGCTTCCAGTTTTTTCATATCCTTGCCAACACCTTTTATTGTGTGCCTTTTCTATTATAGCCATCCTAGGGTGGAAGTGGTATCTCATTGGATAATGGGCTTGATTTGCGTTGCCCTGGTGGCAGATGATGATGATCATCTTCTTATGTGCATGTTAGCAATGCTCTTTGATAGAAATTGTAGGAGATGAGACAGAATACTAGAAGATTAACACAAAATAATATGTGATCAAATAATGGAGGAGGGAATATTTCATATATATTTTATTTAACCCATAGTATATCATCAGGGTCTGTTGGACCCAATTTCGTTTTTGAGTATGTATTTTGAGTGGTTCTGATTTGTTAAGATTTTTACTTTATGACTTTTATTCTTTATAAGAAGTCTTCCAAAGCACAACTAGAAAATTTATCATCATCTTAAGAATTATTTCATCATTACCCATCAGTTTTTCTCCATCATGCCCAACCACTAAAATAACAAGAATATAGCAGAATGATTGAATGACCTAGAGGGACAATGAAGTAACGAAATTATCACTATTATCCTTCAGTTTTCTTATTGTGTTGCCCAAAGTATAGCATCCTTCAAGAAGGTGTAATAAAAGTCTGTAGATGCCATTTAGGTCTAGTCTTTTTTTGTTTTTTTCCCCTTTAGTTTTCATTGAACATACTTGAGAGTTTAGGTATTTTTTTTCTGCTCATAATGACAAAGAGATGAAAACTGACAGAGGAAAATTGTTTACTGTTATCAGAATCAGAAGATAAATACAGACAGCAACACTCTAATTACGATGGTGAAATTGAGTGGATGATATTATAGATTAGTTTTCCCAAACCCAAGAAATACTGAGTTAGTGATATATTTCTAAGAACAAAAAGATACCTGCTATTCTCATCCATTTAGTCATTCAACAAGAAGGTGTTCATCATGCAGTACTTTGTGACTAGAACCTGAATCATCCCATTTTTCCCTAGGAAGTCATGTTACAGTATTTTAAATCTTTTATGATGTTTGTGCACCAAAATTCACTTGATATGGTTCATAAGTGGACAGATCCTGAAGTCTGATGTGTAAACAGAAGTGCTTACAAGGAAATAACTGATACAGAAATGAAAACATTAATTGGATTCATCATTCTATTTGGGATTTATAAACCAAATATGAAAATGTTTTTTGCAGTTATGGAGCAGAGATGGCCATCCTTCAACAAAATTCTGAGCCATCAAAAATTACAAATGTATTGCATTTTGAAAAGTAGTAGAAGAACAAGAAGTAATAATATGCTAGAATCTATTAAATATATATTTCTAATCTGGAATCAGCATTGCCTTTTGATAGCAAAATATAAGAAAAAAAAACCCACAAGTAATAAAGTAGAACATTTTAGAGATTGGAAATCTGGAATCAGTATTTACAAGATAGATGTTTTAGTTTCATACACGACAGTTTAAGCACTTACATTCAAAAGATACTGACCATTTGATATACATACCTTCAAAACCAGAAAAATTGGCTGTTTTAAATATGTATTATATATATAAAATATAGAAAGTTTGGGTTTGCTATGTTTATTTTTGGGGGGGGGTTGCTATGTTTAAATTCCTACTAAAATATCTCATACAAGGTTTTTTCCACAATCCTTTTATTATTTATTCTGTAAATTATTTGCAAAGTGACTTAACTATAAACAAGAAGTGTCTGTTGGACACAGGTAGTAAATAAATGCTGATGACTAGTTTTCCTGATGTACACTTAGGGCTGATTGTCATGATTACTCTATGAAAGAGATATGAGGAAAGTGGATCAAAGGTTTTGTAACTTGTCCGAGGTTATCGAACCAGATCTGGGATTTGAATCCAGGTCTATGGGTTAATAGATGTTCTCTTCAGGATATCACATGACCTTTTAAGTATTGTATAGGCATACATCATTTTATTGTGCTTTGCAGATACTGCATTTTTAATAAATTGAAGGTTTGTGGCAACCCTGTGTTAAGCAAGTCTTTTGGGCACCATTTTTCCAACAGCATTTGCTCACTTCACGTCTCTGTGTCACATTTCGATAATTCTTGCAATATTTCAAGCTTTTTCATTATTGTTATAATTGTGATGGTGATTTGTGATCAGCGATCTTTGATGTTACTCTTGTTTTGGGGTACCATGAACCATGCCCACATAAGACTGCAAATTTAATTGATAAATGTTGTTTGTATTCTGACTGTTACACTTACTGGACTTTCCTGCATTTCTCTCTCCCTCTCCTTGGGCCTCCCTATTCCCTGAGACACACCAATATTGAAGTTAGGCCAGCTGATAACCCTACAGTGGCCCCCAAGTATTCAAGTGAAAGGAAGAGTTGCACATCTCTCACTTTACATCAGAAGCTGAAAATGATTAAGCTTAGTGAAGAAGGCATGTCGAAAGCTGAGATAGACCAAAAGCTAGGCCTCTTGTGCTGAACATTTAGCCAAGTTGTGAATGCAAAGGAAAAGTTCTTGAAGGAAGTTAAAAGTCCTACTCCACTGAACATACAAATGATAAGAAAGCGAAATTACTGATATGGAGAAAGTTTTAGTGGTATGGATAGAAGATCAAGCCAGCTACAACATTCCCCTAAGCCAAAGCATAATCCAGAGCAAGGCCCTAACTCTCTACAGTTATATGAAGGCTGAATGTGGTGAGGAAGCTGCAGAAGAAAAGTTTGAAGCTAGCAGAGATTGGTTCGTGAGGTTTAAGGAACAAAGCTGTCTCTGTAACATCAAAGTGCAAGGTGAAGCAGCAAGTGCTGATGCAGAAGCTGCAGCAAGTTATGTAGAAGTTCTGGCTAAGATAATTCATTATGATGGTGACAGTAAACAATAGATTTTCAGTGTAGACAAAACAGCCTTCTATTGGAAGAAGGTGCCATCTAGGACTCTAAAGAGAAGTACTGCCTGGCTGCAAAGCTTCAAAGGACAGGCTGACTCTCTTGTTAGGAGCTAATGTAACTGGTGGATTTAAGTTGAAGCCAGTGCTCATTTACCATTCTGACCACCAAGGTACATCTGCTAACAACATGGTTTACTGAATATGTTAAGCCTACTGTTGAGACTTACTGCTCAGAAAAAAAGATTCCTTTCAAACTATTACTGTTCATTGAAACTGTACCTGGTCACCCAAGAGCTCTGGTGGAGATGTACAATGAGATTAATGTTGTTTTCATGCCTGCTAATAACACAACATCCATTGTGCAGCCCATGGATCAACAAACAATTTTGACTTTTAAACGTTACTATTTAAGAAATATATTTCATAAAGATATAGCTGCCATAGTGATTCCTCTGATGGATCTGGGCAAAGGAAATTAAAAGTGTTCTGGAAAGGATTCAGCATTCCATATGCTTTTAGGAACACTCATGAATTCACTGGAAGAGGTCAAACATCGACATTAACAGGAGTTTGGAAGAAGTTGATTCCAACCCTCATGGATGGCTTTGAGGGGTTCTAGACTTCAGTGGAGGAGGTAACTGCAGATGTGGAGTGGGAACAGCAAGAGAACTAGAATTAAAAGTGGAGCCTGAAGATGGGACTGAACTGCTGCAAACTCTTGACAAAACTCTAATGGTTGAGGAGTAGCTTCTTAGGGATGAGCAAAGAAAATGGTTTCTTGAGATTGAATCTACTCCTGGTGAAGGTGAAGATTGTTGAAACAACAGCAAAGGATTTAGAATATTACATAAACTTAGTTGAGAAAACAGCAACAGGGTTTGAGAGGATTGATTACACTATTGAAAGAAATTCTGTGGGTAAAATCCTATCAAACAGCATTGCATGCTACAGAGAAATTGTTCATGAAAGGAAGAATCAATTGATGTGGCAAACTTCATTATTGTCTTATTTTACTAAATTGCCACAGCTACCAGCAACTACTACCCTGCTTAGTCAGCAGCCATCAACATTGGGCCAGGACCCTCCACCAGCAAAAAGATTATGACTAGTTGATGGCTCAGATGATGGTTAGTATTTTTTAGCAATGAAGTATTTTTAAATTAAGGTACATACATTGTTTTTTTAGACATAATGATATTGTACACTTAATAGACTACAGTATAGTGTAAACATAACTTTTATATGAACTGGGAAACTAAAAAATTCATGACTTGCTTTATTGTGATATTCATTTTATTGCAGTGGTCTGCAGCCGAACCTGTGGTATCTCTGTAGTACTTTTGTTGGAATTCAGCATTGTATATTACTTAGAGAAACCTTTATGGGGAGCTTGCCTTGAAGTGAAGGAAGTGAAAGAGATTGATGTCAGTATGGCTTAGATAAGAGTTGGAGTTAGCTCCTGAATCAGGTGGAACAGGTGGCCTAGATAGTGGATTTAGCAGACACAAATTTCGAAACAGCCATTATAAATATGTTGAAAGAATTAAAATAAAACATATTCTAATAATGAATGAATGAATTGTAGAGCTGAAAAATGCAATAACTAAATGAATAGTTCACTGAATGGCCTTAACAGAATATTGCATACAGCAGAAGAAAAGATCAATTGATCAGGAACATCTAAGAATTATAAATGTATGTGCCCAAAAGTAGAGCTTCAAAAAAACCAGACAAAAACTACAGAACTAAAAAGAGAAATCAACAAATGCACAAACTTTTTAATTGTGTAGTTGATGTGGTATATTATATAAGTTTCAGGTACTCCATTTACAGTTGTTATAAAATATTGGCTATGTTCCCTGTGCTGTATAATATATCCTTGTAGCTTATTTATTTTATACATAGTAGTTCCACCCTCTTAAACCCCTACCCCTGTCTTGCTCGTCCCCACTTCCCTCTCCCCACTGGTAACCATTAGTTTGTTTTCTATATCTGTGAGTTTGTTTCTTTTTTTAATATTTACTAGTTTGTTTTATTTTTTTAGATTCCACATATAAGTGATAAAATACAGTATATGTCTTTCTCTGTTTTATTTCACTAAGCATAATAACCCTCCAAGTCTATCCATGTTGTTGCAAATGGCAAACTTTCTTTCTTTTTTTATGGCAGAGTAGTATTCCATTGTGTATGTGTGCCACCTCTTCTTTATCCATTTCTATGTTGATGGGCACTTAGGTTGCTTCCATATCTTGGCCATTGTAAATAATGCTGCTATGAACATTGGGGTGCATGTATCTTTTGAATTAATGTTTGCTTTTTTTTTTTTTTGTGGTACGCAGGCCTCTCACTGCTGTGGCCTCTCCCATTGCGGAGCACAGGCTCTGGACGCACAGGCTTAGTGGCCATGGCTCACGGGCCCAGCCGCTCCACAGCATGTGGGATCTTCCTGGACCAGGGCACGAACCCGTGTCCCCTGTATCGGCAGGTGGACTCTCAACCACTGTGCCACCAGGGAAGCCCTATGTTTTCATTTTTTTTAGTACATATATAGCCAGGAGTGGAATTGCTGGATCACATGGTAGTTCTACTTTTAGCTTTTTTGGGGAACCTCCATACTGTTTTCCACAGTGGCTGCACCAATTTACAGTCCCACCAACAGTGTACAGGAGTTTCCTTTTTTCCACATTCTCTCCAGCATTTTTTATTTGTGGTCTTTCTGATGATAGCCATTCTGACAGGTGTGAAGTGATATCTTGTGGTTTTGATTTGCATTTCCCTGATGATTAGTGAAGTTGAGCATCTTTTCATGTGCCTATTGGACATCTGTATGTCTTTGGAAAAATATTCAGGTATTCTGCCCATTTTTTAATCAGGGTTTGTTTTTTTTTTTGATATTGAGTTGTATGAGCTGTTAAGTTGATATTAATCCCTTCTAAATGATGAAATTTTACAGACGCATGTTTTCTGACTAGCAGAATTAAATTAGGAATAAAAAACAAAAAGATGCTTAGAAAATCTCAAAAGTTTAGAAATTTATATAGTTTTAAAGTACCTCTGGGTCAGAGAAGAAATCATAAGGGTTATTAGAAAATATTTTGAGCTGAGTGATGAGAGCAGAAAATATCAAAATTTAAATGCTTTTAGTTGAAAAATAAGAAGGGTCCAAAATCAATTACTTAAGCATGTATCTTAAGAAGTTAGAAAAATAAGAGCAAGGTGAGTCCAAAGTAAGTAGAAAAAAGGAAATAATAAAGGGAAATCAATAAAACAGAAAATGAACAAAAAAGCAATGAAACAAGAAGCTAAACAAGAAGCTAAAATATTTAAGAAACTCTTACCACCACCCCCTGTCCCCCACAAAAAAGTGGATGAAGGAACAGTTTTCAGTTTATTTCATGAGGTCACCATCACTATGATGGCAAAGAAATAATAAGAAAAGTACAGAACAGTATCTTTGTGAACATAGACCCAATAATCTTTGAACATAGACCCAGTAATCTTTAACACAATATTAGCAAATTAAATTTATTGATATATGAAAAGGAGAATACATCATGACCAGGAGGGATTTGTCCCAGCAGTGCAATGCAGGTTAAAATTTAAAAACCTATTGATTTAACTCACCATGTGAGTAGAAGAAAACTGAAAAATCATGTTATCTCAAGTGTAGAAAAGTTTGACACTCATTCAGCACGCTAGGAATAAAAAGGAATTTCCTTTATTTGATTAAAGGCATCTATAAAAAACCAAGTTTATATCATATTTAATGGTGAGACACTGAATGCTTTTCCTCTGAGGTTGAGAACAAACAAGAATGCTTGCATTCACTGTTATTCAACCTTCTGTTAGAGGTCCAAGCCAATGGAATAAGGCAAGAAAAAAATAGAAGACATCCAGGTTGAAAAAGAATAAGTAAAATTTTCTTTGTTTGCAAACAACTTTATTGCATATGTCGAAAATCCTAAGGAGTCTATGGAATAGCCACTAGAACTAATAAGTGAGTTTAGCAAAGTCACAAGATACAAGGTCAGTATAATTTTTTTATGCTACCAACTAATGGTTGGAAAATAAAGCTATTTCATTTACAATAGCATCCAAAATAATGAAATACTTCAGGGATATGTTTTAACAAAATATATGCAGACATGTTTACTGAAAACTGTAAAACATTACCAAGAGAAATAAAACAAGACCTAAGTAAATGGAGAGATATAGCATGTTTGTGGAAAAGAGGACATATTGTTAGATGTCAGTCTTCCCCAAATTGATTTGTAGAGTTTAAAAGTCCTAGCAGACTTCTTTTTCTTTCTTTCTTTTTCTTTTTTTTTTTTTTTTTTTTTTTAGAAATTGACAAGCTGTTTCTCATAGTCATGTGGAAATGCAAAGGACCTAGACCAGGCAAAACAATTCTGAAAAAAACCAAGGTTGTAGGACTTACAGTGCTTGATTTCAAGACTTTCTATATAGCTACAATAATCAAGACAAAATAGTATTAGCACAAGGGTAGACATGTAGAGCAATGGAACAGACTAGAGTTCAGAAGTAGATTCACATATATATTCATCTGATTTTTGATAGAGATGCCAGTGTAATTCAATGGGGAAAGGACATAGTCTTTTCAAGAAACAGTGTATACCTTGGTGAAAGAAAAATTTGTATTGATCCTTACCTCACACACAGAAACTTAACTATGTATCTATCTCTGACAAAGGACTTGCTATTTAAAAAGTATAAAAAAAATCCTGTAACACAAAAAACAAAAAATCTTATAAACCAAATAAAACATGCAGCAAAATTTATGAATAACTGCTTCACAAAGGATAATAATACATGGATGCCAATAAGCACTTGCAAAGGTGCGTATCAACATTATTATGGAAATGCACACAAAAATCACTGAGGTACAACTATACATCCACTAGGATGGCTGTAATTGAAAAGGCTTAAAGTACCAAGTATTGGCAAAGACATGGAGCAACTCGATTCTTACATTGCTAATAGTAGTAGAAAATAGTGTGACGGTTTCAGTTTATTTATATGAAATTTTATAAAATGCAAAACTATAATAATAGGAAGCAGATGAGTAGTTGTATGGGATGGACATGTGGGGGCAAAGGAAGAGGGGTTGCTTGTTGAGTCACACAAAGGAGCTTTTTAGGGTGATGGAAATGTTCTTTATCTTGATTTTGGTGTTAGTTGAGTGCATGTATACATTTGTCAAAACGCCTTTAACTGTATGCTTAAAATGGGTGCACTTTATTTTTTTAAAAATATACTTAAGTAAAGTTGACTTGAAAAAATAAAACCAGAAAACAGAAAACTCTTGTTTCTTACTTGCTCCACATAAGCCTAGAGGAGTAGGCCCTACTCTGGGAAGGAATGTGTGTTTGTTGATTGGCTGTATTTAAGCAGTTCAGTTTCTGCGAGAAATATTGTTTAATATGGAAGAGAAAAGGTAGCTGCTTTTTAAAGGTAGCTGAAAGGGATTTTTTTGTGTGTGTGGTAAAATATATATAACATAAAATTTACCATTGTAATCATTTTTTTTTCTGATTAAGTTTTTTTTTTCCCACATCTTTATTGGAGTATAATTGCTTTATTTATAATGTTGTGTTAGTTTCTGCTGTACAACAAAGTGAATCAGCTGTATGTATACATATATCCCCATATCCCCTCCCTCTTGAGCCTCCCTCCCACCCTCCCTATCCCATCCTCTAGGTCATCACAAAGCATTGAGTTCATCTCCCTGTTGTAATCATTGTTGTTAAGTGTATAGTTCAGTGGCATTAAGTCCATTAATACTGTTGTGCAACCATCACCACCATCCATCTCCAGAAGTTGTTCATCTTCCCAAACTGAAACTCTGTACCCCTTAAACAATAGTTTCCCATCCTCCCTCCCCCCAGCTCCTGGCAACCACCGTTCTACTTTCTGTCTTTATAATTTTGACTGTCTAAGGTACCTCGTGTAAGTAGAATTACAAAGTATTTTCCTTTTTGTGACTGACTTGTTTAACTCAGCATGTCTTCAGGGTTTACTCATGTTATAGCATACATGTGTCAGAATTTCCTTCCTTTTAAAGAGTGAATAATATTCCATTGTATGTGTGTACCATATTTTATTTACATGTTCATCCATCGATTGACACTTGGGTTGCTTTCACATTTCAGCTATTGTGAATAACTTGCTATGAACATGAGAGTACAAATATCTGTTCAAGTCCCTGCTTTTGATTCTTGGGTATATACCTTAAAGTGAAATTGGTAGATCATACGGTAATTTTATGTTTAAGTTTTTGAGCAACTGCCATACCATTTTCCACAGTAGCTGTACCACTTTATATTCCCACTAGCTATGCACAAAGTTTCCAGTTTCTCCACATCCCTGCCAGCACTTGTTATTTTCTGTTTTATGGATCATAGATATCCTAATGGGTATCAAATGTTACCTTGCAGTTTTGATTTGTGAAGGGAAGTTTTAAGCCATTTGATCCAAACCATTGAGTTCACAGGTGAAACTCAGATAATAGGTTAGCAAGAGCCACTAGGTGGAAGATTTTACAATTTCTTTTGTGAATCATTTCAATTGCTTTTGCATTTGAGCATTCAGGGGTTTTTTTTGTTTTTTTTTTTTAAGTATAGTTGATTTACAGTGTTACGTTAGTTTCTGGTGTACAGCAAAGTGATTCAGTTATACATATGTGTTCTTTTCTATTATGGTTTATTACAGGATATTGAATATAGTTCCCTAGTGTTATATGATAGGACCTTGTTGTTTATCTATTTTATATATAATAGTTTGCGTCTGCTAGTCCCAAACTCCTAGTCCAATCCTCCCCTGCCCTACTTCCCCCTTGGCAACCACAAATCTGTTCTCTATATGAGTCTGTTTCTGTTTTGTAGTTAAGTTCATTTGTGTCACATTTTAGATTCCACGTAACAGTGATATCATATGGCATTTGTCTTTCTGACTTAACTTAGTATGATAATCTCTAGGTCTATCCATGTAGCTGCAAATGGCATTATTTCATTCTTTTTTATGCCTGAGTAATATTCCATTGTATATATATAACACATCTTCTTTATCCATTCATCGGTCAGTGGACATTTAGGTTGTTTCTCTGTCTTGGCTATTGTGAATAGTGCTGCTATTAACATAGGGGTGCATGTATCTTTTCGAAATACAGTTTTGTTCAGATATATGGGCATTCAGGGTTTTGTAAGTACATAATGGATGGGTTAGGCTTATGAACGATTTTTTTCTCTTTTGTTGATCTATTTGTGATAAGCTACAGCCAATTATATTTTGTGTGGAAGGACAGATACATATTTGCTTTTGTAGTTTTATTAAAATGTTTAATAACAAATCAGTGAAATGTTTGGACAGTGAGTGGTTTCCCAGATTAATACAAATATACACAACCATGCAAAGCAAACTAAATACTGAAATTTATCATTTCCATAAACAGTGGTTTTTAAACTGTTGTCCAGTGAGTTTGGGTATTTTTCTTCCTGCTTCAGTTTCAACTTCAGCAACAACTGAGTGTAGCACATTTTCCTGCTTTGTTTATTTTGCAACTTGCTAGCCTGAACCATACTCATAACCATACTCATACTCATAATTAGTGCTTAACATTTTACATGGTTCTTGGCAAGTTTACATCAGGTCCGGTAGGCTCATTAGCTGAAATGCAGAAAAGATAACATGGAAGAATGCCCCAGTATGGCTGTGTGTGAAGTGAGTGCTGAGTTCATATACTGCCTAGATTAGGACCTGGGGAGGCCTGGCATTGTACCCTGTACTCTGACATTCTTGGCACAATTTGTTCAACATCTTCCCCCACCCCCACCCCACCCCCGCCATTTTAACACATGTTTATTGAGTACTTGCTCTGTGTCTGATTCTATTGTGCACTGTGGATATAGGAATGAGTTTCTACACTTAAGGAACTTGTAGCCTAGAAGGGATACAGACCTGTAAATAAAATTGTAATGTTAAGTGCAGACAATCATCTAAATGTATAAATGGTATAGAGATCTTGCAGAGGGAGAGAGAGAGAGGAATTCTTGAGTACTGTAGGAGGATCAGAGAAGGATTCCTTTAGATAACATCTGAGCTAAGTTTTGGAGGTAGAATATGAGTTTGTCAGTGGTAAGGTGGATATTATAGGCAAGGAGATAAGTATGTAGCACAGGCACAGATGCATGAAAGAACATGATATATTTAAGGAGATATAAGGAGATAATTCATGTTGGGCACAAAGTGTGAAAATCGATAGATGAAAACTGTATTTCCCCTTGTTGTCAAATATTGCCTGAAAAAGCAGCTTAGTAATGAAATGATAGAGGCAAAGAACATGATTCTGGTCCTGACTCTCAAATCCTTGGTTGAACAGACCACTTTTATTTTTCTGAGCTTTGGTCTCATTTGTATATGTGCAAACTATATGATCTATGCTTTTCAAGTTATTTTTCAAGGGAGTCACAATTTCTGAGTGCCTGGAACACAGTAGGTCCTCAGTATGTATTTTCGAAAGAGTGGTCTGAGAACTTGTATCAAAACGTAAGAGAAGATAAATAGTTAAAATTAACTGTGATAGAATAAGCAATAAAAGATTTATGTACAGACCATTGCACTTATTGTTTTAAAACGTGGTCAAGAAAGTTGTTTTTATAAATTGTTTCACTTACCTGTTTAGTTTTGTGAGGTCCCAGGGTGCAGAAACTACATATAAAACAAAATTCTGTTAGACTTGAATGTCACATGCTGTTGTAATTATCTTATATGTTCAATTAAGAATTAGTATATATATATATATATATGTTTTAAATGTGTTCGGTTGATCATTTCCCTTTTTAATTTGGCTGTGGCAGATTCTTGGACTTGGCTTCTTCAGATTGTGATTTTTTCCTCTCTTTAATAACATAGTTATAAATGGACTTTTTTTTCTTGTATAAACTTTACTTTTCTCCATTCAAAACTAGTATTTCTTCTCATGCTACTTTTCCATTGTTGTATCTGCAGAACGTTTGCTTTTGAAGCAGAGGATTGTGAAAGTCCATTTTAATGTTACAGAGTTCCTGTAAAATACTGTTAATATAATTTATTTCTTTACCTTTAGGGGTCCTATTGGGCAATAGACACCAATCCGAAGGAAGATGCGCTGCCTACTCGGCCAAAGAAGAGAGCACGATCTGTAGAACGGGTAAAAGCTCTTTATCACATATTTAGTGTGATGGGGTTATTACGTCAGAAATATAGATCTTAAAAGTTCATTTCCAGTAATACAGTAAGTATAACTGTAATGAAGGTAATATTTTATTTGGATAGCATTTTCTATTTTTTCAAAGCACTTTCAGACTTATTATTTGATCTCAACAACTCTTGAGTGAGGTGGGCAGTTTAGGAATTAAGTAAAAGGGGTTTTGTTTGTTTGTTTGTTTTGTAATTAGGGCACAGCTGTTGTTTAACTGAGGGAGAATCCAGGTCTCTTGAGTTTTAATTGGTACTCTTTACTCTGTCTACACCACTGAGGACTGGTTTTATATAACAAAACCGTTCCCTTTCACTGAAGATAATCGTTCTGATTATATTGAATTTTCCTGATTATCCTCAAAATGTTTTTTCCTGCTTCCAACCATGTAATAATTATTTTGTACACCGAGTCTCTAAGGACCTCAAGCTGAGTTTAAGTTGGGATTGGGTGAGCCATGAGGTATAGCAGCAATGGGATTTAGTCAGGCAGATTTATGGTGCCAGCAGAGGGAATTCAGTACTCCAGTTACTAAGCTCTGCAGAATTGGAAGTGAACTCTTAGGTCAGAACACTTTTTGGTTTTATACAAACCAAAATTTAAAAAGATAAAGTTTAGTATTGGTGGCATAGTCTTCTGGTAATAGAGTTTTAAGGCTGAGATATGTATGTAAAAATTTGAGAGGGAATGAATCTCACTTATTGCCCTCCATCTTTTGCTTTTTAAAACATATTGAGCACATGGACTTTAATTGTGTGAAAAAGCGGAGTATAAAATGTTTAGCATCTATTGCCAGATTTTAAAGGAAGAGGAGAATCCACATTGTTTAACCCAGAGCATTAGCAAGGATGTATATCTTGAAGGGCTGAGGAATTGTGGTCTTCTCTACCATTTGCTCTCTTCTACTGAAGTTCCTGGAACTTGAATTATTTTTGGAAATTTGAATTCTTAGTTGGGTTGACAACTGGGCATTCCTTTTGGATATTAAGCCTGACTTTTTTTCTGTTGCTTTGTTTCATAGTTCTTAGAGCAATACTTCTTTATTTCTGAGAGCCCCCTTTTTTTCCTGAAGACCATATTGTCAGTTTTATAATGGAAGTCTATATAGAAATGTAGAATTCTGATTACAGAATTATGTTTTATGTATGTTCTTGAATGTACATTTTGGACATATATTTTCTGTATTTATTTCCTGCTGTTTATCTTTTAAGTTTAAAGCATGTGAAATCTTCAACAATTTGCCTTTGTAGTGTAGTTCCATAATATATCCAGTACCAGAGCCTTTCAGTTAGTATATTGATATTTATTTTGGCCTGAGCTATGTGTTGGTTGCTACTGTAGGAGAGAAACCTATAGAAAGAGAACAGCTGTAATCAGAGTATGTCTAAACAGGGAGACAAGATATTGTTTAACAAACACTCTGAAAGATACTCTTCTTACAAAACATAATTTTGTGTCCTGATAAACTGATATGTCTATTTTTTTTAGAGGCTTTGGGGGGGGTAGTATTTTTATTAGGACAGAGTTTGTATTTAAGTAACCATTGGGTTATCTAAGGAAATGCCTAAGATGGTCAAATAGTGAGTACGATTTTTAAACATTTAAAGTTTTGTCAAAAACGAAACATGACCCGTAAGTTGAAACTTCAAAGGATTTAAAAATGCAGATGGTAAATATGTTGACGTCCCTAAAATTTCCTTATTAAATTTTTGAAATGTTACTTCTTTGTCCATGTGTAAATATCAGAGTTATATGTGAAACATCAAAGTATTTCACACATTTTTGAAGAGAGAAGAGCTTTTCATGTAAAGAGAAGCAATTTTTAAAAATGCAAGTAACATTATCTTTATGTCTTAAATGAAAATTAAAGCCTGATTGTTATCTCCAGTCTAGTATTCTTAATGCAGTTGTCTGGACTGCCTTCCTGTTCCCTCCATTTACATGAACACAAACCCTTGTTCTCTCTTGGCCTTGTGGTAATCCTTTCTTTTTCTTAATCCTTGAATAATGTAAATGCCTTTCATTTTCCTTTTTCTGATTTCTTTCATCTTGTTACCATGTGTTCTTTATTTATCATAAAGTAGACCTGAAGACCTAAAAAGAATTGTTGATAAAGTTTAGCATGGTGAAGATGAGTGGGCTCCTTGACTAGGAGTCCTGTGTTTTTCTTCTGGCTTTACAATTTACTTCTTCTGTGACTTCTGGCAAGTTGTTAGATTTTTTAAGCTTCAGTATTCTCAGCTATTTTAAAGGAAAAGATAAAAATCTTAAGAGCTGCTGTGGACTGAATGTTGGTGTTTCCCCCAAATTCTTATGTTGAAACCCTCATCCCAGTGTGATGGTATTTGGAAGTGAGGCCTTTGGTAGGTAATTGGATCAGGAATATGAAGCTCTCATAAATGGGATCAGTGCCCTTATAAGAATAGCCAGAGAGCTGGCTAGCTGTTTTCTAGCATGTGAGAATAGCAAGGAAGATACCTGCAAGAAGGCTCTTACCAGAACCTGACCGTGCTGGCACCATGATCTTGGACTTCCAGCCTCCAGAACTGTGAAAAACAAATTTCTGTTGTTAATAAGCCACCCAGTTTATGGTATTCTGTTACAGCAGCCTGAACTAAGATAACAGCATAATAATAATAATGATAATTGAGTTTATGTGCTAGATTTTTTCTTAAAGAATTTTATGTATATTAACTCATGTAATTTTTATAGTAACTCCAAATGATGAAACCGATAGGCACGGATGTTGTTATCCAAGGGTACAAAGGACAGTAAGTACCAAGGCCAGGATTATGAACTCAGGTAGTCTGCCTTCAGAGTCTGTGCTGTTTACAGCTGCGTTATACTGCCACTAGTATTTGCTGTGCTGAAGATCACAAGACTGAATTAGATTTCTTTTTATATATGCATATCTTATTGTGAGATAATGGGCCTTTATTTATTTTTGGATTTGAATACTAATTTTTTTCTTCAATGTTATTTAAAATTTTTTTAAATTGAAGTATAGTTGATATGTACTATTATATTAGTTTCTTGATATGCACTATTAGTTTCAGGTGTATGACATAATGATTTAGTATTATCATAGATTATACTCCATTTAAAGTTATTACAAAGTAATGGCTATATTCCCCTGTGCTGTACAATATATCCTCGTTGCTTATTTACTTTATACATAGTAGTTTCTATCTCTTAATCCCATACCCCTATCTTGCCCCTCCCCACTTCCCTCCCCTCACTCGTAACCACTAGCTTTTTCTCTGTATCTGTGAGTCTATTTCTGTTTTGTTGTACACATTCATTTTATTCTTTAGATTCAACATGTAAGTGATGACATAGAATATTTGACCTTTTTCACTAAGCATAATACCCTATGGGTTCATTCACATTGTTGCAAATGGCAGAATTTCATCATTATTATTATTTTTTATAAATTTATTTATTTTTAAAATTTATTTATTTTGGCTGCGTTGGGTCTTCGTTGCTGCGCGCGGGCTTTGTCTAGTTGCAGCGAGCGGGGGCTACTCTTAGTTGCGGTGCGCAGGCTTCTCATTGCAGTGGCTTCTCTTTGTTGTGGAGCACTGGCTCTAGGCACGCGGGCTTCAGTAGTTTGGCATGCGGGCTCAGTAGTTGTGGCTTGCAGGCTCTAGAGCAGAGGCTCAGTAGTTGTGGCGCATGGGCTTAGTTGCTCCGCAGCATGTGCGGTCTTCCCGGACCAGGGCTCGAACCTGTGTCCCCTGCATTGGCAGGCGGATTCTTAACCACTGCACCACCACAGAAGTCCCTCATTCTTTTTTTTTTTTTTATTTTTGCGGTACGCGGGCCTCTCACTGTTGTGGCCTCTTCCGTTGCGGAGCACAGGCTCCGGACGTGCAGGCTCAGCGGCCGTGGTTCACGGGCCCAGCCGCTCCGCGGCATGTGGTATCTTCCCGGACCGGGGCACGAACCCGTGTCCCCTGCATCGGCAGGTGGACTCTCAACCACTGCACCACCAGGGAAGCCCCCTCATTCTTTTTTATGGCTGAGTAATATTCCACTATACATAATACCTGTATGCATATATATATGTGTATATATGTATAATGGAGTATTTTATATATATATCTCCCACTTCTTTATCCATTCATCTATTGAGGGACAATTAGTTTGCGTCCATATCTTGACTATTGTAAATAATGCTACTATGAACGTTGGGGTGCGTATATCTTTTCAAATTAGTGTTTTTGTTTTCTTCAGATGTATACCCAGGAGTGGAATTGCTGGATCATATGGTAGTTCTCTGTTTTAGTTTTCTGAGGAACTCCGTACTGTTTTCTATAGTGACTGCACCAATTTACAATCTCACCAGCAGCATTCTAGGGTTCCTTTTTTTCCCCACATCCTTGCCAACATTTATTTGTAGACTTTCTGATGATAGTTATTTTGACAGGTGTGCGGTGATATCTCATTGTGGTTTTGATTTGTATTTCTCTGATTAGTGATGTTGAGCATTTTTTCATGTGCTTGTTGGCCATCTGTATATCTTTGGAAAAGTGTCTATTCAGGTCTTCTGCCCATTTTTTAATTGGGTTGTTTGTTTTTTTGATGTTGAGTTGTATAAGCTTGTTTATATATTTTGGGTATTAACCCCTTATTGGTCATATCATTTACAACTTTTTTCTCCCATATAGTAGGTGGTCTTTTCGTTTTGTTGATGGATCTTGTTTATTTTTTTAATTTTTGGCCTTAGGAGACAGATCCAAAATAATATTGCTATGATTTATCTCAAAGAATGTTTTGCCTGTGGTCTTTTCTAGGAGTTTTATGGTTTTTGATTTTACATTTAGGTCTTTAATCCATTTTGAGTTTATTTTTGCATATGATGTGAGGAAATGTTCTAATTTCATACTTTTTACATGTAGCTGTCCATTTTCCCGGCATCATTTATTGAAGAGACTCTTTTCTCTATTGTATATTCTTGTCTCCTTTGTTACAGATTAATTGACCATAAGTATATGGATTTATTTCTGGGCTCTGTGTTCTGCTCCATTGATCTACGTGTCTGTTTTTGTCTCAGTACCATGCTGTTCTGATTACTCTAGCTTTGTAGTATAGTTTGAAGCCAGAGAGTGTGATTCTTGAGCTTTGTTCTTTTTTCTCAAGATTGCTTTGGCAATTCAAGATCTTTTGTGGTTCCACATAAATTTTAGGATTAGTTGTTCTACTTCTAAGAAAATTGTCATGGGTATTTGATAAGAATTGCATTAAATCTGTAGGTTGCTTTGTAGTGTGACCATTTTACCAATATTAGTTCTTCCAATCCAGGAACACAGCATATCTTTCCATTTCTTTGTATCATCTTCAAACTTTCATCAATGTTTTACAGTTTTCAGAGTATAGGTATTTCACTTCCTTGGTTAAGTGTATTCCTAGGTGTTTTATTCTTTTTGATGCAATTTTAAATGGGGTTGTTTTCTTGCGTTCTCTTTCTGAGAGTCATTGTTAGTGTATAGAAGAGCAATAGATTTCTGTATATTAATCTTGTATCTTACAACTGAATTCATTTATTCTAATAGTTTTTTTGCTGGAGACTTTAGGATTTTCTATGTATAGTATGATGTTATCTGCAAGTAGTGACAGTTCTACTTATTCCCTTCCAGTTTGGGTGCCTTGGTTTTTTTGTTTGCTTTTTCTTGTCTGCTTGCTGTGGCTAGGGCTTCAGTACTGTGTGTAATAGAAGTGGCAAGAGGAGGCATTCTTTTCTTGTTCCTGATTTTAGGGGAAAGGCTTTCAGCTTTTCACTATTGAGTACGACATTGGCTTTGAGTTTGTCATGCATGACCTTTTTATGCTGAGATATTTTCCCTCTGTACCAGCTTTGAAGAGAGATTTTATCATGAGTGGATTTGAATTTTGTCAAATGCTTTTGTGTGTGTGTTTTTATATGTTGTTGAATTCGGTTTGCTAATGTTTTGTTGAGTATTTTTGCATCTATATTCATCAGAGATATTGGCCTGTAATTTTCTCTTTTTGTAGTGTCTTTGTCTGGTTTTGGTTAATGGTCCTTGATTTTAAGAGACTCCCCCACATTTAGTCTTCATATATATATAATTAAGTGTCATAAATATTATTATAAATGACAGAGCACATTACTGAGTAATTAATCAACATGTTAGATCAAACAGTGGTAACTAAAGTGACTCAAAATATCAGTAGATAATGCTGCCCTGGAAAGGCCTATAGGAAGAGGAGTGAGACTTAGAATTTGATACAGAAGTGTAAGTTTTTGGCATGGGAAATAGCAAATGATGGGGGACTTCCCTGGGTCCAGTGGTTAAGACTCAGCGCTTCCACTGCAGGGGGGGCATAGTTCATTGCTGGTCAGGGAACTAAGATCCCACATTGTTACATAGAATGGTTTTGTTGTTTAAGTGATCCCCCACTGTGCGCCTTCCTTCTCTGAGACTGAGTCTGAATGAGGGAGGGTTCAGTTAAAGGTATAAGTGAGCAGAGGAAGGAATGCAGTCTACATACTTATTCTTAGAATGGAAAAGAACATTTATTTCAATTGGGCAAGCATACTGAGTGTACATTAGGTGGGAGGCACTACATGGCCTCCAGGAGATATGTAGAAATAGAATTTCTTTTTAAAGCAGGAGAAATGCTACACAGTTAGAGTTGTAGACCAGAAAGTGTTTCATAAGGGGTTATTTTGATCAGAGATTTGGTTCTCTGTTTTTTACAGTACCATTGAGAGATAGTTTATGTACAATTAATTGAATGTTTAAAGTTTACAGTTTGAGGATTTTTGACATGTGAAGTTATTAGTAGCTGACACTATGAACATTTCTGTCATACCCAAAAGTTTCCTCATGCCCCTTTGTAACATGTGCCTCCCTCCATTCTTATCCCCAGGCAACCTGATCTGGGGAGAATTGACATCTTAACAATATTATTTCAAGCCATGGAAGTGTTGTATCTTTCTATTAATTATGTCTTTAATTTCTCTCAGGAATGTTTTTTAGTTTTCAGTGTAGAGGACTTGAATGTTTCCAGTTAGATTTAATCCTGAATATTTTGGATTTGGATGCTATATATTTTAAAATCCAGTTGCTTGCTACTAGTAATAAAGATGTATTTAATTTTTGTATATTAACCTTGTATACTACAGTCTTGTTAGTTAGAAGTGGTGAAAGTGGGCCTCCAGCCTTATTTCCATTCTTAGGAAGAAACTGTTCAGTCTTTCACCACTAAGTGTGACATAAGCTGTAGGGCTTTTGTAGATGCCATTTATCACGTTGAGGAAGTTCTCTAGAAAGTCCAGTTTGGTGAGAGTTTTTATCATGAATGGGTGTAGAATTCGTTAACTGCTTTTTCTGTACCATCGAATTGGTTATATGGCTTTTCTTTATTCTGTTTGCATGTTGAATAACATTGATTGCATTTGGAATGTTAAACCTTGTATTCCTTGGATAAACCCTTACTGAGTCATGTTATATTATCCCTTTAATGTATTGCTGGATTCATTTTCTTAATATCTTAAGTGTTTTTGCATCTGTGTTCATGAAGGACATGGATTTATAATTTTCTTTCTTTGTAATGTCGGCTGAAAAAAAATGCACAACGTTAAAGTTGAGAATTATATTTTATTTGGTGGACTTGATGAGGGCTTAAGCCCTGGAGGCAGCTTCTCAGATAGCTTAGAGGGACTGCTCTGAGGAGGTAAGGGAGGAGCCAGGATATATAGTTTTTGCAACAAAAACCAGGTAGTTGTGACATCAAAAGATTACTGTTAATTAAAGAAAACTTGACATCTCAAGTTAATGAATTTAGTGCTTTTCTGTACATGGGAAGATACAAGAGTCTGGGCTCATTGAAATCATTCCTTTGATGTGCACCTTAACTATCTCGGGCTAGTGTCCTGTTTTTCTCCAGATTCACCTCAAGGTGCACATTTGAGGGTGGCTGATGGCTTGATGGCCTCAACATCCTTTGTTTACTGATATGGCTGGTGATATTTTTCATCTGCAGTAGTATCTGTCAGGTTTTGATGTTAGGGTTGTACTGGTCTCATAATATTGGTTGGGCCATTTTCCTTCTCTTTTCTGAAAGTGTTTCTGTAGTTTGGTATATCGTCCTTGAATGTTTGAGAAAATTCATCAGTGAAACCATCTGGACCTGAAGTTGTTTTTATGTGGGAAGGTTTTTGATATTTATTTGTTATGGGACTGTTCAAATTTTCTCTTTTTATTCCAGTTTTGGTAAATTGTATGCTTAAGAAATTTGTCCCTTTCATCTAAGTTGTTGAATTTATTGGTGTTAAGTGGATCATAATATTCTCTTCTAATATTTATAGAATCTGTAGTAATAAATCCTCTTTCATTTTTGATATTGATGATTTGTTTTCTCTTTTTTTCTTCATTTGGTATAGCTAAAGGTTTGTTGATTTTGTTTGTCTTTTCAAAGAACTAGGTTTTGTCTTTAAAAATTTTTTTCTGTTGTTGGTTTTCTGTTTTATTTCTACTTTTATCTTTATCATTTACTTCTTTCTAGTTACCAGTTTTTCTTATTAATATTTCTAGCTTCTTCAGTTTCCAGCTTAAATAATTGATTTGAGACCTTTCCTCTTTTGTAATATAAGAATTCAAAGCTGTAGGTTTACCTCTAAGCACTGCTTTAACTGCATCTCACAAATTTTGGTATTTGGCATTTTGGTATTTGGCATTTTCATTATCATTTAATTCAAAATATTAAAAAAATTCTCTTTTGAGTCTTCTCTGACCCATGAATTACTTTTTCCAAATATTCCAAATACTGGGTTTTCCTAGGTATCTTACTGTTTTATAATATAATTGTTTTTTCATTTCAGTCTGTACATATTTATTGGGACTTGTGCTGGGACTCAGCATGTGCTGTATCTTGGTGAATGTCTGTGTGCACTTGAAAAGAATATGTGTTCTACAGTTGTTCAATATAGTGTTCTCTAATATCAATTAGATCAAGGCATTTACTAATTCGTGTTCTTTTTCTTTACTGATTTTTAATTGTTAGTTTTTGCTTCATATATCTTGAAGCTCTGTTATTAGTCTCATTTGAAGTTGTGACTCTCGTAGGCTGCATTTAGCTTAGTCTTACTTTTTTAACATCTTTTTGACAATCTCTGCCTTTTTATTGGAGTGTTTAGACCATCAACATTAATGCAGTTGTCACCGGCAAAATGGGTGATTTCCTCAGTTCTTGCCCTTCTTGAGGGAAAGAATTTAGTCGAGAAGGCATAGAACAGTTTTAAGTAGCAAGAGTGTTGTTAAGTAGAGCGAAAGTACACTCCTGAGAAAGGATGAAAGCGGGCTGTCTGGAAATGAGAAGCAGCCTCATGATGGGGTAGGGTTGGGTTTTTTAGAGTGGTGTTTCCTCCCTGTGTCTTGCATCATTTGACTGACAGCTTTAGGTTATATCACTTTTCTCCTAGTGCGCAGGTGCTTACTCATAAGCACCCAAGTGAAACCCACAGTGGGGGGGCGGGGATGCAAAAACTGTAATGCTAATTTATTACCTATAAAGCATAATGAACCCTATGTTACCTTGAGTCACCTTTTAGGTCTTGGTGTGCCTGCGCCAACCTGTGCTGGTGGTTTCATCTTGCTTGGTCCTGATATGGCTGGAAACCTAGTGGTGGTCCTTGACCACAAGAGGGAGGACTCTGGGTGTGCTCCAATCACCAGTGTCCAGGTGGGGCAGGGAAAGATGAACCATCCAGGGTGGGGCGGGACCCCCTCCTGTCTGACTAGCTACCTAACATAATTATCGATATTGTTATTAATGTAATTAATGATATTGTTTTCTGTTTGATATCTCTTAAGCAGGTAGGGGGTCCCCAGAGAAAGAGAACCAGACATGGCTTTCTTGACATAAGAAAAAGCATTTTTGGCCTAAGCCATTTTGTGATCTAAGCCTGGCCATAATGCTTGCTCTTGAACAGGTCTCAGTAATAATTATCTTAAAGAGAACAAAAGAACAAACTGTTACCAGTCATGAGAAGTGACAATAGCAAAGATAATAAATCAGTTGTAACATTCCCAGTTCTGTTTCAAAGGCTAGCCCGAGTGCTTTCTTGGGCTGTTTTTGCAGAATTTAAACCCCTCTGGCAGGCGCTCAAGTACCAGATCAACTGGAACCTAAGGGAGGATGATGTTGACCTTTTCTGACCCTTCAGTCAAGTGACTTCAGTCAAGTAAAGGTTGGACTCTCTGGCCCCACCCCCCATCCCCTTCATGAATATGCATGTACCCTTAGCTTAAAACTTGCTTCACTTTTGCTGTTGGCAGAGACACTGCTTTGGGAAAGATCCCCTTACTTGCTGCAAGTAATAAATCCTTCCTTCTCCCACTCTTTGCCTTGGTTGTGTCTTTTAGCTCTACACCCACCAAGAGGCGAACCCAGTTTTTCTGGTAACACTGTATTTTTAGTTCCTTTTTTCCACCTTTCTTGCCTTTTAGATTGTTTGGATATATTTTTGTATTCTTATCTACTGGCTTTTTAGGTATACCTCTTTTTATATTTATATATTGGGATTTCAGTATATATTCCTAACCTTCTGCAGTCTATTCAGAGTTAATATTGTACATATAAAATGTAGCGATCTTCCAATCATATATGTCTCCTTTGTCCCTTTCCTCACCTTCCCCCATAGTATTACATCTGTGTATACTGATAATCTTAGAAGACAGTGTTATAAGTTTTGCCTTAAATAAAGATAGGTGATTTTTAAAACCTAGGAGAAAACAGTGGTCTTTTAAATTTACATAGATATTTATCATTTCTGGTGCTTTCATTCCTCAAGGTCCAAGTTTCCCTCTGCTATAATTTCCCTTTAGCCTAATGAACTTTCTTATGTTGTAGATCTCCTGGCAACAAATTCTCTTAGTTTTCCTTTTCTGAAAATGTGCCTTCCTAAATAATATTTTTGTTAGATATACAGCCTAGGTATTTTTTTTCCTTTCAGTATTTCAATGATATTCACTAATGACCTCCATTATTTTTATGAGAAATTCAGACATTTTCCAATCAATGTTTTTTCTTTGTGTGATATGCCATTATTCTCTGCCTGCTTTCTACCTTTATTTTTCAACAGTTCAGTTATGATATATCCAAGTGTGATTTTTCTTTTAATTTATCCTGATGGAGGTTTACTGAGCTTCTTGGATCTGTAATTTTGTCTTTCGGTAAATTTCCGAAGTGTTCAGTCATCATTTCTTCCATATTTTTTCCTGCTGTTTTCTCTCTTTTCTGTCCTTCTGGAACTCATATATACATGTTAGGCCTTTTGAGATTATCCCATAGCTTTCTGAGGCTTTTTCTTTTTTTTTTTTCTCTTTTTTAAAAAGAATCAGTCTTTTTGCTTTTTAGATGGGATTATTTCTGTTGATCTGCCTTTGAGTTCACTGATTCTTTCCTCTTTAATCTCCATTCTGATATTAAGTCCATCCATTGACTTTTAAAATTCAGATATTATATTTTTCATTGGTAAATTTTGTTCTTTTTATATTTTTTTGTATTTCTCCACTGATATTTCTATTATTGTTATTTTCATTCAGATTTTTTCTCCTTTATATCACTGAGCATAATTATAATAGCTACTTTAAAATCCTTTTCTCGTAGTTCCAACATCTTAGTCTTCTTGTGGTGGGCTTCTGTAGATTATCTTTTCTCTTGAGAATGGGTTTCATTTTTCTATTACTTATATATCAGGTAATTTTGGATTGTATCCTGGACATTATGAATGTTATAGAGACTCTGGGTTCTGTTATAATCTTCTGTAGAATATTGGTATTTTTATTTTAGCTGGCAGTTAACCATGTTAGACTCAAACTGTAAGTTCTCTCTCACCGTCTGTGGGCAGTGGTTCCAATTTCAATTTGATTCTTTAAGCTTCTGCCTTATTCTAATCTGCATATGCATGGTTCAGGGGTCAGCCTGAGACTTTTGCGGTGTTTCATATACAGTTTTAGGGGATCTCTTTTGACTTTATCCCCTGTGGGATTCCTTTCTCTCTTTAGTAGCTGGTTGTGTTTACCTGGGCTCTTTTCCCTAGTTCCTACTGATAGAAAGACAATTTTGGCTGCTCATACTGTGCATCTACTGCCTGACCTTGGGACAAAGCTACAGCAAAACAGGAAATTCAGGCAGGTCTCTCCCAAATTTTGCCTTCTTTCCACAATCTGCCTGTTTTATTTATCCATCAGACTCCTCAGCTAGTTGTCATCCCATGTCCCTTACCGCTTCCCCCACCCCAAATTGGTAGTTATCAGCAGAAGGTAGGTGTCACACTACCGTTCTGGAAGTAGAAACTGAATGAGTAGGATTTTGACATGAGGTATGAGGAAACTCCAGAAAGGATCTTTCATAAGCTGAGTGATGCCACCTAGATTAGATTCATTGATACTTTTCTTTGTCCGGAATTTGGGTTTTGGCTGCAGTAATAACAGTTATTGAAATACATTTTGGGATCTGTAGATTCCAAGTTAAATTAGCTTTCCTAATCAGGCTACTTGTCTATTAATAACATCAAATCAGTGTATCTACAAATAAAAATATATACCATACTATTGAGCATATCAGAGAATGTCCTTTATTCTCTTGTTTTTTTGGTTTTTCTTTTACACACACTGTATTTTATTTTTACAACAGATAAATAAACTGACACAAGCATTGTAAATGGATGACCACAACAAAAGCAACAATGATTGCAATTACCAAACACGAAACACACTCATACTATGTCATAATATTGACATTCAGTCCAGTAATCCTCCACTGTAACAGCTCCTTTACTTTGCAGTAAAAATTGATTTGTATATTTTTTTGCCTCTGAGTCCTTGTGGGATTTTTTTTTTTTTTCAAACAAAGTCACAAAAATTATAATCATCCTCATCAGTTCACTCAGTCCCATGTAATTAATTTTGTTTTCATCTTGATCTTTTGTTAGCACTTTTATGAATTCATCAGTTTTCCATTAGAGTTCTGAAAATGCTTATTCATTCAGTTCAGCAGTATAGTCAGTTACCAGAAACCTGTACTTGTCAGAGTTTTTTCCATGAATTCCTTGAAGATGAAACCCTTTTATAGGAACATTTTTGCAAAAGCATCAGCGTACACCCAGAACTGTCTGTAAATGACAAGACTTAAAAATGACCACGGTTAAAGATTTGATGAAAGTTCATAATAATGCAGTTGACAAGGAAATTTAGTTATTTCTGAGATATACAACTTAAAAGTAATAACTAGAATTATGACTTACAACATTATACTAGAACATACAAAATTTTTAGAAATTTCATGTAATGTCTGAAACATTTATATTAACATATTTCCATACAAATAACCCAAAGAAAGTTTAGTATTAGTTGTTTTTTTTGTTTGTATTTCTATATTGCAGGTTCTTATTAGTCATCAATTTTATACACATCAGTGTATACATGTCAATCCCAATCGCCCAATTCAGCACACCACCGTCCCCACCCCACCGTGGTTTTTCCCCCTTGGTGTCCATACGTTTGTTCTCTATATCTGTGTCTCAACTTCTGCCCTGCAAACTGGTTCATCTATACCATTTTTCTAGGTGCCACATACATGCGTTAATATACGATATTTGTTTTTCTCTTTCTGACTTACTTCACTCTGTATGACAGTCTATAGATCCATCCACGTCTCAACAAATGACTCAATTTCGTTCCTTTTTATGGCTGAGTAATATTCCATTATATATATGTACCACCACTTCTTTATCCGTTAGTCTGTCGATGGGCATTTAGGTTGCTTCCATGACCTGGCTATTGTAAATAGTGCTGCAGTGAACATTGGGGTGCATGTGTCTTTTTGAATTATGGTTTTCTCTGGGTATATGCCCAGTAGTGGGATTGCTGGATAATATGGTAATTCTATTTTTAGTTTTTTAAGGAACCTCCATACTGTTCTTCATAGTGGCTGTATCAATTTACATTCCCACCAACAGTGCAAGAGGGTTCCCTTTTCTCCACCACAGCCTCGCCAGCATTTGTTGTTCGTAGATTTTCTGATGATGCCCATTCTAACTGGTGTGAGATGATTCCTCATTGTAGTTTTGATTTGCATTTCTCTAATAAGTGATGTTGAGCAGCTTTTCATGTGCTTCTTGGCCATCTGTATGTCTTCTTTAGCGAAATGTCTGTTTAGGTCTTCTGCCCATTTTTGGATTGGGTTGTTTGTTTCTTTAATATTGAGCTGCATGAGCTGTTTATATATTTTGGAGATTAATCCTTTGTCCGTTGATTCGTTTGCAAATATTTTCTCCCATTCTGAGGGTTGTCTTTTCGTCTTGTTTATGGTTTCCTTTGCTGTGCAAAAGCTTTGAAGTTTCATTAGGTCCCATTTGTTTATTTTTGTTTTTATTTCCATTACTCTAGGAGGTGGATCAAAAAAGGTCTTGCTGTGATTTATGTCAGAGTGTTCTTCCTATGTTTTCCTCTAAGAGTTTTATAGTGTCCGCTCTTACATTTAGGTCTCGAATCCATTTTGAGTTTATTTTTGTATATGGTGTTAGGGAGTGTTCTAATTTCATTCTTTTACATGTAGCTGTCCAGTTTTCCCAGCACCACTTACTGAAGACCCTGTCTTTTCTCCATTGTATATCTTTGCCTCCTTTGTCATAGGTTAGTTGACCATAGGTGCGTGGGTTTATCTCCGGGCTTTCTATCTTGTTCCATTGATCTATGTTTCTGTTTTTGTGCCAGTACCATATTGTCTTGATTACTGTAGCTTTGTAGTGTAGTCTGAAGTCAGGGAGTCTGATTCCTCCAGCTCCATTTTTTCCCCTCAAGACTGCTTTGGCTACTCAGGGTTTTTTGTGTCTTGATACAAATTTTAAGATGATTTGTTCTAGTTCCGTAAAAAATGCCATTGGTAATTTGATAGGGATTGCATTGAATCTGTAGATTGCTTTGGGTAGTATAGTCATTTTCACAGTATTGATTCTTCCAATCCAATAACATGGTATGTCTCTCCATTTGTTGGTACCAATTTATATTTCTTTCATCAGTGTCTTAAAGTTTTCTGCATACAGGTCTTCTCTCTCCCTAGGTAGGTTTATTCCTAGGTATTTTATTCTTTTTGTTTCAGTGGTAAATGGGAGTGTTTCCATAATTTCTGTTTCAGATTTTTTATCATTAGTGTATAGGAATGCAAGAAATATCTGTGCATTAATTTTGTATCCTGCAACTTTACCAAATTCATTGATTAGCTCTAGTAGTTTTCTGGTGGGATTTTTAGGATTCTCTATGTATAGTATCATGTCATATGCAGACAGTGACAGTTTTACTTCTTCTTTTCCAATTTGTATTCCTTTTATTTCCTTCTCTTCTCTGATTGCCGTGACTAGGACTTCCAAAACTATGTTGAATAATAGTGGTGAGAGTGGACATCCTTGTCCTGTTCCTGATCTTAGAGGAAATGCTTTCAGTTTTTCACCATTGAGAATGATGTTTGCTGTGGGTTTGTCGTATATGGCCTTTATTATGTTGAGGTAGGTTCCCTCTCTGCCCGCTTTCTGGAGAGTTTTTATCACAAATGGGCGTTGAATTTTGTCAAAAGCTTTTTCCGCATCTATTGAGATGATCATATGGTTTTTATTCTGTAGTTTGTTAATATGGTGTATCACATTGATTGATTTGCATATATTGAAGAATCCTTGCACTTGATCCCACTTGATCGTGATGTATGATCCTTTTAATGTGTCGTTGGATTCTGTTTGCTAGTATTTTGTTGAGGATTTTTGCATCTATATTCATCGGTGATATTGGTCTGTAATTTCCTTTTTTTGTAGTATCTTTGTCTGGTTTTGGTACCAGAGTGATGGTGGCCTCATAGAATGAGTTTGGGAGTGTTCCTTCCTCTGCAGTTTTTTGGAAGTTTGAGAAGGATGGGTGTTAGATCATCTCTAAATGTTTGATAGAATTCACCTGTGAAGCCATCTGGTCCTGGACTTTGGTTTGTTGGAAGATTTTTAATCACAGTTTCAATTTCATTACTTGTGATTGGTCTGTTCATATTTTCTATTTCTTCCTGGTTCAGTCTTGCAAGATTATACCTTTCTAAGAATTTGTCCATTTCTTCCAGGTTGTGCATTTTATTGGCATAGAGTTGCTTGTAGTAGTCTCTTAGGATGCTTTGTATTTCTGCAGTGTCTGTTGTAACTTCTCCTTTTTCATTTCTAATTTTATTGATTTGAGTCCTCTTCCTCTTTTTCTTGATGAGTCTGGCTAATGGTTTATTAATTTTGTTTATCTTCTCAAAGAACCAGCTTTTAATTTTATTGATCTTTGCTATTGTTTTCTTTGTTTCTATTTCATTTATTTCTGCTCTGACCTTTATGATTTCTTTCCTTCTGCTAACTTTGGGTTCTGTTTGTTCTTTCTCTAGTTCCTTTAGGTGTAACGTTAGATTGTTTACTTGAGATTTTTCTTGTTTCTTGAGGTAGGCTTGTATAGCTATAAACTTCCCTCTTAGAACTGCTTTTGCTGCATCCCATAGGTTTTGGGTCATTGTGTTTTCGTTGTCATTTGTCTCTAGGTAATCTTTGATTTTCTCTTCGATTTCTTCAGTCTCCTCTTGGTTATTTAGTAACGTACTGTTTACCCTCCATGTGTTTGTGTTTTTTCCTTGTAATTCATTTCTAATCTCAGTGTTGTGGTCAGAAAAGATGCTTGACATGATTTCAATTTTCTTAAATTTACTGAGGCTTGATTTGTGACCCAAGATGTGATCTATCCTGGAGAATGTTCTGTGTGCACTTGAGAAGAAAGTGTAATTTGCTGTTTTGGGATAGAATGTCCTATAAATATCAATTAAATCTATCTGGTCTATTGTGTCATTTAAAGCTTCTGTTTCCTTATTTATTTTCATTTTGGATGATCTGTCCGTTGATGTAAGTGAGGCGTTAAAGTCCCCCACTATTATTGTTTTACTGTCAATTTCCTCTTTTAGAGCTGTTAGCAGTTGCCTTATGTATTGAGGTGCTCCTATGTTGGGTGCATATATATTTATAATTGTTATATCTTCTTCTTGGATTGATCCCTTGATCATTATGTAGTGTCCTTCCTTGTCTTTTGTAACAGTCTTTATTTTTTATTATTATTTTTTTCCAGTACACGGGCCTCTCACTGTTGTGGCCTCTCCCGTTGCGGAGCACAGGCTCCGGACGCGCAGGCTCAGCAGCCATGGCTCACGGGCCCAGCCGCTCCGTGGCATGTGGGATCTTCCTGGACCAGGGCATGAACCTGTGTCCCCTGCATCAGCAGGCGGACTCTCAACCACTGCGCCACCAGGGAAGCCCACAGTCTTTATTTTAAAGTCTGTTTTATCTGATACGAATATAGCTACTCCAGCTTTCTTTTGATTTGCATTTGCATGGAATATCTTTTCCCATCCCCTCACTTTCAGTCTGTATGTGTCCCTAGGTCTGAAGTGGGTTTCTCGTTGACAGCATATAGATGGGTCTTGTTTTTGTGTCCATTCAGCAAGCCTGTGTCTTTTGGTTGGAGCCTTTAATCCATTCACATTTAAGGTAATTATTTATATGTATGTTCCTATGACCATTTTCTTAATTGTTTTGGGTTTGTTTTTGTAGGTCCTTTTCTTCTCTTGTGTTTCCCACTTAGAGAAGTTCCTTTAGTGTTTGTTGTAAAGCTGGTTTGGTGGTGCTGAATTGTCTTAGCTTTTGCTTCCCTGTAAAGCTTTTGATTTCTCCATTGAATCTGAATGAGATCCTTGCCGGGTAGAGTAATCTTGGTTGTAGGTTCTTCTCTTTCATCACTTTAAGTGTATCATGCCGCTCCCTTCTGGCTTGGCAGAGTTTCTGCTGAGAAATCAGCTCTTAACATTATGGGAGTTCCCTTGTATGTTATTTGTCGTTTTTCTGTTGCTGCTTTCAGTAATTTTTGCCAATTTGATTACTGTGTGTCTCGGCGTTTTTCTCCTTGAATTTATCCTGTGTGGGACTCACTGTGCTTCCAGGAGTTGGGTGGCTATTTCCTTTCCCATGTTAGGGAAGTTTTCGACTATAATCTCTTCAAATATTTTCTCGGGTCCTTTCTCTCTCTTCTCCTTCTGGGACCCCTATAATGCGAATGTTGTTGCGTTTAATGTTGTCCTAGAGGTCTCTTAGGCTGTCTTCATTTCTTTTCATTCTTTTTTCTTTATTCTGTTCCGCAGCAGTGAATTCCACCATTCTGTCTTCCAGGTCACTTATCCGTTCTTCTGCCTCAGTTATTCTGCTATTGATTCCTTCTAGTGTAGTTATCATTTCATTTATTGTATTGTTCATCTCTCTTTTTTTGTTCTTTAATTCTTCTAGGTCTTTGTTAAACATTTCTTGCTTCTTCTCGATCTTTGCCTCCATTCTTTTTCCGAGGTCCTGGATCATCTTCACTATCATTATTATGAATTCTTTTTCTGGAAGGTTGCCTATCTCCACTTCATTTAGTTTTTTTTCTGTGGTTTTATCTTGTTTCTTCGTCTGGTACATAACCCTCTGCCTTTTCATGTTGTCTGTCTTTCTGTGAATGTCTTTTATTCTCTTGATTGAACCAGATTTTTAGTGTCCATGAATAATATCTAATTAAAAGATTTTCTAGCTAAAGCTGTGAATCTGGTCTTGTGAGAATACAGTGCCACATACCAAAGCTGTCTCCTTTTTCATTAATCACCATTGAATATTCCTATCAGTAGGTTCTCAGCATCAGTAGTATATACATGTTAGTAGTCATCATAGAAGCCAGCACTTGCTGTGCATTTCAGGTACTATGCTAAGTGCTTTACATGAATTATTTCATTAATGCTCTTTACAGACCTCTAAAGGAGGTGGCATAATCCTCTTATAGATGAGGAAAAGAGTATAAAGATTGAGTAATTTTCATGAAATCACACAACACAGGCTTGCTTCTTGTTACCAGTGGGGAGGAGTGAGAATTAGATAGTGAACCAGTAGTCTGGAACGAGATGACTGAGTTGAGTTAGAGGAACATGAGATTTGCAGCTTTCTAAAGTAATCTTCTGTGTTAATTTAGCTAAATTAGCTGGCACCAAAGTTGGGGCATAAATTGTAGCTAAATTGGCAGACACCAAAGTTGGGACATAGACAGAGCTGTCTTTGTAGTTCTTCCATTTGTATTTCTGAAGTGCTTTTCCATGTTCACCTAACTCTTAGTGTGTACCCAGCACGTAAGTACTAGATTCTACCTTCTTGGGGTGACCCTTGTCTTTTCCTTTTTTCAAGATGTCTGTTCCCTACCCTCTTGGATTATCTGATGAAAGAAATTCATGTCAAGGGATTAAGTGATAAATAAATCAACCTTAGAAATGTTTTTCAGTGAAATTACTGTTTCTTTTGAGAGAGAGAAAGGAGTTGTCACAATCTATATCCAGAATTCTAAATGTAGAAAACCTATATTGATTTTTGACACCCATGTTAGCTCTGTAAACAATGTATATGAAATTGTGTTATTTAGGATATTGTTCAGTTGCATTAACAGACAAAGGAAGAGAAAACTACACCTGAAAGGCTTAAACCAGAGAGATTTATTTCTCTCTTAGGTAAAAGTCCAAGCTGAGAGGTGGATCAGATGGATAACCAGCTCTGTTCCACAAGGTCATTCAGATGTTTCCTTCTAATCTTATCTTTACAGTGTTCCCCATGGTATTACCCTCAGCTTTCTGGTTATGCAGGATCACCACCAGCACATCTGTGTCACAGGCCTGCAATAAGAGGGAAAGAGGATGGAGGGCAAGCAAGTTCCTTTCAAAGACATGACCCAGAAGTTGCACACATCACTCTTGCTCACATCCCATTTGTTGCACCTTAATCACATGGCTACTGCTAGCTGCAAATGAGTCTGGAAAAGGTGGTCTTTAGCTGGGCAGAGATGCGTTGATAACTACAGGGATCTATTGCTAAAAGGGAGAAGAGGGGAGAATGAGTGTTACCCGATTATTAGTCGTCTCCACTACAGAAGTTTATCTCTAATTTTGGCAAACCTATCCCACAACCAGTTAAAAGAGTTGGTAAGGAGTAGCCATACCAATGGACTTGGTGATTATCAGGTTAGTAGCATAATAAAATATAGTAGAAGAGAATTCAGTAATGATTTTAAGTTTATTTTCAGAAACAAAGCACAAAACTGGATGTTGGAGAATTTGATGAAATGACTTCAAATTGTGTTAAAGTTGGTGGTTTTATGAGCTAATAATTATTTATTTTGTTCTTGTATTTTAGGCCTCAACTCCATATAGCATAGATTCAGATTCTTTGGGAATGGAGTGTATTATTTCGGGAAGTGCCTCTCCAACTCTGGCAATCAACACTGTGACTAACAAAGTAATTCTATTTTTTGAACACTTTTGAAATGTCATTGAGTAATACATTTAATTTGCTTTTATAGTAACAGTAGATTTCTGTATGGTTGAGTTTAAAGATGATATAAATTTGACCAAACCATACATGGCAGTTTGAAAGCTGAATCCACAATGCTTTTAGCTTTACACAAGTTAGAGGTAAATAAATAATTCCCTGGAAAAATTGGAAGATGCTTATTGGGAAGCTCTATATTAAATCTAAATTCTTGACACTACCAATCCCATTGAATTTTTGAGTCCAGCATTTTATTGAATCAATTTGTTTCAAAATCATTGATTACCCCTCTAAATATGTGATTTAAAAAGAGATTGACAAATAACCAGGGCGTCAACAGAATCCAGTAAAATAAATAATTCAGACAAACTCAGAGTCCATTAGAACGGTGGTCAACCTCTTTCATGATATTCAAGTCTAGGTACATACCCAGAAGTGTAGTATGTGGTAGTCTGCTGCAGTATTTGTTTTGTTTTTGTTATTGAAGCAAGGGTCAGAACTTTGTGCTAACTCATTAGATACCTAGTAGGGTACAAATATCTCTTCTTTACAAGGTAATTTCTTAATCTCATATCTCAGAACCCTAAAAAGGCTCTGGGAGGTTCATAAAATAACTCAGTTCTGTGCATCTATTTCCTCCCTTACTAGACCATGATGAGCACCTTGAAGCCGTAATATTTCTCACTCTTGTACTCATACGGTCTGTCAGTCTTGCTTTTACCCTCTCCCCATCTCCCTTGCTTTCAGTTGCTCTTTTTTTTGTTTTAAATCTCACTCTTCTACTTTCTTGTGCACACACATAAAACACAAACATGTATACATACTCAGCTGCACTAATATACGTAGTATCTTTGTATTGATAAAAGGTATTGAATAAGCAGATAGAAGACAGATTATAATCAGAGTTACTAATCAGAATTCCAATTTAGATAGGAAACTGGCAACTGAGGTGTAAAGTGATAATTTTTCCCAAATAGCAATACATGGACTGATTCCATCAGAATCACTTGAGGGAGGGGTGGACCTGTTAGTGTGTACATGTGTTTGGTGGTGGTAGTAATTCCCAGATTCCATTGCAGTCCTACCAAATCAGTTACTTTATCCTTGTGGGTAGGGCCCAGAAGTCTGTACTTTCGAAAATCATCCCTAATGATACCCAGCTAGACTTGAGAATTTCCAGTGAAATAGACGGGTTGGAATCAGAGGTATCCAGTACTGCTCTTTGCGATAGTCCAAGCAGGAGATACTGAGGCCTAAACATAGACAGTTGTGGCTATTAGGAAACAATTAGAAAGTAGTAACTCTGGGACTTCGTGACTAAATAAAGAAACTGGAGTTTTGGGACTTCTGCTTTCAGATATGATAGAATAGCTAGTATCGGATTAACCCTTCTCCCTATCTATATAAAATTACCACCCTGCCCACCAATAAAAAAGAAAGGCATTGGAGAAAAAGACAAGCAGGACTTAAGAAGCAAAGATCTCAGAAAAAAGGGAAGCACATTGAGATAAGCCCTACATGTTTTCCCTGGGGACATTTCCCACTTCTCAGTGCATGGCATAGAGGCTGCACAGAAAGCTACAACCTAGAGCAGTCACTGAGCTAGGGATGTAAAAATGAGAGTATGAGGCTACCAAAGAGCCAGGGCTTAAGGACCAAGATCCTGAGGAATCTCAGAAGTTACCTCAACTTTTTGCAAGCAATATCCAGTTAAGGCATTTGCTAATCCCTAACCTGTGTGTGCTTCAACTCAGACACAGGCAAATCATGTGGATTTTTCACTAGCCAGAATTCAGCAGTCTCACAGAGGTGGGGGTGGGGACAAAAGTTGTAGTTCTTTAAAGAGGGAGCCATGGTAAATACCCCAGTTTTACAAATTGATACTTAAGAAAGATTATGTTCTATAAGTAAGAGCAAATCAAAATAACACCAGTCTCAAACTGTTATTAGGGTGGTATGCTAATATTCCACTTGCCAAAAGAAAACTAAATCCTTTCTGGAAGATAACATATCCCGAGCTTTTGCAAGTTTTCATAAGTAAGGTCTCACTTTCAGTCAGAATTTTCAGACATTCCAAGAAACAAGACCAAATAATTAAATGCCAAGATTGAAAGATAGTATAAACATATCCACAAGTGATCTAGATGTTGATTTTTAAATAACTATGACTAATATGTTGAAGAAAATAGATGAATTATAGAAAATTTATCAGAATTGGAATCTGTATGGAAGAATCAAGAGAACTGAAAAATATAACAACTGAAATTAAGAATTAAATAGATGGATTTAACAGCAGATTAGACACAGCAGAGGAGAGAATCAGTGAACTGGAAGATAGGTCAATAGAAAATATGCAGGTTGAAAAACAAAAGAATGGAAAATTCAGAGAAGCTTAAGAGATAAATGGGATACAGGGAAAAGATCTAACAAACTTGTCATTAGTGTTCCAGAAGAGAAGCAAAAGGGAATAGAGAATAAGCGATATTTTAATTTTCTAAGACTGATGAAAGATAATACAGATTCAAGAAGTTCTGAGAACCCCAAGAAGGACTAATTAAAAGAAAACCTTATCAGGCAAAAGTCAAACTGCTAAAAAGCAAGGATTTTTTTTTTACCTTAAAATCAGAGGAAAATAATAGGCAACTTCAAAGGAACACACTGAATTCTGAATAGAAATGATAAAAGTCAGATACCACCAGAATGAAATTTTTGTAGTGCTGAAAGGAAATAACTGCCAATCCAGAATTCTAAAATAGAATTTCTATGAAAAATGAAGGTTAAGTAAATAGGCTTTTACAGAAACAAAATGTGAGAGAATAACAGTATTAAAAAATTAAAGGAGGTTAATTTTTCAGATAGAAGGAAAATTATCCTGTGCAGAAAAGAATGAAGAACACCAAAAGAGTATGCATGTCAGTAAATAAAAATATGTATCGAGTGATTAAATCAATAGCAGTGCTGTTATAGAACACAATGCTTTGGAGTCTAAAATACTTGTAGAGGTTAAAGTACATGACAATACTAGAGTAAAGCATTAGGAAGTATATTGCAGTTAATGTCTTTGCATTGTATGGGAAGTGGTAAAAGTACTAAGTCAAGGGCATGTGGTAAAATCTAGGGCAGTGATTCTTAACACTTCAGCGTATATCAGAATAACTAGGAGGGCTTGTTAAAACCCAGATTACTGGGCCCTACCCTGAGAGTTTCTGATTCTCTAGGTCTAAGTTGGGGTCTGAAAAATTGCATTTCTGACACGTTCTCAGATACTGGTCACATACTGGTCCAGGTTCCTTACCTTATGAACCACTGCTCTAGGTTACTACAAGAATAAAAAGAATATTACCAAGTAAGGAAAAATAATAAATCCTTGGTTAATCCAAAAGTAGGCAAGAAAGGGCTTCCCTGGTGGCACAGTGGTTGAGGGTCTGCCTGCCGATGCAGGGGACACGGGTTTGTGCCCCGGTCTGGGAAGATCCCACATGCAGCGGAGCGGCTGGGTCCGTGAGCCATGGCTGCTGAGCCTGCGCGTCCGGAGCCTGTGCTCCGCAACGGGAGAGGCCACAGCAGTGAGAGGCCTGCATACCACAAAAAAAAAAAAAAAAAAAAAAAAAAAGAAGAAAGTAAATTAATGAGCTGTGGGGACAGCTTCAGGCAACTTGTAATATGTGTAATTGAAGTTCCTGATGTAAATCAGGATCTATACAGAGCAATTAAGTACACCAGAAATGGTAACTATGTGGGTAAATATAAAGCTTTTTTTAAAAAAATGTAAATCTCTTTAAAAGATAACTGTAAAGCAAAAATTACAAAAATGCATTGTGGGTTTATAACACATAGAAGTAAAATATATGACAGTAGTGTTGGGGCAAGGAGAGGAGAAATGAAAGTTATGAAAAGAGAAAATGTTTAAAATTTGGGAAGGCAAAAGTAAAGCTGTCGTTCACAGAAGACATCATTATTCATATGGAAAATTAAAAAGAATCTACAGACAAACTCTTGGAATTAATAAGTGAATTTACCAAGGTGTCAATATTAGATCAGTGTTGGATTTTAGAAGTCAGTTATTTTTCTGTGTATTAGTCATGGACAGTTAGAAAATACAATTTAAAAGATAATACTTACATTAGCATTCAAAAACATCAAATACAGAGACACCTCATTTTATTGTGCTTCGCTGTATTGCACTCCCCAGATATTGGGCTTTTTACAAATTGAAGGTTTGTGGCATCCCTGTGTTGTCAGCTGATGGTTAGCATTCTTAACCAATAAAGTATTTTTAAATTAAGGTATATACATTGTTTCTGTAGACATGATGCTATTGCACCTTAATAGACTACAGTACATTGTAAACGTAACTTTTATATGCACTGGGAGACCAGAAAATTCGTGTGACTTGCTTTATTTCAATACTTGCTTTATTGCAGTGGTCTGGAACCAAACCCGCAATATCTCTGAGGTAGCTAGGATTAAGTGAAAGATGAACTCTGCACAGAAAACTATAAAAAATTACTGAGAGAGAACAAAGGGTGTATAAATAACTAGGTATATAATTTTCATAGAGAAGATTATTGTAAAGAAGTCAGTTTTTCCTGAGTTTATCTACAGATATAATATCCCAATCAAAATTCCACAGTGCTTTTTTTAGGGGAAGGAAGATAGTAGGAAATGACCAGCTGATTTTGAAAGATAAATGAGACTCCAGATGGTAAACAGTAGTTGAAGAAAATGTTGAAGAAAAAGATAAAAGTTAGAGGATTTATACTTCCAAATATCGAGTAAACCTACAATAATTGAAAGTGTAATATTGGCATAAGAATAGACACATAGAATTATCGAACAGAGTTCAGTGATGTCTTTCAACAAATGGTGCTGAATCAGTAGAAAAGTGAGATTTTTTTCATGCACAGAAATCAGTTTCATACCCCAATAAAGATGTTAAAAAAATCAATTTCAGATGGATTTGAGACCTTAATATAAATGATAAAGTTCTCAGATGGATGAAAAAGAATAAAATATGTTTTAAAAAGTGGAATGAAGGAAGTAATAAAAGATTAAGAGCCGATGCTAACGCAACACACAACAAAGCTTTACGTAATCCTTTAGCTAAATTTACTGCAAAAGGACAGAGAAGGATATATATGTACGTTGTATGAAACCAGTCATTAATGGTAGAAGTCTGTGTGGTGGTTACCTGTAACAGGAGATATGCGGATGGATAATGACTGGCTGGTGAATGATGATTGGGAGAGTTCATGAGTGGGCCTTCTGGTGTGCAGGTATGTTCTGTATCAGTGGTTCTGTGATCTGTGGACACTTGAGTAACCAATACCCTTTTGGGGATTCCATGATAATACTAAAATGCTATTTGCCTTTTCCTTTATTTTTGTGTTTTCACAGATGCAGCAAAAGCAATAATATGTAAACATTAGCACAAGTCAAGGCAGTGACACCTGACTGTACTAGTAGCCATTGTATTCTTCACAACCACACACCCTTCAGATTAAAAAAAACAAATACTAGTTAAGAATATCCTTGGTGATGCAGGAAAAATAATTTTATTAAATTGTGACCTTTGAGTAAACGTTTTTAAGAATCTGTGTGGTGAAATGGGAAGTACGCATAAAATGCTTAAACTGTGTATACCGAGGTACAGTGGTTGCTTCAAGGAAGAGCATTTGTGTTGAACTAGCCACTTTGTTCATGGAGCATTGATTTTAATTGAAAGAACAACTGACACTATTATTCAGTTTTGGGTATTTGGCAGACATTTTCTTGAAAATGAATAAAGTAAGCCTCTCACTTAAAGGAAAACAATTGACAGTATCTCTTGCCAATGGTAAAATTTGAGCTTTTAAGCAAAACATACAGGTTCGGAAAACTTATATCCACCACAGTGAGTCTGATAGCTTCACAGTCTTTACACACTTTTCCAATGAGATTATTGGTAATGTTAACAGGTGTGATGTTTTGATGTTGTGTAATGAAATATGTCAATATTTGGAAGATCTGCATAACTTAGTGAATGATATTTTCCAAATGACCAATGCATAATGTTATAAAATCATGCGTGGGTAAATGATCCATTCGAAGTCCGAGGTGGAAAGTGGATTATAATGTAAAAGAGTATGAAAATTTTATTCATATGGTTTCAGATTTTACATTGCAACTAATCTTTAAAAAATTGTCACTTGTCATGTTTTCGTGTAGTATCAAAAAAGACTATCCACAATTATCTGAAAAGTCTATTAAAATATGCTTCCCTTTTCCAAACACACACACACACATATATATGTATATATGATGCTGGGTTTTCTTTCTGTACTTCCACCTAAACAACATATTGCAACAGATGGAATGCAGAAGCAGATATGAGAATCTAGCTGTTTCCTGTTAGGGCAGGCTTTGAAATTTACAAATTTACAATTTTCAAATTTCAAATTTCAAATTACAAATTTCAAATTTACTTCTAACTTTACTTATTGAGAGAAAATTTTTTTTTGTTAACATATAGTTGAGTTTGTAATAGTTATTTTTAAGTTAGTATTTAAAATTTTTTAAATTTCTAATATGCCAGTTATTGATAAATATATCAAACAAAAGCTTCTTGACTCCTTAATATTTAAGACTGCAAAAGGGTTCTAAGATCAAAGTTTGAGAGTTGCTATTGATTCCATGATTCCATGAGTATGCCCATTTTATAATTAATAAACTATAACAACTCGTGTCTTTTCCTCTCCATAATATGTTACATTTTAATAAAAATCTTATCCTCCTTGCTATGAGGATTTGTCCAAGATGGTGGGAAGTATTTCTGACTTGACTGATAGGTAACTAAGCATGCACAGGAGAGAATGAGCAGCCAACAGAATGACCATGGGATGCTTGTAATTTGCTGATATTGTATTGCTTAAGAGCCCATAAGGTTGATTTTTTTAAAAATGAAATTTACACTGGAAATATTGACCAGAAAAATCTTTGCCATAGTTTTATTTTCTCTCATTTTTCCTTATACTCTTTTCCCTTATTAGTTCCTAGACACATAATTGTTCCTAGCTGATGTGAATGTGAGACAGTTTGGTTTTGCCTTAAGTATTGAGGCATATATGCCTAGTTTTCCAGGTTTTGGCCTCTTTTGGCAAATGAGCATTGAGCATGACCCCATTTTCAGCACAGACAGAAGGGTGGTAATAGCTCAATTGGTCATTAAATTCAGCAAGTATTTTTTATGTGTATACTGAGTAGAAAACATTATGCTGCTTATGATTATTTATTGGGGAACTCAAGTTGCTAACAGTCTAGTAGTGGATAAAAATTTGATAAAAATTAGTTACACCATAAAATCAAAAGTATTAATTTTTCCCATGAAAGTAGGAGCATAGAAAGGAAAATTGGTAGTAGCATCTGAATGGAACTTTAAAGGATATTTAGACTAGTTTTCTGTTTTAAAAATATCTTTTTTGTTGTTGTTTCTAATTAAAAATGATAATGCACATTATAAACATAACTCAAGCATTGTAAGAATATACACTATCAGTGACAGAAGTCTTCAGGAATACCCAGCCCCCTGCCAGTTAACCATTGTTAACAGTTTGATACATAGTTCTTTCATGTCTAATGCATATGTTAGCATATTATTGTTATTTTAAAAATCAGATCACATATTTATGATTCTGCAATTGTGTTGGACAGTTTACAGTTTTCAATATTATAAACACTATGATGCCTAAATTCTATTTTTTGTGTTCTTTTCTTTTGATGCCTAAGATTTTGAAAGAAGAAAACTGATTTTGCTTAAAGCTTGAGTAAAAATAAGTTTATGCATTATAGAAATATTTAACAGTAAAAATCTCTTATAATCCCCTCTTATTAAATGTCGATGAACTAATTATACCTTTTAGAAAATTGAATTTATGTACCTCTGGATGGGATATATCCTTTAGTTTGAAAGTAAATTATCAATATTTCATGGTGAACATGGAGTGAGCGATGTAGAGCATGGATTTGGGGTAGGTAAACACCAAAGGAAAGACCAATAACATTTTGTTTTCCTTCCATCTACCAGGCTAGTTGTATTCTTGTAGAGTTGCTTAAAAAGTACTTTTTATAGTAGGAACTACTTATTCAGATGTTGCTGTTCTTTTCGTTGTAGGTAACATTGTACAACACTGATCAGGATGGTAGTGATAGCCCACGCAGTAGCCTTAACAACAGTCTCTCAGATCAGAGTTTGGCATCTGTTAATTTGAACAGTGTTGGAAGTGTGCATAGTTACACACCGGTAAGTCTTGGTGAAGTTAACTCCTTTGTTGAGTACTCATTTAGAGCTTAAAATGGAACCAAATGTAATTGAAATACAAATAAAAAGTGAAGATGTATATTTCTCACTGATCAAATTGATCATTAGCTTAGATAAGTAGAGCAGATTTCTATTATATTTTAGCAAGTTAGATACAAATATATTGTTGTACTATGTTATATATTTTGGTCTACTTCATCTGTTCTCTGTCCAAGTGAAACACAATTGGAATAGGAAAAGAAGTTTTACTTTAGTCTTCTAAAGCTGTGTTTAATGATATTTTACAGTCCTTGGTAAAAGAGCTTAGAGGATATGTATATCACCTAGTTTCCCAGAAGCAGATCTAAGAAGGGGATTCTACAAACCCCAAAGCTTAGGATGACCTGGTACTCAGTTGTTAACCAGTCTTGTATTTTCAGTTTGGGTCTGGAAAACAAAGCTATGCTATAAAGGGACCTGTGTGAGTATTTTTGCTCCTGTGCTGACCCTTCCCTTATCTGATACTTCTTTTCAAATCATCTTGCACCTGTCCTCCTGGGTAGACAGAACAGAGCCCGAGAGAGCCATACACCACACTGTTCATGGTATAAATTTGATCTCATCACACCTCTCCCTGTTCCAAGATGAATAATAGGTAAAAACTTTACACAGAGAAAAGATATAAGGGGGATGGGGGACCTGAAATAAGAAAATAACACGAGGGAAACAGAAATTCAGAGAGCAGTTTTAAAACTCACCTTGAATGTAGGAGAAAGAAGACAACACAAAACTGTTAACAGTGCTCTGGGGGAAAATTTTTTAAATATTTTTCGAGAATGCAGAAGAAACAGATAAAGGAATACCAATTATGTAAAAGAATACGATAGATATGGAGAATTGCGAATTATAGGTGTCCCCAAATAGTTGGTACAGAAGCAGTTTTCAGAAGAAAGAGAGAACAAAAGGGTTACTGAGTTCTAAGAAAAGTTAATGGGAAAAAACTATATCTAGACACATCATGACAAATTTTTAAATTTCAGAAGTAATCATAGATACTCTAGCAGAAGAAATAAGGTACATTCAGAGAAACACAAATCATACCTCTCTTCCATAATACTAAATGCCAGAAAATGATGGAACACTTTATACAGAGTGTCAAGGGAATAGATTTGGAATTATAAGTATTATGCCCACCAAATTTTCATTCAGTTGTGAAGTCAAGAAAAAGACATTAATTCTTTGATACACAGAGTTTAGAAAGCATCCTACCCTTGTTTTCATGCACCCTTCCTGAAAAAAATTACATATTTAGCTGATCAGGTGGTGAATTAAAATAGTAATGATGAAGTCATGTGCCAGTGGTGGAGCCATTCCCCTACACAAAACTCATATTTTTCCATGTCATTGTAGACTCCTTGTGAGCATCATTTTGAAAGCCTGCATAAATCTATAGCCAGTGTTCATATCTTAATTTTTTCAAAACACTAAACCAAATGGTAGTTTGTTACTGCTTGATATGATCTTTAAGATATATTGCTGATCATGTTTTATTTTATTTCTAGTTGTGCTGTCTTCAGAGATAATTCTTATTTTTTAGGTGTTCATGGTGCTCTTTTTCCTTGCATAGCTCGAGGCCCTGATCTATTCTTTTTTTCTCAGAATCTCCTTTGTCTTTTACCCTTCATTTCTTACTTTCCTTAAGTTTCATTTAAAAAAGAAAAATTTACCTACAGTGAAGAGTTAGGTGTGTTGAAGTTCCTTGCTGCTTTGGGCAGTGCCATACAACCTGACTCACAGTATTTGAGTTTAAATACTTAAAGATTAATTGAATAAATGAATGAGAAATGTTAGTAGTTTCAGAGTATAGTGAGTTTGAGATGAAATTGCTTCTGTGGAAATCAAGATGAAGACTCCACAGAAACTGGAAGGGTTCCAGGCTTAGCTTATCACTTATTATGACCTTGGGAAGGTCCTTTAACTTTGAATGTTTCCCCCCTACTGTGAAATGTGGAGGTTGGATTAGATTTCTGAGATTCTTCAAGACCTAAGTTAACAATTTGTGGTCTGTCCTTTTATGTGTACCCAACTTAACAGACGATAGGAAAGCCAAAGACAGGGAAGTTAATTCCTTTGAATTCTAATAACTGTTCTGATATTTTCAGTTTTATATCATATGTAATAAACCAATTCTGATATAGAGCTACTAAATTAGTAGTTTTTTTCTTCAATGTTAGGTGACAAATCATCCAGAACCAGTCTCTCAGTCATTAACTCCTCAACAACAGCCACAGTACAACCTTTCAGACCGAGACAAACAACTACTTTTCTCAGAATATAATTTTGAAGATCTCAGTGCCTCATTTCGGAGCCTTTATAAGTCAGTTTTTGAGCAGTCACTTAGTCAACAAGGTGAGTTTTTTAATACCTCTTATTGTAATTTTTTATTGAAATTTTTTAAAGAATTATTTTCACATCGCAGCTGTTATAGTTCCTTAGTCTTAGAACATTACCATCATGATAAGGACTGAAGGTTCTTTGTGCCTTTACTATATAGTCTGTATATATTTTTATCATAGCACAAGAATGGCAGATAAATCTATCTCTTCATGCATGCCTACTTCGTTTGATTACTAGTGGTGTCCTGAAGCATTGTGTTAAAGGATTCTGACACTGCATTTATGCTTTGTGGGAAAGACTGCCATGATTAATTAGTGATGTCTAGCATGTGAAGTGTTTGAGTGGTAAATGTTGCACCACAAGAATAGATGTGCCTTGCTTTTCCGTTCTGACTGCTGTTAGCAAAGAGATAACTTTTGGAATATGGTAGCACCAAATTTGCAGTTTCATGTACGGCACTTACAAGTGAACACATTAGTTAGTGGTCATTATTTTGTACAACATACTTAAGTCAGATTTAACACTAAAAGTGATACTGGTTGAGATGTACTATTATCTCAACCAAATGCTAGATTGTTGCTATTATGTATTACTGTCCTATTAGCTGCTGGTTTAATTTTAATCAGAGTCATTTAATAGGATCAAGGTGTCTCATTGTTCCACCATAGAACGAACACTAGTCAGAAATTGTTGGGAACTCAAACAATGAAGCATTGCTTTGTTTGGCAGATTGACTACTTATACCCCAACTCAGAGGGTTTACCTCACGGCAGTAGACAAAATAGACAAAAATCCCTGCCTTTAAAGAGTTTACATTTTAATACACATCATTGTCAGATATTATGAAAGTTAATGTTATATGTAAGTGTTATATATATTGATGAATATCAGTAGTTTGTTTAGGAAGTTGGTTTTCTGGTTAAAGTGTCGTGTATTTTCTCAAATTTTATATTAAATTTTCTATAAAAGTACAAAAAAAAACAACTAAGACTTTGCTAAGCAGATCCAGCTTTGCTGATCATAGTAGAAAAATACTGGCTTTGAAATAACAATGGCGACAATTTCTGAAACCCATAATGCTATTTCATTACACTAATAAAAAAAGAAAAGAATATTGATAGGAATTCTGGGTTCTAGTCCAGGTTCTACCATCAAGTCAACTGAGTTAACTTCACCTCTTTAGACCTAAGCATTCCCATTGTACAGTGAAGAAGATTAGACTAGATCAGTGCTTTCCAAATTGTTCTCTTTGGAGCTGTTGGGTTTTCTGGAGGTTTCAGAGAGAAGGGTGCAGATGAAGAGGGAGACCTAACAGGTTCCTTTTCATGGCTTCCCAGAAAACAACTTTACATTTATTAGTTTTACATACTGGGCTTCTGAAAGATGTTTTGTTTTATTTTAACAACAGTTTGGGATTAAAAATGTTGGTAGAGGGCTTCCCTGGTGGCGCAGTGGTTGAGAGTCCGCCTGCCGGTGCAGGGGATGCGGGTTCGTGCCCCGGTCCGGGAAGATCCCACATGCTGTGGAGTGGCTGGGCCCGTGAGCCATGGCCGCTGAGCCTGCGCGTCCGGAGCCTGTGCTCCGCAACGGGAGAGGCCACAACAGTGAGGCCCACGCACTGGAAAAAAAAAAAAAATGTTGGTAGAGATTATATCTGGGTGCCCTCTTAAAATGTTAGGACTTTATTGGAAATAGATAATGAAATAACTGCTTTCTTTCATCTTATTGTAGTAACCCTATAGATTCCCTGTAAATGACATTTTTCCCAGGGTTAAGGCAAGCACTTTTATTAACACTTCTACCTATAAAACCTTAATTTATTATGTTTTGAGATTATCTTATAATGTACTCTGATATAATTTTACTCCTAATAACAAGTATGAGAATACTTTTATTTTTGTTAAAAATTTTTGATTCTTTTATTGACTGACAGTATGGTATGGGACTTTATTTTCATTTCATTCAAGTAAAACTTTTTTGTGTTTGGTTCAGCAAAACATTATATGTTATCTTCTGGGATATGAAAGTAGTGTAGTTATATAGAACCACATGTTGCAATAAGGTTTGTTAAAGTGAGTGTCTACCTGCAAACCAAACATACATTATTTTTAACATTAAGCACTTCTGGCCTAATCATCATTATCATCATAGTGGCTGACATTTACTGAGCTAAGCCTACAGCCTGCACTTGTGCCATGGCGTGTAATCCTCACAGCAGCTCTACGAAGCAGGGACTATTACCATACCCATTTATAATTGAGGTCATTGTGGCTTGGAGAGGTTAATAATTCTCCAGAGTTACCAAGTGTGTAAATTATAGTGCAGAGATTTTAATTCCTCTTTTCTGGTGTTAAGAAATATGTAATCTTAACCCCTAAACTGTGTCTGTCTCAAGAATGTTCCATAAGAGTAATGAAAAAGAGCAGTGGAGATGGCTGTTTTGTTTTGCTTATTCTTAAGGATTCTAGCCATCTTGGACTTAAAGTTTTTGGAGTAGTCAGAGAAAGAGATCAGAAATAACTGGGCTTTATTTCTACCCTCCTCTTTTGTCAAAGGTCTTCAGACCTATAGAGAACCATCCTCCATGTGACCCAACACCTCTCCCACTTCTCCCTTAACATTTTACTCATCTTTCAAGACTCAACCCAGATATTGCCTTTTCAAGGAAGGCTTCTCTGTATTCAGAGCCCCTTCCTAGGTAAAACGGGGAAGAAGCAGAGTTCCTGTATACCCTCTGTATACTTTTGCCTTAGTACTTACAGTGTTGGACGTAATCTCCTCAAGTGTCTGTCTCTTCCACTGGACCACAAGCTACTTGAGGGCAGAGAATGATGTTTTTTCTTGGTAGCCCCAGAGCCCAGGGTATGGTGGATACTCTATCAGTACTTGTTAAACTGAACCAAAATCGCTTCCTAACAGCATATACCTTTGCTCTGTAAATAATTTTGCAAATGTTTGTCATAAGGTATAACTGAAATCTGACCATCAGTGATCTTGCTTTGTCTCTTTTCAGGTTTGATGAACATCCCTTCTGAATCTTCCCAGCAGTCCCACACTTCTTGTTCCTATCAGCACTCTCCCGGCAGTACAGTGAGCTCTCACCCACACAGCAACCAAAGCAACCTGACCAACAATCATGGCAGTGGCCTCAACACCACAGGCAGTAATTCGGTTGCACAGGTCTCACTGTCCCACCCTCAGATGCACACACAGCCGTCTCCACATCCGTCCCATCGACCGCATGGTTTACCACAGCATCCACAGCGTCCCCAGCACCCAGCACCACACCCGCAGCAACACAGCCAGCTCCAGTCACCTCACCCCCAGCATCCCTCTCCACACCAGCACGTACAGCACCATCCGAACCATCAGCACCAGACGTTAACACATCAGGCACCCCCTCCCCCACAACAGGTATCCTGTAATTCTGGTAAGTTTTTGTCTTCTGATGTGTGTTTGGCTGTGTATTTGGATCTGTTATCTGGGGCTTATATATATTTTCAACCAGTACTTTTCTTATCCATCTTCTTTTGTGTTTCCTTGCCATAGTCCTAGAGTTGTTAAGTCCTTCAGTCTATAGATTCACCTTTTTTTTTCTGTACGCGTGCCTCTCACTGTTGTGGCCTCTCCCGTTGCGGAGCACAGGCTCCGGACGCGCAGGCTCAGCGGCCATGGCTCACGGGCCCAGCCGCTCCGCGGCATGTGGGATCCTCCCGGACCGGGGCACGAACCCGCGTCCCCTGCATCGGCAGGCGGACTCTCAACCACTGTGCCACCAGGGAAGCCCCTGGATATTGTCTTGATTACAATTTATGTGGTAACATAGGCAAACTCAGCAACCCCTGCAGGTTTTGGTTTTAACTCTTTTGTCCTTCTGGAAAACAAGTGTTTTTGTGAGCCTTTGAAAGAAGAGTGGAATGCACAGTCTGTCTGCAATCTATTGTGATTTAGTGTGGTATAGAAGAAAAAGTATAGATTTATGTCTGAAAGACCTGTATTCGAATCCTCATTATGGCTTTTTATGACCTTTGGTGCATTAACTCTTTTGGTCTTATTATTTTGTTAGCTGTAGGACAACACTGGTATACAGTGTTGTTATGAGGATCATATTGAGTATACAAAATATGAAATGCCCAGTCTAGTACCTTGCATTTACGTATTCAGTGAATGTTCCCACTTTTTCTTTCTTTGCATGTTCCTGCCAAGTATTTTGTTTAGAATGATAGATTCATACCCTGATTTTAAAAGAAAAAAAAAATGTCTGTTGCTCTTAAGATAGGTCTTGATTGTTTCTGGTGAGATGCTTAACTGACATTGCTCACAGACCAGGCAGTCTCTGCACTGCAGAACTCCAGAGGCTACCACAGACGTAGACTACAAGTTGAATGGGGCCTCTTGGAATGGTGCAGAGTACAGCTGGGTTCAAGTCTTGGATTCATCATAGTGGCCTTGCTAAGTCATGCCTCCTCTCTAGGTTCAATTTCTTTTGTTTGTAAAATGCAGGGAAATAATAGCTTTCCTGCCTGTCTCACAGAGCAGATTGCCCCAATGCATGATATAATGGGTTTGAATCCATTTGTAAAACTGAATTGGGATCGACCAATATCAGGAGTAAGGCCAGCTCAAACTTTCACTATCCAAGATTTATAAGATTGCCAATATTATTTTTATAGGTGTTTCAAATGATTGGTATGCAACACTTGATATGCTAAAAGAAAGCTGTCGAATCGCCAGCAGTGTTAATTGGTCAGATGTAGACCTTTCACAGTTCCAAGGTGAGTATTGGTTCCTTCTGACTTATAACCAAATACACATATCATGTGTTTTTGAATAGATTTTAAGTCTCTTTTTAGTGGAAATAAGTATCTCCTTATATAGTGTTTCTTTTGCAGTTGGTAGTATGCTTAAAAACAACACTTCGCAAAATTCGTAATGAAGCCTTTCAGCCAGTTGATGTAGTGGAGGTTCACAGCCAAGAGTTCTGAAGGAAATTTGGCCACATTTAAAAGAATCAGATTTTGAATAATTTTTGAAATGTCATTCTTCATTGCATGGGCAGAAGATTACCGGTGGAAATTTTGAGGGCTGGAAAAAAGAAGTGCTATTTTCTTTGCAGTGTTTGCAGAACCATGCTAACTGTATTTCTAATGCTTTCCTCATAGGTTTGATGGAGAGTATGAGACAGGCAGATCTCAAGAACTGGTCTTTAGATCAGGTTCAATTTGCTGATCTCTGTTCTTCTCTTAATCAGTTCTTTACACAAACTGGCCTTATCCACTCACAGAGTAATGTTCAGCAGAATGTCTGTCATGGTGCCATGCATCCAACAAAACCTTCCCAACACATTGGAACAGGTATGGATTTAATTATCTTCTTGATTTTCTCTTTTTCTCATTCATATGAAATTCAGTAACTGTCTGGGGCAACTTGATATGTTGTTAATGATAGCAGTGATCCATTTATATCTTTTTATTTCTAAGAAATGAATGAAATCAAGTAATTTATTTAAGATATATCTTAGAAAAATTGAGATAAAAGAGACTGTATGTTTTTCTCTCATTTACATGATTATTTTATTGTTTATAATTGACTTCCCTTTGTGAACTTTAACCTTTCAAGTTACCAAACAAGAATTAAATGTCTTAAAGATATGTACATTTTAATTTTAATAAGAACATAGTTATGAGGTGTTACCAGTTTAAATTTGTATAGACTTGCAATGAAAATCAACATATCTTTATATATCTTCTAAGAATGTTAAAAAAAATTAAAGTTCAGAATGTGTATGAAGAGTATACATAACGGTAGTCTCATTTATGTTTTGCTCTGAACTCAAAATTTGTGCTTTGTATTTTTTCATCTCACTTTCTTCCTTTATTTTTTACCCTTGTAGCCATCTCGTTTACTCTGATTGCAGAGCCTGCAGTTTTCTCAAGTTTACATTCTGTGTTTAATATCCAAGTTCTTTCTCTCTTCATTTGAATTTCTTGATGCCTTTATCTCCAAGTTGACTTCTTTTCTGTACATTGTCTTGTTTTTAGAGTTGATGCTAAAAAGCTCTCTTTTCTATCCTGAGTGGCTTCCTTCAGTCATTATCCTAAATTATTTCATATACTTGGTTTTTCTAAGTTCTCAAGATCCCTAGTCCTTTTTGTGAAATCTTCATGTGTCTTTTGATACAAAAGAAACCTTCCATCTTTGCTTCTTCCACTTGAATAGCTTACCTAACTTGAAAATCTCAGTGGTTGTGTGATTTTGGTGACTTATTTCATAAATCATATTCATAGAAGAGCCTCATTCAATGCCTGGCATATATAGGAGGTACTTAGTATTAACTGAATTTATTGAATGCCTTCTATGTGCCAGATACTAAGCCAGTAAACTTTTTTTTTTAATAACTCTTTAGCTTCTCTCTCTCTCTCTCTCCTTTTGTCACTTCTTTTTTGGTTCCTGTTAAAATAAATTTCAAAAACTTTATTTTTATTGTGGTAAAATACACATAAAATTCACTGTCCCAATCATCCTTAAGTGTGCAGTTCAGTGGTATTTAAATACATTCATAATGTCATAATGTTGTGCAATTATCAACACCATCCATCTCCGTAACTCTTTTCATTTTTGTAAAGCAGATACTCTATACTTATTCAACAAGACCTCTCCACCCATTTCAACCCTTCACCAGCCCGTGGCAACCAACATTCTACCTTTTGTGTCTTGAGTTTTAACTATTCTAAGTACCTCGTATAAGTGGAATCATACAATGTTTGTCTTTTTTGTGGCTGTCACTTAGCATAATGTCTTCAGGGTTCATCCATATTGTAGCATATGTTAGAATTTTCTTCATTTTTAAGGCTAAATGTATGTATAAGGCTATTTTTAAGGTTATTGTATATATAATACATACCACATTTTGCTTATCCATTCATCTGTTAATGAACACTTGGGTTGCTGCCATGTTTTAGCTATTGTGAATAATGTTGCTGTGAGCATGAGTGTACAGATACTTTCAAGACCCTGCTTTCAATTATTTTGGTATATACTCAAGTGGAATTGCTAGATCCTATGGTAATTCTATGTTTCATTTTTTGAGGAACCATCATACTGTTTTTCGCAGCAGCTGTACCATTTTACATTTCCACTAACAGTCATAAGGGTTCCATTTTCTCTATCCTCACCAACATTTGTTATTTTCTTTTTTTTTAATAGCTTCGCCCATTTCTTGATTGGGTTTTTGTTGCTGCTGAGTTTTAGGAATTCTCTATATTTCTGGGTATTAACTCCTTACCAGATATATGATTTGCAAATATTTTCTCCCATTCTTTTGTTTTCTTTTTTACTGTGTTGTTAGTATCTTTTTCTTTTTCTTCTTTTGTTGTGTATGCCTTTGGTATAGTATCCAAGAAATCATTATGAAATTCAATGTTATGAAGCTCTTGCCCTCTGTTTTCTTCTAAGAGTTTTTAAAGTTTTAGGTCTTACATGTAAGTCTGACCCATTTTGAGTGAATTTTTGTATATGGTGTTATATAAGGGTCCAGTTTCTTTTGTGTGTGGATATCCAATTTTCCTATTACCATTTCTTGAAAGACTGTCTTTTCCCCATTGAATGGTGTTGACACCTTGCCAAAAATCATTTTGACTATATAGGTGTGTATTGCTGGGTTCTCTATTCTGTTTCCATTGGTCTTTATGCCAGTACACTGACTGTAGTAGCTCTGTAGTAAGTTTTGAAATCAGGAAGTGTGAGTCTTCCAGCTTTGCTGTTCTTTTTCAGGATAGTTTTGGCTATTCACAGTCCCATGAGCTTCCATATGAATTTTAGGATGGGATTTTCTATTTCTGCAAAAAAAGTCATTGAGATGTTTGATATGGATTACATTGAATCTGTAGATTGCTTTGACATCTTAACAATATTGTCTTGCAGTCCGTGAACATGAGATGCATTTCTATTTATTTATGTCTTCTTTAATTTCTTCAGCAATGTTTTTTAGTTTTCATTGTACAAGTTTTTCATCTGTAATTAATTTATTCCTAAGTAGTTTATTCTTTTTGATCTCAGTGAAAAATAGAATTGTTTTTGTAATTTCCTTTTCAGATTGTTCATTGTTTGTATATAGAAATGTGACTGAATTTTGCATGTTGACTTTGTATCCAACTACTTTGCTGAATTCATTTATTCTAACAGTTTTTCTGTGTGTAATCTTTAGGGATTTTTATGTATGAGGTTATATCTGTGAACAGAGATAAATTTACTTCTCCCTTTTTAGTTTGGATGCCTTTTGTTTCTCTTTCTTGCCTAATTGCTCTGGCTAGGACTTCCAGTACTGTGTTGAATAGAAGTGGTGAAAGTGGACATCTTTGCTTTGTTCCTGATCTTAGAGGAAAAGCTTTCAGTCTTTCACCACTGAATATGATGTTCACTATGGGATTTTCATACATGGCTTTTGTTATGTTGAAGTAGTTTCCTTCTATTCCTAATTTGTTGAGTGTTTTTATCATGAAAGGTGTTGACTTTTGTCAAATACTTTTTCTGTGTCAGTTGAGATGATCATGTGGGTTTTTATCCCCTGCATTATGTTAATGTGGTATATTGCACTGGTCAGTTTTCATATGTTGAACTGTTCTTGTATTCCAGGAATAAATCTCACTTGGTCATGCATGGTGTGCATAATCCTTCTATCATGTTATTGAGTTCATTTTGCTATTGTCTTGAGAATTTTTGCATCAAGGTTCATAAGGGATATTGGTCTGTAGTTTTAGTTCTTCTTTAAATGTTTGGTAGAATTCACCCGTGAAGCCATCAGATCCAGGGATTTTCTTTGTACAGGAAATTTTTGATTAAGTATTCAATCTTCTTACTCATTATAGGTCTATTCAGATTTTTGTCTTTCTTCATGATTCAGTCTTTGTTGATTTTGTGTTTCTAGGAATTTGTCTGTTTCATCTAAGTTGTCCAGTTGGTATACAGTTGTTCAAAGAACTCTCTTATCCTTTTTATTTCTGTAGAATCAATAGTAATGTCACCACTTTAAATTCTCATTTTAGTAATTTGAGTCCTTTTTTTCTTAGTCCATTTAGTTAAAGGTTTGTCAACTTTGTTGATTTTTTTTCAAAGAACCAACTTTTGGTGTTAAAGATTTTTCTCTAATGTTTTTATGTTCTCTGTTTCATTTATCTCTGCTCTAATCTTTATTATTTCTTCCTTTCTGTTAGCTTTGGGTTTGGTTTCTTCTTTTTTAGGTCTGTTTTTTAATGTAAGTCTTTATAGCTATAAATTTCCCCCTTAACACTGCTTTTGCTGTTTCCTGTAAGCTTTGGTATGTTGTATTTTTGTTTTCCTTCATCTCTAAGTATGTTCTAATTCCCCTTGTAATTTCTTCTTTAATCCATTGGTTAAGTGTGTGTTGTTTAATTTCCACAAATCTGATAATTTTCCATTTTTACTTCTGTTTTTGATTTCTAACTTCATCCTGCTGTGGTCAGAGAAGATACTTTGTATGGTACCTATCACTTAAAATCTATTGAGACTTGATTTGTAGCCTAACATATGGTCTGTTCTGGAAAATGTCCCATGTGCACTTGAGAAGAATGTGTATGCTGTTGTTGTTGGGTAGAATGTTCTATATATGCCTGTTAGATCGGGTTGATTTATTGTGTTAAATCCTCTATTTGCTTATCTTCTGTCTGGTTATTCTATCCATTATTGAGATAATGGGTATTTAAGTCTCCAACTGTAATTGTAGAGCTGTTTATTTCTCCTTTCAGTTCTGTCAGTTTTTGCTTCATATGTTTTGCAGTATATTATTAGGTGCATAAATGTTTGTAATTGTTCTGTCTTCTTGCTGTATTGCACCTTTTGTTGATATATAATGTCCTTCTTTATGAGAAGTAGGACTTCACAAGACATCTCTTGTAACATTTTTTGATTTAAAGTCTATTTTGTCTGATATTAGTATGACAATCCCTGTTCTCCTTTGGTTACTATTTGCATGGAATATCTTTTTTCATCCTTTCACTTTCAATCTGTTTGTGTCTTTGGATCACAAAGTGAGTCTTCTATAGTCAGCATATGGTTGGATCATGTGTTCTTATCCACTTCTGCCAATTCTGTCTTTTGATTGGAGGGTTTAATCCATTTATATTTAAAAGAATTACTGGTAAGGAGTGAATTCTGTGTTTTGCTATTTCTTTGCTGTGGCTTATAGCTTTTTTGTCCCTTATTTCTTGCATTACTGTCTTCGTTTGTGTTTAGTTGATTTTTTGTAGTGAAATGTTGAAATTCCTTTCTCATTTCTTCTTGTGTATGTTCTGTAGCTCTTTGTGGTTACCTTGGGGATTGCATTTAACATCCTAAACTTACTACACTCTAATTTGAATTTATACCAATGTAACTTCTATAACATGCAAAAACTCTGCTCCTTTTCGGCTCCACCTCCACCTCTTTTGGTTGTTGATGTCTCAAAATTACATTTTTCTACATTGTGTGGCCCAAAACATATACTAATAATTATTTCAAATGCATTAAATCTCTTAAATCATGTAGACAACAATATGTGAAGTTACAAGCCAAAGTTACAATAATATGAGCTTTTATACTAATAGTTTTTAGAAAACATTTTAGCCTCTTAAATCATGTATAGAACAAAAAGTGGAGTTAAAAATCATTGTTATGCTAATGCTGTCTCTATAATTACCCATGTATTTACCTTCATTGAGATCTTTACTTTTTTCATACGGCTTTGTGTTACTGTGTAGTGTCCTTTCATTTCTTCCTGCAGGACTCTCTTGAGCATTATCTTCCGGGGCAGGTCTAACAGTAACAAACTCTCTTAGCTTTTATTTATCTGGGAATGTCTTAATTTCTCTCTCACTCTTGAAAGGACACTTTTACCAGTATAGGATTCTTTGTTGACACTTTTCTTTTAGCACTTTGGATAGATTGGCCCACTACCTCTGGCCTGTAAAATTTCTGATGAGAAATCTGCTTATAGTCTTATTGAGGATCCCTTATATGTGACAAGTCACTTCTCTCTTGCTGCTTTCAGGATTCTCTCTGTATCTTTGGCTTTTGAAAATGTGATGATAATCTGTCTTGGTGTGGGTCCCTTTGACTTCATCTTACCTGGAGTTCGCTGAGCTTCTTGGATGTTTATATTCCTGTGTTTCATCAAATTTGGGAAGTCTTCAGCTCTTATTTCTTCAGATATTCTTTCGGCCCCCTCTTCTCTCTCTTCTCCTAGGACTCCCACAATGCATAATTGGTCTGCTTGATAGGTCCCTTTGTCTCTGTTTGCTTTTCTTCAGTCTTTTTTCTTTCTGTTAATCAGCCTTGATAATTTCCATTGTCCTATCCTATCTTCACATTTGCTGATTCTTTCTTCTGCCTTCTCTTCTTTGAGTCCCTTAGGTGAATTTTTAATTTCAGTTATTGTACTTTTCAGTTCCAGAATTTCTTTTTGGTTTCTTTTTATGTTTTCTGTCTCTTTGTTGATATTTCATTGTGTTTATGCATTGCTTTCTTAATTTTCTCCACATCTTCCTTTAGTCTTTGAACATCTGTAAAGTTATTTTAAAATCTTTGTGTAGTAGATCTGCCATTAGGGTTTTTTTCAAGGACAGTTTCTGTGGATTTGTTTTTGCTTTGAATGGGCCATACTTTCCTGTTTATTTTTATGCCTTGTGATTTTTTTGTTGTTGTTGTTGAAAACTATACACTTGAATCTATTAATGTGATACCTGTGGAAATCAGATTCTTCCTCTTCCCAAGGGTTTGCAGGATTTTGTTACTGTTTTTGTTTTTTTTTTGATTGTTACAGGCTGTCCTTGTGCTGAGGATCAACTTAAGGTTTAAACTTAAGATCTTTTCAGGTTTTCTCTGAGCCTGCGCTTTTTTTTTTTTGGCATGGGTGGTCACTTTCTAACTTTCCCTGCATATGCAGTTGTTTTTCAGTATTCTAGTCTTTAATGTCTGGTTCCCAGAGGGGAAGAAAGAAAAGAAAGAGGGGAAGAAAGAAAAGAAAGAGGGGAAAGGGGGCAGCAGCCCTTTAAATCTCCTGGAAATCAGTTCAGCCAGAGGAGAGGAGATGCAGCAATAATGGCCACCCTCCTTTTTGTCTGCAACTCTGTAATCAGAAGCAACAATCAGTGATCAGAGCACAGATCCCCAGTATTTGGTGGACAGTACCCTTTTTGCCCACACTGGCTCCTGTAGGGTTTGTATAAGCTGTTCCAGCTGCTTGCCATGGGGGTAGGAGTGAGGGGATAGGTAGCTGTATCTGTGCTAAGAGCTGAAATTCACCAAAATTAACTGCAATTTGCCAACCAAGCCTTCTTCTGCAAGTTGTGAACCTTCTTTAGAGAGTCCAGAGTTGCAAACTAGTTATGTTAGATTTTACCCATGCAATTTTATCTAGATTCCTGTTCCACCGTCTTCCCAGAATTCTCCCTATCTTCATGTTTAAGTATCAAGATCTTTATGATTTGGCATGTATTTTTACTTATTTGTCTTCTTCCATTCCATCTTTTTAATCTATTCTTCTATGTGGACAGCTTATCTTTGGTCCTTTGATAGGTTCTAAGCCTATAACTTGCCCCTTTCAGGATACATCACTCACTTGTCTAGCTTGCTTGAAGTCCTAGACCAGGTGTACCATACTTTGTCCATTGTTTCTTGGTTCTCCTCTCTTCCTTTCTTTCCCTGTTCAACAAAAATTGTCCCTTCTAAGTGCTGCCACATTCTCTTTTCCAAATCACCTTAAACCATTTCAGTCAACCTTAAAAGTACTAAGTGAATTTGAGTAGTTTATATGTACATCAGTATGCATGTGTGTTTGGGGGTGAGCCCCTGTGTTGCTCAGATTGTTGCCTTCAGATCAGGGAATTCTAGGAAAGACAGGTAGAAGAAGATGTGGGTCAGTCTTAAGAGAAGGCCATTTCAGAAGGCCATTGTACATGCTTGCCAGTAGCTCCCCTTTCTGCAATTTCAAAGCTGTAGGATGAAACAAGACTTTCTTCAATTTTGTGGCCTAAAAACCTCTAAGAAAGGTCCAAAAGTACCTTTTGGTTTTGGAACTGGGTACTCTTGGTCATGGAAAAAGCACTTTCCATCTGCTGCTGTCCTCTGTCAGAGTGGCCAGGCATCTCTTCTAGATTCTCTCTAGACTGAGATCCTGGGTTATTTCCCTAAAGCCCTTTGTTAGTAGACTTCTGTAGTCATCTCTGCTTGATCCTTGACCTTGATTATTTGGTTCTGGTTTTTATGATTCTCTTAATTTTTTCTGCCATCTTTCCCTTTTATTGCCAGCACTTCCTTTCCCTCTAGGGTCCCCCCAGCTCCTCCTTGATTCTCAGTGCTACTCCATTCATAGCCTATCAGATGCAGAAGACCTGTAGTTTTCCCTCAGTGTTTGTCTCCCAATTTCCTTCCCCTTTAGTCTTTTCCTTCTGAGTCAAAAGAACTTTAGCGAGCCCTGGCCTGCCAAGCCATGTTGACCTTTGTCATCACTTTGTGTGATCAGCTCTGGTGTTAAGTATCTATCACCTCATGCCTGCTGATGTCTTTTCACAAACATTCAGGGTTTTTTTTTGTTTGTTTGTTTTTAACTAAAATTTTTGGCTGCATTGGATCTTTGTTGCTGCATACTGGCTTTTTCTAGTTGCAGTGAGCGGGGGCTACTCTTCGTTGCAGTGCTTGGGCTTCTCATTGCGGTGGCTTCTCTTGTTGCAGAGCACAGGCTCTGGGCACGTGGGCTTCAGTAGTTTTGGCACGTGGGCTCAGTAGTTGTGGCTCACGGGCTGTAGAGCGCAGGCTCAGTAGCTGTGGCGCACAGGCTTGGTTACTCCTCTGCATGTGGGATCTTCCCAGACCAGGGCTTGAACCCATGTCCCCTGCATTGGCAAGCAGATTCTTAATCACTGCACCACCAGGGAAGTCCCATGTTCAGGTTTTTTACATGCCAGCCTGCTTCCTTTTGTTTTAAGTCCTAGCCACTTTCTGTCATTCTTTTATTCTCTTTCTTGCATCCCTGTCTTTCACATTTATTCAGATATCTCATTTCTCTTATCTCTACCACCCAATAAATCTTTACCACATTTTCTTAGAAATGTAGTGTAAGAGGGGACTTCAGAGAGCTGTTAAAGCTGTTATCCTTTTATTTAACAGGTAAGGAAACTGATCCAAAGAGAGAAAGTGACTTGCTTGAAATTACAAAGTTCATTTAGATATAGGTCTTGACTCCCAGAATACAGCCTTTCCATATCCTTCAAACTTTCCCTGTGCCGTCTGTCTTCAAGACTCCCCTTTTGGTGAACACCTCTTTGGCCTCCTTAGAGATGCCAGAAACTAGTGTTGTAATGTGTTAGTGTGGAAGGGGGAAGGAGAGAAAGATGTTGTAGTGCACAGTGTATTCCCTCTTCTTCCTAAATCATTTTACCTGTATTTACAATTTGTCTTGCCCAAAATGTTTAAATCCTCCAGTAATGTTTAAGTCCTCTAGTTGTGCTGTTCTTAATTTGATGCTCTGCTTAAAGGTCATTAAATACAAGTAGAAGTGCATTAATTCAGCAAACATTTATTTACACCTTTCCTGTGCCTGACTACATAGTGGGGACTAGGAATAATGAGGTGACTCTAGAATAATCCCTAATTTCAAGGAGCTCACAGCCTGATAGGTGAGACAAGTCTATCAAATACAGTATTATGAGGACTACATTTCTACCATAGGGCAATGGGAATAAGAGAAAGGGGCTTACTTGTCCTAGGGAGAAAGAAAAGCTTCATACAAGATGACACATTTCAGCTGGACTTTGCAGGATAAGTGGGATTCTATATGACAGAGAAGTCTGATCATTTCTCTGCTCAAAACCCTTTATTAGTGTCCATTTTTCTCAGTAAAAACCAAAGACCTTACTGTGGCCTATATGGCCCTACACAGTCTGGTCCCCCATTACTCTCTGACCTTGTCTCTTTTTCCCTTCCCCTCCCCTCCCCCTACCTCAGGGCCTTTGTACTTGCTCTTTCCTCTATCTTGAGTGAGCTTCCCCAGATAGACACATGACCCAAGTTTTTCCCTAAAAAAGCACCTACTACAGTGATACCTTCCCTGACCATCCTACTTAAATGGCACCTACTCAGCACTCCTTTTCCCCTCTCCCTGCTTTATTTTTCTCTGTAGCGTGTATAACATACTATATAATTTACTTTATTTTCCTCCCTCCCGTCTTCACCCCTCCCAATCCCCTGAGAACCAGCTCCAAAAAGACAGGGAGTTTGTTTCTTTATTTATGTATTTCTAGTGTGTAGAGCTGTGCCTAGCACAAATACTTCTTGAATGAATGAATGGTCATTCAACAACAGTCTACTTTCAAGAAATATGTTGTGTGATTAGATTTTTATTGAAGTATAGTTGATTTGCAATATTAGTTTTAGGTGTACAGCACAGTATAGATTTATAAATTCTCATAACTACATTCTGAATGTTATAGGATCTCAGACATCTTTGAAACTGCATTATAAGTTAATTTCTTGCTTAAAAAGTCCAAGTAGACTCTCACTGTTCAATCTGTAATGAGAACATGGGGAAAAAATGAGGAGTAATGAGAATCTCTATATGAAAATAAAATCTTATGAATGTGACAAGTTTCAGAAAGTTAAGGCCATTTGTTTAATATGGGTGTGTATTTATTCCCATAATCTTGTTTATTTCCATAATTCTCTAATTCTCACCTGTCTCCTCCTTTAAGGTAAGAATTACTAAGCCAAAAAAAAGAGAAATGAAAAAAAAATATATAAACAGATTAATCTCCAATAAAAATTAAGTTTTGTCTTATGACTTGAGTTGTTAAGGATAAGTAGAAAGAGAGCTAAGATTTTGCAGGATGGAGGCTGGGATGTTGTTCGTAAGTGAATGACCATATTACTCAGAGGAGGGCAGCCCCTCTAGCCGGATGCAACCTTTAAAAGGTACATCAGCCACGAACGTGAAGGCCGATCACATTTTTTCTCCTGCACAAATATACTAGAGCTGTAACTTAGTATAACTTTTATTAGTATAACTTTTCTCTTCTTTTCTTCCTAAATCTTCAGTATGGTAAATTGGTCAGAGAGATCAGTTCTGACTATAAACTTTACTCTAAAAAGGCATGTTATCTTGGGAGGCAGTGGCTGGAAGTCAGAACTCTTGGGTTCTGTTCCTGGTTCTTTTTCATTTTCTCTCGTCTCATTTCCTCACCTACATGAACAGAAGTAGGGCTGGATTAGATTATCTCTGAGGCTGTCTCAAATTTGGACAGTCTGACTTTCCAGTGGCAGGTGGAAACTTGTGAGCAGCCAAATATAGTGTGCCCTACCATGAATATAAAACGAAGATTTTTCTTCCCTTTCTAGTTTCCTCTGGGAAAATGATTGCTGTTTTCTAGTTTGATTACAGCATTCCTAGAATGCAAGTATAGTTTGTGTGAAACACTAGAATACCTTAGGGAAATAGCCTTTCCAGAATTCTGGGTGTTTCATATAATATAAACCAGTGTTATGGTGGTTCTTCCCCAGGAGTTATTGTGGGAGGTTGCATGATGTTTCCTCCCCTCCCTTTCTATTTTGCATTAGGATGCAATGTAATTGACATTCTGGAGCTATTATACTTGATGGCTGCTGTCAGTGAAAGCATATTAACTTAAGAACCTTCTGAAATGCTATTTAAATGAGATCTGTGTTTCCCATCTACACATCTTCTAAATAATATGTTTTTAATCACCTTTGATATAGCTCTTTTACTTTATGCAAATCTTTCCTGTCACTTTGTGCCTCCAGTCACTTTGTTAATCAGCTAGGGCACACTTAGGTCTGCTTTAAGGATGAGAAAATCAGGGCAATAGAGACAACCATTACTGGAAAGAGCCCATGAGTTAGGAGAACTGAATTCTAGCCCTAGGCCCTGTCAAACTGATGTGTCTTTGGGCAAGTCTCCTCAGCCTTCTGAGCCTCTGTTGCCTCATCCATAAAATGGGGGTAATCCCTGTCTTGCCTTCATTGTGGGTCTAGGGGGAGACTCAGATGAAGTAATGGGATATGAAAATGCTTTTGCACTATAATGAGGTATGTAACGACAACAGACATAACTTACCTACGAGCTTCCAGAGAGTTAGAGGCAGTGCCAGAATTAGTACCAGTGTACTCACACCCGGCCTGGCACCGTGTTTGAAAATCCAGCACCACCTTTGGCAGAGTTTTAGCATCTAAAAGGAGTGATCTTTCCTTCCCTTTCCTTCCTCACTTTACCAGCTTAATTTAGTTTTAGGTAACAATTCTATTAAGATTTTTATGTTTGATTTGCTTTACTTATGGTACTGTGTTTTCCTTCTGTCTTCTTCACAACCTGATTAGGAAATTTGTACATAGACTCCAGGCAAAATCTCGCTCCTTCAGTGATGCCTCCCCCTGGTTATCCTCACATCCCGCAGGCACTCAGCACTCCAGGAACAACAATTGCAGGTAATTTGGGGTGTGGTGTGTTGGGGTTGGTACTTGGAGTTTAATATTGAAAAAGGCTTTAGCTGCCCCGACAGGGAAGGAGGCTGCCTCAGGAGCGGGTGAACTCCCTGTTTCAAAGGGGTGGGGTGCAGAATACCTGTAACATGAGGATCATAAGAGCCACCTTGTAGAGGCTTCTGGGTGGGTAAGTGAGAGCATATGTGCCGAGTTCCTGGCACACATAGGAAGTGTTCAGCGTGTGTGTTTCTTTCTTCCTTTATCCTCTCACTGCTGACATTGCCTCCTTCCTTCCAGGCCATCACGGAGCCATGAACCAGCAGCACATGATGCCTTCCCAAGCCTTCCAGATGCGGCGCTCTCTGCCTCCAGATGACATCCAGGATGACTTTGATTGGGATTCAATTGTGTAGAGCTTGTTTCTCAAGGCACCAGACAGACCCGAGCGTTAGTCCTTTCTGTGCAGTGAAGGGAAAGGTTTGAGAGAATCCAGTTGAGAAAACAAAGTTTCTAATCATTTTACCAATGTTATTGAAATTTTTTTTGAAGACAATCAAAAAGATTTTAGCTGGATAACTTACTGCTTTTATCTGACCCAGACAAGTATTACATGTTTGTCTCCCTGCCAGCTGCCCTATGTAGCTCCTAATTGTTGTGTGATTTGAACAGCTTTTGCATATTTGTGTCAGTTTGATGTTGACCACAAGTGCCAGACTGATTTTTCAGACAGAGCCTATTTTGCTGCAAGCAGTTTATAGATGCATATGTGTAAATACATGTACAAAAATTATTGAAAGGCTTCAATTTTTTCTAATTGGATTATTATGTCTTGAAAAGAAAAGTTACTGTGAGTTTTTATTCCTTGTTAGGCTATTTTCGGCAGGATGCTTTTAACTGATGTAGGCAACTGAAAGGAAATAGATTTTTTCAAAGCCCAGTTCCCCTTATTTAATCTTTTTCGGAAATGTGAGTATTGAGTTCTACTCAGTAAGCCAGAGAACCCAGAGTTTGATACTCTCCGAACAGTCCAAAGGGGCATGTTGTTCCTGAGCAGCATGAAGGACTGACCAATGTTTTTTTGATGCCTGGGGGATTCTAGAGTTCATGTTGCACCGTGTCAGCATCTGTTTTTCTAAGTCTGCATTGTATGCCAGTATTCAGTGTGTTTGATTAGAAGCTGGGCACTGCTTGGCTTTTGAAACAAATCAATGTCTCCACATTCACTTATGTATTTATTATTCAAAAGTGTTATTTTAATATTTATTGCTATCTTCTGTGAATGCTCAACTCCTCTTGGGTTCATTAAGGAGAAATGCAGTGTCTGAAAGCACAGAATTATTTTTCTTGGTAAGAGTTTACAGACAAGACAATCAGAGAGAGATTGTGTCATTCTCTTTATCATTACTCCTGCCATGTGAGTATATTCTCTGTCTTTGCATTCCTGCTAATTGAGACTTATTTGCTAAGTAGGATTTTCTGGAATTTGAATCAGAGTTCATTTGGGCAACGGGACAGCAGGGCAGTGTTTGTATAGCAAGTTTCCCCCTCATTCTCTTTCCATTTAGGAAGCACTGAAAGGAGGGTAGAGCCACACATGGATTTTATTTGCCTCAGTTTTCAGTGCAGTTACTGTTGAGTGGCCTGCTGTTTCTGTTGTCCTGTGTGTCTGTGTATGCATGACGTTTGGTTCCTTTCTTTGAAATGCAGCCTGCCTCTTAGGGGTTTTTATTAGTTGTTTGTTTTTTGTTTTGTTTTATTTCACAGTTACTTTGCATGGATTGATTGTCTTAGTTTTGTAATGAAACTAAGAGAAATGAGATTTCTTTTTTTAATGAATAGATTTTGAATTGGTTCTTTAGACCAGAAAAAAAAAGCAGAATTTTTCAGTTCTGATGGGGAAACGATGTTCCATCAAATTAAGGAGTACTAACTGCTCACTGGTTGCTTTTTAGCATCTCTAGTCTCTATCAGCCATGCTTATTAAGTCACTTTAATTACCCTTACTGATTCTGTGGTTGAGTAATCTCTACTTGAACTAAACAAACACCTTTGTTTCTCTGTGTGTGTATGTGAGAGTGTTTGCGAACGTCTTTGGGTATTTTTTTTAGTGGAGTGTTGCCTTGAATGAATCACTGGGAAGCCAGCCATGGTAAAGGCTGGTGAGGTTGGGGAGGAAGGAAGGGCTTTATATTCCTGTTGTTTGGATCCTGCTTGGCATGAAAAAGGAAACTCAGTTCCAGCCTCTTGGATCAGTAAAAATCAGAGGATTCTGGAAAGGCAGCCAATCAAGATGAGATAGCAGCCTGCAGAGTAAAAGCTTGGAAAAAAGGGGGTGATTCTCAGTAGTCTGCTCAAGTCATGGTTCTCTAGATACCAAAATAGCTGTTTTGAAACTATAAATTGTATGGGTAGCAGTGTGCACTTTAAACAATTTGGGTGTTAGAATGCAGTAGCTTATACTGAGTTATTCAAGTAGAAACCGCTGATAAAGATGTTACAAATTGTGTGAAGCTAATTTCCCATTTGGTAATCATTTACTGATTTGCAGTGATCAATATTTTTGTGAGAATTTAAACTTACCATGAATGGCCCTGGAGGCAGAGCCTCCATCCAGACCCATCCCACACTAGTGATTCATGTGGCCAGGGAGCCCGGGACAGGCTTTCTCATGGGCTCCAGCCAGACAAGGCTCCCTAGTGAGGTGCAGAGCATCCCTCTAGTGGCCATCTCAGTTGGTAGTTGTAAGTGCAGAGCAAGTTCTGTCTTGGGCTTAAATTGACTGAAGACTTTGGGGGAAAAGAATCATAAATGCATGTAATCAAAAGGGGGTGCTCTGTCCAGGAGAGTAATCCGACTGGCATTTGTGGCAGTGTTTGAAATGTAAATGTATTCATGTATGTTCTTGTAAATACATGTCTCTCAGATGTCCTTTGAAGTGGGAGGGAATCAATCTGGGGATTATTTCAAATGGAATAGAGTATTTTGATATTGTTCATTCAGAGGGTGATGTGTACATATCTATATTGTATATATGTGATGAAAATGCATTGGCTTTTTGTGCAGACACAATCTGCTCCCTGTACTGCTGTTGGACAGTCAGTGTTTTAATGTTTCTACAGTTTTGCTATTGCACGATTTCATATTTTGCCTCTATGATGAACGGCACCCATTCTTTGTAACTGTTTAGTGCTGTAAAGAAATATCCCAAGTGTCATTAGGATTGTTGCTGCCAGAAGTGATATGCATGAATGGCACTTAAAATAAATATATTATGTTAACTCTATTTACAACACCAATTGGTCTGTGTCATTTGCTGCAGTTGAGGGAACAAGATTGGAGCTAGTCCAGAAGCAGAAAGCCTGGAGTTAGTCATTCCTTGGGGTCTCAGAGACTGTGTCCCATGTGCTGCTGCCTGAGAACAGTCATTGCTGCTGTTTATTGAACATCTCACTTGCTCTGTGAACTTGAGGAAATTATTTCATTTGTCTGAGCTTTCATTTTCCTCATTCACAGTGCCTATAAAATGAGAATAATACCTACCTCCTAGAGTTGTAGAGGGATTAAATTAATTAAGGCATTTAGAACAGCATCTGGAACATAAAAAGTACTCAGTATGTGCCACATGCTGTGCTACGTAGGTATTGTTATCCTCAGCTTACATGTGGGAACAACTCAAGTAGAGGTATAATGGCTTCCCCACATCCTTTGTTGGCAAGTGGTAGAACTAAGGTTTGAATCCAGATCATTTGACTCCAACGTCATGTTTTTTACACCGTCCTCTGTTACTTCCAGTGGAACACCCCGGTCCCTCTACCCCTACCCTGGACCCTAGTCTTGCCCCCAGCACTGCCTTCCCAGAGTGCTCTTTCCAAAAGGTGAAAGTGGAGCTTCTTAACATTTGCTGAGCCCACACTGTGTCAGCCCTTCCCATGAGAAATTTAGAGATGAAAAAGCCACAGTTCCTGGCTGTAGGGGGTACAGACTTACCCAGGACAGGGAGCAAATGCCAGCCCAGGGAGCTTGCCCAGGGAAGCTACTCTGAAGATGCCCCCTGGCAAGGCAAGATTCTGTTGGTGAGCAGGTAGGTCATGCTGAGGCTAGGGCATTGGCTTAGGAAAGCCTTGGGGGTGGGCATGGGCTTTTTAAGTTGAGTTTTCAAAGGACTCAACGGGAGAAGGTGTTTCCATTTATACCACTGCTCTGAGCCAGGCATGGAAGCTAGATTAGCATGGGCGCAGGGTGAGGTTGAAGCCAAAGAAGTGACGGTTTGCTAGTTAAGAGCCAAGCACCAGCAATCCCTGGAGTTGAGATGAGTGCTGGTGTCCCGACCTGATTGTGGAAACAGGCTCAGAGAGGCTACCAATGGGCAGACCAACGACACTGGTGGAAGTGGACTTGAAGCTGCGGTCTGTCTCACTCAGGAAGGGGAGAGATTCCCACCAATCCCATGATCCTGCCTCAGGACCCCTCACTACTTCTAACTTAACCCATACAACACTGTCAGGAAAACCTATTTTTAACCATTTTACCGATGGGAAACTGAGGCTCAGAAAGATTAACTTGCCTTAATTAAGTTCTCATAGGTAGTGGAGGATCTGGGATCATTCAGTCTGGGCCTGACTCCAAAGCCCATTTCCTTTTGCTCCACCCAGGGATAGTGCCTACCCATCCTGTGTGTGCGTGTGTAACTTGGAGGAGCTCTGCTTTTCCATCAGTGCCTCTGAAAGACTGTAGGAGGGGGCACGGTTAGATCTGGTCACTTGTGCTGATTCACGCACAGCTAAAGTGCACCTTTGTGCTGATCAAATGAAAAAAAGATCATAAAGATGCATGTTTCATTCTTGTGGCTTTACCATGTTGCAGTGTGTTAAGGGCTGCTGTTTATAGATGTGCCCTTACCAGTCAGACAGAGCAGTCCTGGAAGAACCACGTAAGCATCAGTTAGCATTCATAGAAGGGTTGACCGCATCAAAATGCCCTAGGATCACAGAACTATCTTGAAAGCTTCAAGCTGGGAGGGGCCTTTGAAATCATCTAATATTATAAAACGCCCACATTTTGCAGTTGAGAACATTGAGACCCAGAGGGGCAAGTGACTTGCTCAAAGTCATACATTAGTTAGGGGAAATTTGGGGGAAGGGGAGGAGTGGAGAAAGTCATCTTCCCGGCGGGAATTTAAAATTCCTCACACGTTGTCTTGATCTACACAAGAAGGTGATGCTGTAGTAGTTACTGTAGTTATTGCTCCGCCTTACAGAAAAGCAAACTGCTTTAGAGAGGTAAGGCGCAAGGCAGCAGCATCCTGAATGCATTCGATCAAAGCATGGGAATTTAATTAGACACACTTGGCCAAAAAGAGAAAGAAGGGAAATCTTAATGTGAGAGTACCTACCTGTGATGAATGTGTGCCCCTCAGTGAGTGCGAGTTGGAAGATTCAAACCTGAGACCATAACTGATGTCTACTTCCAGGTGCCTCTCTGCCTGAGCGTCTCACCACTGAGTGTCGTTCCAGTGGGTAAAGATACACATTCTGTACAACATTGCACTTGGATGCAAGCCAGCTACTTCAAAGACAGACTGTAACCAAGAATTAGGAAAAATGGCCATGTTGGGCTTATTGAGATGGTGTGTTTTTCCCCAGTGTGGTGCCTTCCTAAAGGGTTTTCCAGAGGATTTTGGACTTACCTCCCTGTGTCTCTCCCTCACATGATAAGCAACTAGTCAACATGTGCAAAGCACACATTTGGTAAGTGCACCAGAGCCGGAGTCTAACCCCAGGTCAAGGCTGCTTCGACCCAGCCCTCAAGCTGTGCCTTCAGCAACGCTGACCCTGGAAGTCCAGAGTAGGATGGCCACCATGTATTCCTTGTTAATTCACATTACTTATTCTAAGTACTTGTGGGTTATCAGATTTCGCCTTCAAAACAACTGTGTGGTAGATACTATTGTTATCAACCTATTGCAAAGGAAAAATCTGAGCCACAAAGAGGTTAAGTCACCTGCCCAGGGTCATCCGCTCGTAAGTGGCAGAGGCAATAATAGCTGGAGCAGGAGAGCCAGGATTTCAAACCCAGGCCATCCAGCCCCAGTGTCTACACTGCAGTGCGCTGTGCTGTCAGTCCTTACAGGGCAAAGAACGGGGAGCCTTAGAACAAAGCCATGAGGCCGCAGTGAGCACCGGAGGCCGCCAGAGGGCGCAGGGCTGCCAGCTGTGTGCCTTTCCTTGTTTGGAAGGTTTCCTTTACCACAGGGGCTGTGCTCTCTTCCTCTGCAGTCCCCAGAGCTGGGAGCTCCTACAGACAGGTAGGGACCCCAGTGGCCAGCCCTCAGACTCTGCTCCCGCATCAGAGCTTGCTGGAGGGAGCCGAGGAGCCCTCTAGTCCTCGGCGATCAACATACTGGCGGGGGGGCCCACTGCAGAGTGGCCTCTGAGTCTGCTGCCTGGGCCCAGCCCTCCTGATGCCCACTGTCACCTACTCTGACGTTAGGGTGGGGAAGGTCACCCCACCATCAACCCCAGCTCTGAGTTTCCTGAGGCTCTGCATTCCTGGGACCAGTGGATGTCTTGTTTAGGCAAGTGGCCGGGCCTGCCACACACCTTGCCACGGGGCATCTACCCTTGTCCTCCCAGCCCTGCCTCTGAACCCACACACACTCACACAGCAAGTCCCGGGGCCGTCACAAACATTATGATTATTGCCACTATTTGCCAGCAATTATCTGAGTTAGCACTCCCAGTTACCTTGGAGGTTGGTGTCATTATCCTCCTTTTACTGCTGGACATTGCCACTCAGAGAGGTGAAGTCATTTGCCCCAGGTCACCATCAGTGAGAGGTTGGCAAGGGGACGGGAACCCAGAGCTGCCTTATTCCGGTCTGCTCTTCCCACTGAGGGCTATGGCCTCTTCCACAGCACTCCCCAGTTGCCCTTGATCTCCCTCAGGGCCATTCACCACACCCATCCCAACCCACCCTACCCTAGCACGGGGCCTGAGCTGATGTCACTGGGTGAAGGCCACCCCTCTCATGACACAGCCCCCAGAACGTCAGAGAGGCAACTTCCTGTCCCAGACAATGGCAGTAAAGACGTCCGAGGGCACTTCCCACCCTTCCCATGCCTGAGTGACATCCATAGGCAGAGGCCTTCCTGGGCACGGTCCTCTGGTTCCGTGTGAGAACGTGTGAGTGCATGAACTCTGTGACTGGGCGTGGGGGGTGCGGTGTGGGTCCTATAAGTGAGTGCGACTCCGATTGTGCTCATGAGGCCCTCCGTGTGTGTGAGCCAGACCTTGTATGTTTGTGCTTGTGTGTCTTGTGATTGTGTGCTCGTGTGTCTGTGCCTGGATATGTGATTGTGTCGCCTGCATGATTGCGTCTGTGTGCCTCAGTGTGTCTGTGTGTGATCATGAGCCACAGACAGGAGAGAAAGCATTCTGCCCAGGGCAGGGAGGACGGGATGGCTCCCCACTCAGGTTCCGGCTTCTTCCTCCCTTCCCAACCTTGTTAGCCACTCGAGTCTTCCCCAGCAGCCCACGTCCCCGGAGACATTTGCCTGGGATAGAGCCGGGTTCCCAGGCACACTCAGGGTTAGGCCCTGCAAGTCCAATACAGATGAATTGTTCCCCTTTTCTCATCACATCCCTGGCCTGGCCGCTGTCACTGCTTCTCCCCACTGTGGCCCTTTGGACTGGATCCCAGATCTATCTATACCTGCTCCTGCCCCCAGGCAGCTCCTACCCTCCTCCTTGCACCCCGCAAAGCTTCCTGGCCAGACCAGAAGCTGGTCCATTGTGAGTTGCTGGCCTGTGGCTGATCGTGTTTTCTGCAGGCGTCAAAGCCCAGAAAAATACATGAGGCCATGGAAAGAACACAAACTCTGGAGTCAAAAGAACCTAAAGTGCCATCTGGGCAAGACGTTGCTCTCTCTGAGCCTCAGTCTCCTCATCTGTATAATGGGATTAAAGTGTTGATGGGATCATCCATGAGAAGTCAGATGGAAGCAGCCAGCAGGGGCCCTGGCACGCTGTTGGTCCCAAGGACCCATCTGCCTTCCCTGTCTGCCCTCCTCCCTTGCTTCTCTTGCACACGCCAAGACCCATGGATTCCCCAGCACACCATCCTTCCAATCACCCCTGGCCCTCCCAGGGTACTGCTGGGGGTGGAACACACCCCTTCCCTCCTGGACCAGTGCAGCAGCCATACCTAGAGAGTCCGCTCCCAACACCAAGGGCCATGATGATCTTTCTAAATCACAGCTCTTCTCATGGTCTTCCCCTAGCTTCCCACTGTCACCGGGTGAAGGGCAAAATGCCTTAGCCTGGTGTTTAAAGCCTCCTCTGGCTGCCCACGCACAGCCCCTCTTGAGACACTCTCTGCTTCAGCCCATCCTCCCTCCCTTCCTCTGTGTGCTTCCTGTTGCCAGGCCTTTGCCATATAGCCCCCATCTCTGCTGTGGGTCCAAATCCTCCCATTGATCAAATCCTCCCAGTTCAAATGCCACCTGGTCTGGCAAGCATCCCCAGACCCAGCCACGGGGGGACCTTTTCTCCCTGCGGAGCCCCAGGGAGTTTGTGCCCGTGTCCTATCCTCCCTCTAGCCTGTGGGCTCTGGGGCACATGGCAGGAGCTCCAGGTGGGTCTCCCTCCTTCCCTGACAGCCTTCGGGTGTGATGGGTTGTTTTCATGGCCAATGCCCAGAGCAGGCCAGGGTGTGGCAGGAGGAAGCCCCGCTGTGTGGGGAGCAGATGGTGAATGGAGCTCCCCCAGTGCCTTGTCCCGGCCAGGCCATGGGGATGTGAGATGACACTGCTGAGCAAACAACCAGACACACCCTCTGTCTACTCCCCAGCTGCCCCCCCAGAGCATCACGGGAAAGATCCTGCCCACCCCAGCGCCTGGGGGAGGGGAGGGAGCCCGCCACCCCTGCCTGGACTTGGGCTCAAGGCAACAGGCTTCAAATTCCCACTCAGCCATCCACTTTCTCTGTGGCCCTGGGCACTCTCCCAGGAGCCTGGTTTCCTCCTCTGTACAACGGGTATCGCTGCCCTGTAAAACAGGGTCTGACTCAGTGGTTGTGCCTTTCTTCTTCTCCTTCCCCAAAGATGGGGGTCTGGGGCTAGGAAGACAGGACAGGAGGTATGAACCGAATAGAAGTTTAGCTTTTCTTTGGCATTTGTGAGAACTGGCCTCTGTTCTGGAATTTACAGCTTTGTGACTGCAGCTGGTGCCAAGTCCACCTGGCAATGAGTCTGAAAAGTTGTGCCTTCCTCTAGGCTGAGCTAGCCCCACACTTGTGTCTGTGCTTCCCTCTCTGTTGGCTGGGTGCCCTCGTGCCCAGAGAGCCACCAGTGAAACTGCTCCCAGAGCTTCTGTCCGCACCCTCGGGAAAGTCATGGTTTCTCACCTTCTCTGGGCCTCTGAGCTTCAGTGTGCCCACCTGTAAAATGGGGTTCTATAGTGATTTCTTATGTATTCCCAGAGCTATTGGGAGGTTCACATACATCGTGATGCCTTCCTCAGGCAGTTCTGGGCTCTCAGAAGAACCTCCAGGACATGTATGCAAGCAGGAAGCGGAGGCTGTAAAATGTGGGCCACAGCCTCTTCATGGTCACACAGATCAACATGGGAGTCTTCAGACTCCCACCTGGGCTCTGTTCCAGACCTTTCTTCCTAGGGTCAGCTGAGGCCTCCAGCCTGCAGGGAAGCAGAGCCAGGCCTGGGAGGGCTGGGCCTCAGTGGACCCAACTTTAACAGGCACCCTGGAACCATGACGAGGTCACCCAAACACAAGAGTTCAACAATCTCTAGACCAAAAGGAATGGCACCAGCATCCTCACAGAGACCAGAGGGTGGCCCGACAGCAGGGGAAACCCACGCAGCTGCCAGCAGTGGGTGAGGGGTGGCTGGGCCGCAGGGCTGGGTCTGGTTTTCACACCTGTAAAGCACGTAGCCTAGAGCGAGTGTTTGATCAACATTCACTGCTATTCTTAATGTTATGACTATTACTAATACCACAGCCTTCCTGGTCTCCTGAGAGATCGGGGGTACCCACTAAGTGCCAGGCCTTGTATGGGTACTGGGGCCACGATGGAGCAAGACACAGGCTCTGCTCTCAGAAGCTCGGAGGAAAGTGGGCAGGACAGATAGTTTGGTAGGTTTTATAAGGGGAGAGTATAGGAGGCTGGTGGAGCCCAGAGGTGGTGGGGATGGTCTTAACACAGGCTTGCTGGGGCTGGAAGTCAGTGAGGAAAGTTTTCTCGGCAACCCAAAATTCACAGTGTAGTTGTTATTGTCTCCATTTTTCTGATGCAAAAACTGAGGTTCAGAAAGGGCACACAGCTGTTCACTGATGGAGCTAGGACTCTAACCCAGGGCTGCCTGGCTCCAAAGCTGGAGCTTTTTCACCTACAGCACCCCAGGTATGGGCCCCTTCTTCCTGGCCCACTCTTAGGGAGTCTTTCGGGATCCTGGGTAGAGGGTGAGCAGGGGCCTGACCATGATGGGCCTTGAATGCCAGGCCAGGGAGTCTGGGCTTCCTTCTGAAGGTTTGGGGCAGCCACTGATGGGTTTTCAGGTGGGGAGGCAGGTAGAGGTGGCATGGCCTGGGAGGCTATGGAGGTGTGAGAGTTTGCCAGAAGCGGTGGCCTTTGGATGTGAGGTGCCCAAACAACCCAGACCCACTCACCACCCGTAAGAAATGATGAGGGGTGTTGGGGTGCTGGGGAACCGAGGCCACAGGACTCAGGTGGGGGCCTGGGGCGATCCAGAACCCCAGACTTCCAAGAGGACCCCAAGATCCAGCAGCTTCGATGCAGGAGAGGAGGGAGGGGGTCTGAACTCACACCTGGGCCCAGGCTGGGCCAGGGAATTGGCAGGGGTGGGAGGGGCGTTGGTTCACATTTCCCAGGGGAGATGTCAGAGGTAGGGTTGGGTAGGTCAGGGCCCAAAGTGCTGAGGCCTATGAGCCGTTTCCTCTTTCTCACAGTGTGGAGCCACATCACTCCCACACACCCACTCCACCCCAGCCTTGCAGCAGGTAAGCCCCGGCTAAGGGGTTATGGGAGAAAGAGGCTTCAGGAACCAGAGGCCCCTCCCTTTACCCCCAATCCCACTGTAACGTAGGAGGGGAAAGACTGAAAAGCCAAAGGGAGCCAGAAACAGGGCTCCTGCAGCCCACAGCGGCCACACCGAACCCCATCCTTCATGCTAAACCAGACCCCAGTCCAGCCTGAGCCCCGCACTTAACCCCAGCCCCAGCCCCAGTCATAAACCTGACCCCACCCACACCTCCAACTTAAACTGCAGACTCAGCTCCCGCCTTAACCCTACCCGAGAACCCTAAGCTAACCCCAAACCGACCTCCATGTCAGCTACAATCCCCACATCGACCCAATCCTAGCTACACCCCTGATTCCAAACCTAACCCTGACCCTTAGCCCACACCCAAGCTCAGCTCCATCCTGACCCTGACTCAAGCCCCAATCTGAGTCCTAACTTGAACTCCTATCAGTACCCGCTACTTCATCTTGCCCTAATGTAACTCCAGTCCCAGTTGGTAACCTAAGACTGATCCTAACCCAGCTTTCACACTAACCCAGCTCAAGTCCACCCAACCCCAATTCCAACCCCGGCACCAGCCTCAGCTGCACTCCTGATCTCTACCTGTGCTCACCACCATCCCAGTCACAACACATTCTACCCTTACGTGTATCTCTAGCCTCACCTTCAACCTAAACTCCATCCGTAACCCTAAGGTACCCTATCCCATCCCCAACCCTCTGCCGGGGCTCATTCCCACCCAGCTCTCAGCTAGCAGCGGCCACCATGTGGCTGGACTGGACATGTAGACTTCAGCGTACACACACACACACCTTGCATATACTAACACACTTCAACTTACACACACTCCTCAGTGTACACACACACACTAGAAAAGGGAGGGAATCTTAGTCTGGTTCTGAGGACTAGCCTGAGAGGGCAGGTTGACCAAGTGTTTCCTGCCCCTCCCTTGGGCTGAACCCCTTTGAAGTACCCTCCAATTTCCCCTGCAGTGTTGACTTTTCCCACCCAGGGATTCCCACCCCCACTCCTTTCTTTGGAGCCATCCTGGCTTGCAGCCAGATTGGTTTGTAGATTAGAACAAAGCAGCTCCCAGGGCTCCCCTTCCTCAGTGTCCTGGAGGCTCTGCTCACAAAAGAATACAATGAACACACACTATGCCGGGGTACAGTCCTCATGGGGGTCAGAGTCTAGAGGGGCAGAGACACACACCCAAGTAATCCAACTCAACAAGATCCCCAGTAGGGGAATGTATCTGGTTCTGTGAGAACAAAGAGAGGTTATTTAGCTGAGGATGCAGTGGGGGTTATTTGATCTGGGCCTTAAAGTTTAAGTAGGAGTTCACCTAGTGACAAGGAAGGAAAAGCCTTCCAGGCAGAGATGGAGTAGCATATTCAAAGGCAGGGATGCTGGGAGAGTTGAGCCTGGCAGGAAAGGCCAGGGTGGGGGAGATTAGGCAGAGTTAGTTGGGGGAAGCAGAGCAAAAAGAGGAGGGACACGGTGCGGGAAGGGGGTGGGGGGGATGGTTAGAGGGGCAGGGGGCAAGGGAATCAGGAGGGAGTGGGGAGAGCACATCCAAGGATGATCTGAGGCTGCAGGACAGGCAGGACAGCAGGCCCAGCACCAGATGAGAACAGGCTGTGGCTCAGATTGGCAGGAGGTCTCCAGAGGGGCCAACGGGGACCAGAAGCTGTTGTGGCTGTTGATCAAAGTAATAATAAGTGAAGGATCTTTTACTGAGTGCTTTCTGTATGCCAGGCATTGAGGTAAGCATTTTTATAACCTCATTTAATTCTCAAAATAACCCCACGAGATATGTATTATTATATTGGTCCCCAGAGAGGATACAAGGGGTCCTGATGTTCAGAGAGGGAAACAATTTGTCCAGATTCACACACATAGGAATGGGGCAGTAGATGGGACTCGAACCAGGCCTGTGGATGGCAGAGCTGAGTCCTTCCTCAAAGTCACAGTGGCCAAACCTAACGCCTGCCTTGGTAATCTCATTTCTTAACACTTGAAGCCCCCTGGCAACCTCCTCCCCCCCAGGCTGAATTACTCACATTTCCTTGATAATTCCAGGCCTATTTCACCTCCCTGCTGTCTCAAGTGTAGTATCCTCTGCAAGAAATGGCCTTCTACCCTCAGCCCCTTCTCTAAGAAAATCTCCACCCATTCTCTAAACCTCCTTTGGGAAAGCTTCTTGAACTGCCCCGCCCCTTGGCTGGTTGAATGGCCCCTCCATTCCTCACGCCCACCCACTCCCCTAATCACCCTGCATCGCCACTGGTCCTCCTCTTTAAGGGCTGGGCTGGGTCTGCAGCCCCACCCTGGCGCATGGCGTGGCCCACAGCCGTCAGTGAGTGTGAATGGTTGGTCCTGAAGGCAGGACCCAGCCCAGCCATGGGTTAAAGTGGGAGTCCAAGAAGGGGCTGGGGCTCTGACGGCCTCCCCCGACTGATTTCTTACCGGCCAGGGCTGTCTTGAGCCTTATCTGATTAGGGTTAAGTTGACAAGCAAGCAGATGAGACACTGGCAAAGACTCCTGGGTTACTCAGTAACCCTGCTCTCTTTAAGAGTCCCACTGTTTTCCCCTTGCATGCAGAACCAAGCCCTCTTCTTTCTTGGGCGCTGCTGCCATGAACACCTTCCTGCTCTCTGCACTGTGCCTCCTTGGGGCCTGGGCCGCCCTAGCAGGGGGAGTCACTGTGAAGGTAAATTCTCTGTCCCTACTGTGGCCCAGCTGGCTCTCTATGTCCAGGGCCCAGGGCCTGTCCCCTGATAGAGCACCCCTCTGGGGACGGAGTGGGGGCTATGTCTAAGGCTTGACTCTTCCCCAGGAACCCCCTTCTCAGTCCTGCCTCTTACGCCTTCCTCTTCAAACTTGGAGAAAGAACATCAGGTAGAGAAAAGAGAAACAGTTTGGGAAAGGCAGGTGATTAGCCAATTTACAGAGGGCCTGCCATGACCAGGTTCCTCCAGTATGTCACCGTGATGCCAGGATCACCGTGGCAAGAGGGATTATTAGTCTCAGTTTTCAGAGGCGTCACATAGAGCCTCAGAGAGATTCTGTAACTGGGCATGCGCACATGGTTGGGAAGGGAAGGAGCTTGATTCAGTTCCAGACCTTCCTCCTCAGCCAAAGCCCTGACCTGGGTCTCAGGAATCACCTGGACAGCCTGGAGGTCCTGACGGAAGGGTGTGCCCATCTGTGTGGATGCCGGCCGTAGGCCAGCCTGGTACTCATCGGGGGCCCCATTCTATCACAGCCAGGCCCCGGGAGGCCTTTTACTGCTTCTCAAACATCAGCCAGGCAGCAGGCTGGAGCCGGGGGCCAGGGGATCAGCCCACACTGCTCTCAGGCAGGGGTGAAGACAACTGGGGCACAGCCACGTGGATTCAGGATGCCTGAGCCTTGGTCCCAGCTCTGTGCCTCTCCCTAAAAATCAGCACAGTGGCTCCCACTAATAGGTACCTATTGTGTCCCTGCTGCTTCGCATCTGTCTTCTCCATTCCTCATGTGCAGACCCTAGGATCCCAGAGTGTAATGACCCGTCCATGGTGGCAGAGCAAAACCAGGATTCAAGCCCAGTGTCTGGCTCTGAGCTCTGACCACCTTATATTGCCCCGCAGTGGAGCACCTGGCTCCCGTGTGCCGCAAACACTGTTTGAGTGTGAGCACTGGGGCTGGAGAGGGGGCGGTCCTCGGGGAAGCGGCCAGGGAGCAGGCTGTAGCCTGGCCTCACACCCTGAACATGTCTCTCTCAGGATGGAGAGTTCTCCTTTTCTCTGGAGTCAGTGAAGAAGCTCAAGGACCTCCAGCAGCTCCAGGAGCCTAGGAGGTCTAGAAATACTGGTGGATCCCTCGTTCCCATCCTCTGTAGCTCCCTGAGGCTTCCGAAGAACTCAAGCCTCTCTGCAAGGAGCCCAATGCCCAGGAGATTCTGGAGAGGCTCGGTGAGTAACCCCCTCTCTGAAGGGCGGGGCCCAGGAATTGGTGGCACTTGAAGGAGAGGTGTGTTCTGATTGGTGGGATTCCGAGGATGAGCTCTGCTCTGATTGTGGGTCTGTTAAGCTCTCTGCTGTGTGTCCTGGTTTGTCTGGTCTCGGCTGTAACGCCTTTCTGGGTAGGCTCTCCGCCCTGATTGGCTGGCTTGCAGTACTTGTGTCCTGGTTTGGGGTGGGAAGTGCCGCTGGTCCGAGAGGACAGGCCTGGGTTTCTCCTGGGTAGCGGATGTTCAAACTCTGGCTCAAGGGAGGGCGGGAGCTTTGGGCAGAGGAAGCTGCTCTCACGGGGCCCCGTTTCTCCTGTCCAGAGGCCATCGCCGAGGATCCGAGCACGTGTGAGATCTGTGCCTACGCTGCCTGTGCTGGATGCTAGGACGGCGGGTGCTCGCTACCTTCTGTCCCTCCCCCGCAGGCCGCTCCCCTCCTCGCAGCTCCACCTACCCAGAATGGAGGAGTGACGACAGGGCAGCCTGGGGAGGCCCAGCCCCTGCCCGCATCCGAGCTGCCGGTGCTTTCCAAGATCCACCCCCACCCGCGGTTAATAAACCAGATTCCAGAGTCCTCCTGGTGTTGCTTTCATTCCTTCTTTCATCCCACTTTATGAATGCCTACCCTGCCCTCGCCAGCTCAGGGTTTAGTGTGCTAAGTGCAAGAACCCTGCTCTTCCTGCTAAGCCAGCATCGGTACTGCCCCCCACTCACAGACACCGAGGAGACTTGAATCCAACGACCACCAATGGAGGAGGTGGAACTTCTGCTTTTCCTTCATGATCCCTAAGCCACATGTGAGCTCCTGTGCTGGTTTGGATGACCAACACAAGCACTGAGGGGCTATGAGATCAGCCCCTGGCTGGAGAGTGTTCAAGGGGCCTCAGAATCTGGCCCCGTCCTGACCACTTCAGCAATGCCTCCTGCCCTCCCCCCAGGGCCCACACCCCAAGCCATAGTTCTCACTATGTCCTCTGCTCCCCTCACCCCTGCTCACCCCTGATCTCTTGGGAGATCTCTCCTCCCAAGGTTGCAGGGGTGCTTGATGAGATGGGTGGTGGGGTAGAATTGTTTAATGCTCCTACTCTGGAGCCAAACTCTCTGGGTGTCAGTCCAGGCACTGCTTGTTACCAGCTGTGTGACTTTGGGCAGCTTACTTAGCCTGTTCTCTCCCCTACTTCACAGGGGTGAGTGAAGATTAAATGAGGTAATACAGGGAAAACTCTTAGCGCCCCACCGGGCCCAGTGTGAGTGAGCACTGTGCTGTTGCTATTATTATTATTATTATTTCTGTCTAGATGGCTCTGCCTTGTGCCAGGCACATAGCAGGTGGTCACTCAGTGGCAGTTCCCATTATTGCCTCCTTCCCAGGCAGGTGGGAGACGAGGCCAGGTGGTGAGTGGGCTCAGTTTAGACTTGCGGGTTGGTACTAGGGAGGCACAGAAGGGTAAGGGGCACTGTTGGAGCAGCACTGCAGTGTTCCTCTGGCTTGGTGGGCATGGAGAGCCTGCAGGATGCAGGGCAGGGAGGAAGCTCTGGCCTCGCGGGGGAGAGAGGATGGGACAGGGAGGGAGGCAGTGATGATAGAGGGATGGGAGGGGCCCAGAGAGACGCAGGAGGCATTGCAAAGGCCCCTAGCCAGACTTGCTGTGGGGGGAGGACGGGAAGGAGCCAGAGCTCCGAGGGGTGTGGCCTGGGAGGCTGGGAGGTTACAGGACGATTGAGCACAACTGGGCAGACAGGAGGAGCAGCTGGTCTGGGGGAATCCACCATGGCCTTGGCCCTGGGAGCTGAGCTCAGAGGGCATGGCCCCTTTGTACCTGGCTTTTCTCCTCTCTGGCTGCCCGGGACAGAGGCCGGGGAGGAAGCCACCCTGTGGAAAGCCCTTCTCCCAGGAATTCCCAGTCTGTCTCTTGGCCTTTAGTAGAGCACTGAAGGCCCCTGGGGGAATGCAGTGGCTGCAGGACATCCTCCCTTGAGTGTCATTAGCTCCAGCTGGGGCCTGGAGTCACAGGGAGGCGGTAACATGATGGTTCAGAGTATAGACTCTGGCCCAGACTTCCTGGGAAGAAGCCTGCTTTGCCACTTTGCTGAACCTGTGACCCTGGACTAATTAGTTCTCTCTGTACCTGGGTCTCCTCATTCGTAAAGGTAATATGAATAGTACCTGCTTCACTGAACTGTTGTGAGGACTCGGTGAGTTAATACCTACAAAGAGTTTAAAACAGTACCTAGGGTATAGCAAATGCTCAAAAGATGCTGGTATTATTAATATTCCTTAGGGCCACCAGGATGGAGAGAGGGAAGGAAGGCCTTCCATATGGAGCTGGCCAGGCAGTCCTGGGGAGCCCCAGAAGGAGGGTAAAGGTGTACTCAGGCAGGCCCGGGGGCAGAATCAGCCCCGAAGGGGCACCACGTGGTTCCTCCCTCCACCCCCTCCACCGCAGTCCCACCTACGGGAGGGAAGCCCCTGTCCTTTCCCCAGCCCCACCAGGAGCACAGAAGCTCTGGCTCTGCAGCTGGGCCAGGACTTGAGCTCAGCTTGGGAGGTCAGATGGATCTGGGTGCTCTGTGGCTCCCCAGCCCTGTGATCATGGGCGACTCATTTCCACCCAGAGCCTCACTCCTTTGATATGAAATAGAGCAACTCCTCAGGAGAAGGAAACCATGAAAATGCCTGACACAGGAGTCCAACCCACCCAGCTTCCTAGGCAGCTCTGCCTATGGCTCCTGGGGATGAACAAATGGACGTCTGACTCTGTGTGTAGGTGGGGAATCTTTATTCAGCAGCAGGGCTGCCTCAGGGGCCAAACTCTCCTCCAACCGTGGGTCCAACTGCTTTGTGCCAGATCCAGCTGCTCGGGCTCTGCAGGGTGGGGTGGGGGGCGGGAATGACCGTGGTGGCGGGGACCCCCAGAGCCTGGATGAGGGTGGGTGCTGTGAAGGCAGTGGGCTGTGGGGGGGGGCATGGTGTCCAGGGTGGGCTCAGGGCACCCAGGCCATCTTAGCTGCAGCCAGTACAGGCAACATTCACGCACAGCTCGCAGTCATCAGCAGCGATGGTCCCTGGGCAGAGGAGAAAACTGGTCAGCTGAACCTGAACCTGAAACATCTCCAAGGAGCCACTGACCAGGCAGCCAAAGAAGGCCTGCTTCTGAGAGGGTTTGAGGCAGGGGCCTGGCATCCTTCTCATAGATTAAGAGCAAGAAAGTTTAGAAGAAGCGTGAGCAGCTTGGGCTCAAGTCCCAGGTTCTGTCCTCCTAGCAGTGCCTGGGCAAGTCACTTAAACTCTGTGCCTGAGTTTTCCTGCCTGCTCGACTGTGTCAGCCTGACAGAGGGGTTGTGAGGAGAGCTTGCAGGCAAAGAGATTGACCCAGGGCCTGGCACTTAGTAGGTGCTCAATAAATACTAGCTACTAGAGATTATCATACTAAGTGAAGTAAGTCAGAGAAAGACAAATACCCTATGCTATCACTCATGTGGAATCTCATTTAAAAAAGTTACAAATAAACTTATTCACAAAACAGAAACAGACTTAACAGATGTCGAAAACAAACTTGCGGTTACCAAATGGGAAGAGTGGAGGGGTGGGGGATAAATCAGGAGCTTGGGATGAACATACACACACTACTATATATAAGATAGATAACCAACAAGGACCTACTGTATAGCACAGGGAACTCTACTCAATATTCTGTGATAACCTATATGAGAAAAGAATCTAAAAAAGAATGAATAGATGTGTATGTATAACTGAATCACTTGGCTGTACACCTGAAACTAACACAATATTGTAAATCAATGATACTCCAATAAAATCAAAAGAAAAAAAGAAAAAATACTAGCCAGTTGCCGCATTCTCCTGGCCAGCTGTTTCATCCCTCACATTTCAGCTTAGATGTCACCCCGTCTTGGAAACATTTCAGATCCCGTTATGTAACAGGGAAGAGCCAAATCTGACTACGTGTTGGATCTGTTGTTTCTTTTACTTTATCCTTTTCTTTCCGCTGCTTTTGTTCACTAAAAGGATACCGTCTACACATAATGGCCTGCCTTGGGGAACCCTGCCCCTTTGCCTGAATGTTAAACCAAACTGCTATTGTTCAGGGAAGCATCCTGACCCTGTCCACCCTGTGGATGGCTGCAAGAAAGAAGAAATTAACACATCCCCTCCCAGAGGCTGGCCATTCCAAGGGACATTTGCAAAACTTATGGCCTTTTTACTTTACTTCCTCATCTCCTCCCCCTCTCTGTTCTATAAAAGAAACTGGCATCCAAACCCCGATAAGATGGTTTTCTGGAGACCTTAGTCTGCCATCATCTCGGTCTGCTGGCTTTCCAAATAAAGTTGTATTCCATGCCTCAACACCTCGTCTCTGATTTATTGGCCTGTCGTGCAGTTGGACTCAGTAACACTTATGCCACTGTGGACGTGAACCATCTCTCTCCTGTGTCCCCACTGTGCCTCACCCATCATCCCACTGCATTGCAATCATTTTTATGGGTCTGTTTCCTGTGTCCCTTTCCCCCCAATCTGTGTAGTCTTGGAGGTAGGCTGATCACCCCGTCCAGGCTGCCAGGGACTGAAGACGTTCCTGGCATGCCTGATTTCAGTGCCCCAACCAGGGAGGCCAGGGGCTTGAGTTTCTTGAATCTCCCTGTTCTCAGCCACTGGGCGTTTAACAGAAACCGCACGAGGTAGAGGAGCTAGGGTGTGGGGAGGAGAGAGAACGAGGGGCAGGAGGCTTGCCAGGGGTGGGGGGACTCACTCAAGGCCTGGAAAATGCTGTCCGCTTCCCCAGAGGCACAGATGGGCTGGAGGTCCAGTGGCAGGGCCGGGTAGTGGCACATGGAGGGCTGGGACCTCTGGGTTTTCAGGCCAGGACTGGGCACCCATTGCCCCTCCAGGTCATTCAGCTTCTTCACCGATTCCAGCTGGACCTGGAAGCCTTGGTACTGGAGGAAGAGAGAGAAGAGACGGGAGGGCATCAAAACCTGGGCAGGAAGGGGGTGGGGCACTGCCGGGAGACCAGGGTTCCCCGGGCCCCGCAGAGCTTCCGTGTTCTCACGGAGTGGGAACGTCAAGGTCACACTCGGAAGACTGCCTGCGTGGAAGGTGGGGCCTGGCACTTCACACCCCTGTGTCACAGGCTAACTGGGAGATGAGGTCGAGCAGGGCCGTGGAGCACGTTGGTTCAAGGCGTGGGCTTTGAAGACCAGGGGACTTCGCTTCAAATCCCAGCTCTTCCCGACTGGCTGACCATCTCTTCCCCACTCTGAGCCTCATCTGACAAATGGAGATAATCAAACTCCACTGCTTTCTGGTGCCTGGTACCCAGGGCACCCTCGATAACTGCCTGATTGCCCTTGAACTGACATGGCAAAATGATGGCAATGCCTAGTCTAGCCAGCTGGGCTCCAAAGCCAAGGCTGCAGGGGGAAGCTGACACCGCTCCCCAGGATTCCCTTATTCCTTCCCAAGGAGGCCCTGCCCAGAGTCAGGAATGAGCCACCCAGGAGCCCAGCGGGCAACCTGCCACACCCACAGGCAGGCCCTGTTTCCAGAAGACTCCTAGTCTCACAGCTGCCCTGGAAGGAGACCCAGATTCCCTGCTGTCTTCTCTCCGGGCCTTTGCATATGCTGTGCCCTCTGTCTGGAGCAGTCGGTGACCTCTGCACCCGGCTACCTCCTGCTCATCCTGCAATGTCAGCTCGAGTTACCAGCCAGGGCAACTTTTTCTGGTGACCCTCCGCCCTCCTCCCCATACATGGGTGAATACAGAGAGTTGTGGGAGCATCAAAGAAGTCTCCCTGCCCTCTGGGCTCTTCAAGGGCAGGGATCACGTCTTGTTCCACATCTGAACTCTGACTGAGAGGGGCATTTGAGGAGAGCGATGCTGAATGACCATAATTTATTGTTATTATCATCACCATCATAGCCACCATTGGCATCCCAGCTGCTCCCCCCAACCAGCTGTGTCCCTGGGCTGTGATTGGGTGTTGGGCTGAGCCCTGGGTCCTCAGCTCTCCTCAGTGAATTGCCCAGCATTCCCTCTCCATCCCAGCCTCTCACCATGGGGACCTTCAGGACAAACCTGGATGTAGACTGACTGTGCGCCCTGCAGCAGTACCAGGAAGACCACAGCAACCCCACACAGCAGCAGCCCTGACAGTGCCCTGGTAGCCATCTCGTTCCCTCTGTGTCTCGCCACCGTCTACCAGGCTCCCACCTGCTTCCTCAGCTGACAGCTCTTTATAGGCCAGGTTCCAGCTCCCTGGTCACTCATTAACTGGCCAGCCAGGGTGGGGCTGAACAGCTGGCTGGCATCCTGACAAGCCCAGAGCCCATTCCTGGGAAAGGGGTTGGGGATGATAGAGGTAAGGAGGCCCAGAGCACACCCGAGCACGATGCAGCGTTAAGCGCCTGCCTTGTGCACAAGACAGCGAGCGAGTGGGGTGAGAGGGAGGCCATTTCACAGACAGGGAAAGCGAGGCTCCAGAGGTAAAGTGTCTTGTCCCAGGTGACAGAGCTAGTCGTTAGCAGAGCAGCTCCTCAGGCATCTGACCCAGCTCAGCCTAGGGTTCTTTCTCAGGTCAAAAGGTGCAGACAGACAGGTTGGTCCAGGGCAAGGTGGGCAGATACAAGGCTGACCTCAGAGTTCTCCGTGCCCTCAGACCCATGTCTCTCCCACTCCCCTCTCCCCAGTTCTATTTAAGGACCATCCTGATCAGTCCCTGCCCAGGCCCTCAACCTGCCTCTGCCTGCCATTTCCCATGGTGATGGGTACACTCAGGCCAGATATTGTCCATCTCACCTGTCGATGCCTTTCAGAAGCCAATAGCCTACCCCAGTATGGAGGAAAGAGCACCTGCCTTGAAGACAGATTGACCTGGGTTCGAATCCTGATCCTGCCGCAGCCACGTGACCTTGGCAAGTCACATCGACTCTGAATGAGCCTTAGTTTTCTCTTCCATCAAATGGGCATAATGATAGAATCCACCACAAGAGGTTGCTGTGAGAGTGATGGGGCTGGGCCCACCTGAGCGCGTCCTCATCTGTGGGTAACTCGTGCTGTCACAGGTCCCTTAATTTCACAGTTGCCATTCGGGGCAGTGCATGACCTACGACCTCCGTGATTGAAGGTTGGGTCAGGGAGAAGTGGGCAAAGTCTGCAAGGGCGTCATCACCACTGCCAGCCCAGGCAGCTGTCAACAGCGTCCATCCCAGGGCTCTGCTCTGCCAGGCCTGGCGTGCGGTAGGTGCCCCGTGCATAACATTGAATTGAAGTCCAGATAGCCCATCTGTCTATTTCAGGACCACTCTCCAACCTGTGGCTAAAATCTGATGTCACTGTATTCCCTGAGGCTGATCCTCCTTGCACGAGCCTAATCCCATCTCGTGATTCTGCTGCTGCTTTCCACCTGCCTGAAATGCTCACCTCCTTCTTTCTTTTCTTGGGGGTGAAATGAAAAAAGCTTGAGTGAACTTTGGTATTTCCTTTGTCTTGCTTTGAATACGGACTTTGACCTTTACTCTTATGAGTATGAAGAATTTAATAGACTTTCTTACATGATTTCATATCTGTAAACTGAAATAACTGTCAGTAACAATAACTCTCTTTTCTCTAATGTACAGGTGCCATGCTGTTCTATGGGCCTAATCTCATTCAATCTGATGGGACAGTGTAATAATTGTCTTCATTTTACAGATGAAATTCATTTTATAGGCCCAACAAGTTCAAGCACTGTGTGAGCAGCAGGTTTTCTCTCTGGAATTCTTGCCTCTGCTCAGCTTATGGTAGAAGGAACACAGGCCTTGGATGTAAGGAGATCTGGGTTCAAACCCAGACTCCAGCACTTCTCACCTGTGTGACCTTGCGTGGCTTCTCCAAGCCTCCATTTCTTCATCAGTAAGTGGAGGAAATAATGGACAACCTCACAGTGGCTATTGTGAGGAAAAACTGGACAGTCCCATCCCAAAGGAGCCTGTGACTCTTCCTTTCCCCAGCACGTGCCTGGCCTGTGGGGACCATGTCGTGAGTGGTGGTTTCCCTGCCTCTCCTTCCCCATGCAGCCCTCCCTGAGAGGCCCCATCTCTGAACCTGCAGCTGGGACACTTCTGATCTTCGAATCCCCAGTCCTTGCTCTCTCCACCAAGCAAGCTCAGCCCCACTGGCCAGACACCAAGAGGCAAGGAACAAGCCTGTAGGTTTGGAGGTCCCAGTAGCCATGGTCTTCCCTTCTCTGTCTTTCAGCTCTGCCAGCCAGGGCCCATCATGTGTCACTCTTTTCCTGGGAACAAGGTGTGACTTCCCTGTCTGCCTAATCTGACTCAGATTCATATCTCAATGCTGCTCTTTCTAATCTCTTCACCAATGACCCACCATCCATCACGCCACAGAGGCACAGACACAAACCCTCGCCGCTGCCCCCATTCAGACAGTGTGTGTTGACGTTTCTCAGGGTGCTGGCTTCTTGAGGGACATGGGAAGTGACTGTCATGCCAGCCTCGACTCTGGTCTCTGTGTGGAAACCTCGAACACGGAGGAGAGTGGGTGGCAGTTTGCCTCTGTGTGTATTTGGGCCGCTCCTCTCTCCGCACTGGACTCCCTGCCCAGTGCCCACCGCCACAGTACCTCCCTGCCCCCAAACTGACCATTTCCCAGCAGCATTTGTCACACCTGACCACTCCATCTTTCTTGGAATAAAACACCTTCTCCACTTGGCTTCTGGGACACACGCTCTTCAGATTTTCTGCCAATTTCAGTGGCCCATCTTCTCAGTTTCCTTTGTTGTTTTTTAATTCTCTTCTTGACCTCTAGAGCTTAGAATGCCCCAGGGGCTCCAGGGTTCAGTCCTTGGACCACTTTCCTCTGTCTGTAGTCACCCCCTTGGAGATCTTATCCAGGCTCAAGGACTTTAGTGCCATCGGTACCCTGTTCACTCCCTAGCCTGATCTCTCCCCTCAGCTCCAGACTCATTTATCTACCCCCTCAGCATCTCCCAGAACAGGTGAGGGTGCTACCATTCGCTCAGTTGCTCAGGCCAAAAATCGGGGGGGTCATCCTTGATGCCTCCCTTTGTTTTGATTGCCAAATTCAATTCATTAGCAAATCCAGTTGGCTCTACCTTCAAAATATTTCTAGACTCCAACTATGTCTCATCATCTCCATTGCCACCGTCAAGGTCCAAGCTATCACCATGCATCATTGGTGTCGTGGATTCTTGCAACACCCTGGTATTAGTCAGGATTCTCCAGAGAAACAGAACCAATCCTGTTATATATTTATATGTATTCTATCTGTCTATCTATCTTCTATCTCTGTCTAGATTTATTATTTTATTAAATTTAATTAATTAATTATTTTAAAAGTTTTTATTGGAGTAGAGTTGATTTACAATTCTGTGTTAGTTTCAGTTGCACAGCGAAGTGAATCAGTTATACATATACATATATGCACTCTTTCTTAGATTCTTTTCCCATACAGGTCACTACAGGGTATTGAGAGGAGTTCCCTGTGCTATACAGTAGGTTCTCAGCAGTTATCTGTTTTATATACAGTAGTGTGTATATGTTAATCCCAATCTCCCTATTTATCCCTCCCGCCCCCTTACACCCCTGGTAACCATAAGTTTGTTTTCTACATCTGTGACTCTATTTCTGTTTTGTAGATAAGTTGTCTAGATTTATTTTAAAAGATTGGCTCATTCAATTGTTGGAGCTGGCGAGTTTGAAATCTGTAAGGCAGGTTGGCAGGCTGGAAATTCAGATGCAGTCTTGAGTCTGAATTTTGCAGGACAAGCCAGCAGGTGGGAAACTCAGGCAGGGTTTCCATGTTGCAACTTTGAGGCAAAATTCCTTCTTCTTCGGGAAACCTCAGTCTTTCTGAGGCCTTCAGCTGATTGAATGAAGCCCACATACATTATTCACTTAAACTCTACTGATTGTAAACATTAATCACATCTGAAAATATATCTTCACAACATCTAGACTGCTGGTTGACCAAACAACTGGGCACCACAACCTGGCCAAGAGAGGTCTCTAGACAGATCTCTCTGTATCCACTCTTGCCTGTCTTCAGGCCTCCAGGAGGCAGCCAGAGTGAGCCTGTTAAAATTTAAGTCAGACCATGTCTCTCCTCTGCTCAAACCCACTAACGGCTTCCCACTTTACTCAGGGTAAAATTCAAAGGCTTGCACTGGCCTTCCAGGTCCCTCTGGCTCCCCTCCACATCTCTGAGCTCATCTCTAAAAATTCTGCCCTTCACGCTCTGGGTTCCAGCCACACCAACTTCCTTGCTGTCACCCAAACTTGCCAAAAGTCGCTTACCTCGGGATTCTGCTCTTTACTCACGCACTTATATAACTCACCCCGTCACTTCTTCCAGGTCTCTGCTCAAATGCCACTTCCCCAAAGAGATCTTTCCCGACCATCCTACCTCAGAAAGCTTCCCCATCACTCCTGGTTCCCTTAACCTGCTTTCTTGTAGCACCTGTCATACACATATTTCACTTCTTGCATTTCTCTCACTACTAGAATGCAAGGAATTGGTCTATTTGGTTCTTCCCAAACAATATATGGCACATAATTTGTGCTTAATAAATACCTGATGAGTTCGATAAATGAATACGAGTTAAATGTTAACTCCACCAACCACTAGATGTTTGGTCTTGGAAAATGTCCTGCTTCTCTGAGCCTCATTCATCTTGTTTAGCATCTTCCTGCCATATGTAAGGGGCCTGGTGACTGTTCAAAAAATGTGAAGACATTTGTGAACTAGTGTTCCTAGTTGTGAAATCATTTGTTTATCAAGAAACAAAATCCTTTTTGTGTCGTATGTGCATAGCAAACTCTAGGGTATATAATAATTTAATTCACACATATTTATTGATGGCCTATTATGTTCCAAGCACCATTCTAGGCACAAGGGATACAGCAACCAACAAGACAGACAAAGCCACTGCCCACAGAGCAGTGCTGGTGGTTTGGAAATGGCGGGTGGGTGGGGGTGTCAGAATAGGGATGTTGAGAAGAAGTTGGATTCTAGACATTCGTTGAAGTCAGAGTCCACAGGATTCTCTGTTCCCTTGGATGTGGAGGGTAAATGGAGAGGAGTCAAGGACAACTCGACATTGTTCCACGTCAGATGGGGCTGTCACTTACTGAGATGGGAAGCAGGGATGAGCGATTAGGTGAGGGTCTGGAGAGTTCAGTGTGGTCATGTTGAGTTTGAGATGCCTACTTGACCTCTGAGTAGAGATATGGTATGGGCCACAGATATACATGTGTGGTCATCAAGGAGGATCTGATACTTAGAGTCTTGAAACTGGATTGAGAGAGTGACTGGTTGGAGAAGAGGCCAGTCCCAGGGCCGAGCTGTAACAGGGCCCTGCAGTATTTGGGGGTAAAGTAGAGCAGGAGGAACCAGCAAAGCCGATGGAGAAGGAGCAGGAGATGGGGCCCCAGAAGAGGGTTGTGTCTTCAAAGCCAAACGAAAAAAGTGTTTCAGGAACAACAGCATGCTCCCTGGGGTCAAACGCTGGGTTAGCTCTGGTAAAGTGAAAACAGAACTGCCCCTGGATTTAGCTACATGGAAGTGGCTGGTGACCCTGAGAGGATCAATTTCAGGAAAGTAGTGGATGTAAACCTGATTGGAGTGGGATCAAGAGAGAAGAGGAGGGCTTCCCTGGTGGCGTAGTGGTTGAGAGTCCGCCTGCTGATGCAGGGGACGTGGGTTCGTGCCCCGGTCTGGGAGGGTCCCACATGCCGCGGAGCGGCTGGGCCCGTGAGCCATGGCCGCTGAGTCTGCGCGTCCGGAGCCTGTGCTCCGCAACGGGAGAGGCCACGACAGTGAGAGGCCCGCGTACCGCAAAAAAAAGAGAGAGAGAGAAGAGGAGGACAGGAAACAGACGCAGTGAGAATGGAGGTCTGGCTCTAGAGCTAGAGAGCTTAACTTTCACTTTGAATTAAAGGGTAAAATGGAGAGATGACAAATTTAAAGAAAAATCGGTGTATTGGGTTGAACACATAAGCAGAGTCGACCTAGAAGACCCTGTATGGGGAGTTGTATAAACCAAAGCGTGGTGGTTTTCCAGCAGCTTCCCTAATGAAATTTTGGCCATTCCCTGAAGAAGTGGGTGACCTAGTGAATGGTTCTATTTTTGCTATGGCCAATGGGAGACTCAGAACCAAATTTGTACCCCAATATAAGTAACTACACTGAATCTCATTCAACCTATGACTTCCCTTTTGACTCATTTCCCCAGTCTACCCATATTGTACTGATCTTCACACACACACACACACACACACACACACACACACACAGCCCTTTCAGGTTTGTTTGTGTTCGCCCCAGCTGCAATTGTCTTTATGGACTGGGGTTTGGGAGCAGTGTTTAAACACAAATAAGTGGATCAGGGCTGTCCCCTGGTGTCAGGCAGGGAGCACTGCATGCAGAGAGATCCGAGCTGCCCTTGTCCTTAAGGCATCCTTCTCTGAGCCACCCCTTGAGAGTTAATGGATGAGGAGACACATACTCTCTGATTTGAGGGGCAGTGGAAAGCCTCTGTCCCCATGTCTCCTCCCAGGGGTGGAGGGTCCTGCCAATGTGATTGTGACAGTCTCCATAAGGGGAAGCGCATGAGGTCATTAGGGAAAAGCCCCTGCTTGCTGGCTGGTGTCTGAGTCCTGTGGTCTCCAGGTAGTGGATGCTGAGGTAAACAAGAAGACTGCAGTGGCGAGGGGAGGGAGGAGAAATTGCAGGCCACAGGTGGGACATGGCACTGAAACTGGGGCTTGGGAGCGGCTAAGGGGCAGCCCGAGGCAGTGGGGAACCACAGCGAGGGTGGGACACTTGGGCCTCCAGGGTCTGGTATTGCCTGAGCTGCGCTGCTCCCTTGGGAGGAGATGGCGTGCCTCTGACCTTGGCTTTTGTTGGTGTGTTTCTGCCTTCCTCCCCCTGTGGTCAAAGGTGTGTGAGCACGTGTGTGCATGCCTGCCTGCTGTGAGTACGTGTATATATGTGTGCACTTTGTGTCTATAGGTGAGTGTGTGTGTGCACGTGTGGTAGGTGAGTGCGTGTGTGTACGTGTGCATGTGTGTGTGAGAGCATGTGAACACGGGTAGGCTGTCTGCGTCTGTGTGGGCATCTGCACGTGTGAGTGTGGGTGGTGTGTGAATAAGTATGTGTAAGCGTGTGTAGGCATGTGCGTGTGGCATGTGCGTGTTTATGTCTGCATGAGTGTGTAAGCGGGGGAGTGCGAGTGTGTGCCGGGTGCTGGAAGGGAGGCCTCTGTCTCCTGGTTGTGGACAGGGACCGGGTGGCCGCCAGGGTCCCTCTGAAGCAGGACTGGGCCTGGGCGCGGGGGCTCAGGACTGGGAGGGTGGAGGCCGGGCCTGGGGGAGCAGCCTTCGCGCAGCTGCCTGGAAGCTGGGGGATTAACGGAGGACCCGGGAAGGCGTCCAGCCCAGGGCAGCCGGATCCAGATGTTCTCGCTTCTTCAACTCCCCCAGCACCCTCCAGCAGCCGCCCGGATGCTGTGGTTTTGGAGTCAGGCAGAGCAGAGGTCACACTGCTGTGGGCTCTCGAGCAAATCATTCCCTTCACTGTGTCAGTTCTCTCGATGGTGACATGGAAACAGCACACTGTGGCGGCGGAAGCGGGGTGACGAGGGCACAGCAATGCCAGCGAGTGTTCACTGGGGACAGACGATGAGCCGGCCCTGATCTAAGGGCTTTACAAGCGCAAGCACATGGCTTCTTCACATCCCCCTCAGTGGTAGAAAGCGTTCCTTTTCCAGAGACCACCGGGGCAAGGGAGGTTTCTAACTCTCCTGAGGACACACAGCTTGTAAGTGGCAGAGCTCCCGACCTGGCGTTCTAAGCGCCATATGCCTGGCCTGTATGAGCCGCAAGTGGGTATAAGGCAGCCCTCGCCGTGCTGGGCACTTCGTAGGCCCTCAATGGCTGCCCCCTCGTCCCCTCTACCCTCTGTCCCTCCTAGGAGTTAAAGGCAACAGTTGAGGGAGAGGGGGAGTCCTCTTCACATCCCCCATGAATGCTACCTCTCAGAAGTTCTGGGAGTCCTGGAATTTGCCAAAGAAATGACCTGGATGTTGGTTCATGTGTCCCCACCACTGGCAATGCGACAGTAACAGCAACATACTGCTACAGATGCATATACATAATGGTTAGATGCAGTCCTTCATTCGGCCAACATTTATTGAGCTTCAGTTCTTTGCTGGGCACCAGGGCTCAGAAATGGATAAGACAGTCCCTGCCCTCAAAGGGCTCATGGTCCACGAGGACAGGTGAGGTCAATGCTGTGTGACAGACATGGGGCGTGGGGAAACTCAGGAGGTGCCAGGAACCCCGAAGAGGTCCCACCTGCCTCCGGCGCGGAAGCGGGGGCCCTTCCAGCCGTTTGCTTACATCTCATGCCCGGAATGCTCCTGCAGCCCTCTCCCATGTCCTGCCTCAGCACACTTCTTCCAGGAAGCCAGCCCAGACCACAATCCTTCCTCTTCTTGGGAACTTCCGCAGCCCTTATGCCCCCTCCATGGAACCCAGCCCCTGCTACCTTAATTGTTTCCGGTTTGGGTGCAAGAGACCCGTCTCCACAGTTAGGCTGCATCCCCTCCAGGACACAGCCTCCATCTCACATTCCTGAGAGATCCCAGTGCCCAGGTGGTCCCACACAAGCCCAGGACACACCATCCTTACCGATGCTCCAGCTGGGGGTTCTTTGTTTGCAGCCCATGGGCTGAGCTGCTAAGGAAATCCTAACTGCTGAGTCAGGGACCCCCGCTTTGCCAAGCAGGATTGAGTTTCATTAAGTGGGGATGAAATACAAATTCCCCACAGCATTCATGGGATTGATGTCCAAGGTGCAGCTGCCATTTATGTTTTGAAATTTGCAGTTGGGGATCATTGTGAAACTTGATTGCTCTGTCTTGGGGACTTCTTAAAGTCCAACTCCCACAATAAGGCCAATCAGACTCAGCCATCAAATGTCAAATAGGAACTAATGAACCATTCACAGGCTGGGGAGAGAAATCAGGCAATCTCTTATTTCAGGATTATCCCTTCCGAATATTGACTCTGAGCTGTAAGCAGAATTTGCTGTAATTGTGTCCTCCTCACGGGTGTGGAGGATCATTGGCATTCGCTTCGTGTCTCGGCTTTCCAGAGAGAGGCTTGACAAGCCAACACGCCGCTTTCTGGAGGCACGTGCCCCTGGGGTACCGTTCGACAGGGAGCGGGCAGGAGGTGCTGGGAGTCCTCCTGCCCCCCTGGCTGAGTCGGTTGAGCTCGATGTTGGCTGGGTGTCCCAAGTGCCTGTGTGGCAGCCTCTTTGTGGGAGAGGGCGGTCAGCATCGAAGGAGGGGGACACACTCACATAAGCTCCACTGGAAGCCCAGGTGTGGCTTCAGGAGGGTCACGGAGCCCAGGGACAAAGGAATGTGTCTGGTCTCTACTCCTTAATCTGTTGCATTGGGATCTGCAAAGGCTAGCACCTCGGCTGCCACCCTGTCGGCTGATGTCCAAGTACATATGCTGCTCTCTTGTGCCCCTTTGAAACATCTGGCTGGGTGAGTTGGGTTATAATAGAGGGTTTGCCATCACTTCGACCTGGGGCAGCACTATGATGCAGGAGGTGTTTACTCTCCTCTTGCTTCCTTTAGGAATTGAGGGTAGCACGGTGGTGAGTCATTCCCTGTGTCAGAGATGGCTGGCTGTCCATCAAAATTTCCTCTCCTCTCTCATACTACACAGTCCTGGATGGAAAGCAGCTACCTGGCCAGCGATGTGCAGCTAGGCTTGGTCACATAACTGGCTTTCATCACTGAAATGTGAGAAGAAACAATGAGGGCTACTTACAGTTCAAGGCTCTTAAGAGGCAGCGCACCTTCCCCATCCTGATTTCCCCCTTTTACTGATTGGTTTCAGATGGTGACAAGGTTCTACAGGATGGCAGTCACAAGAAGGAAAGAGCCAGGGTCCCTGAATCAACACGTTCAGGATAGGGGCCATGTAAATAGAGTGAATTTAATGGTTCATCCTTCCCTGTTGTCATGTGAACTTGGAGTACCTCCTGTAAAGGTGGAGTACGTTGGTTAAATCAATGGAATATATATATATATATATATATATATATATGTATATCCCATTGCTTTGGCCAATAAAATGAAGTAGAAGTGATGGTATGCCAGTTCCAAGCCCAAGTCTTAAGAAATCCTGCATGTTTCTGTCTATTTGTTTGCACCTTTTCCATCTCCATGTGAACATTTCTGACTGGTCTGCTGGAGAAGAGACCCATGGAGTGAGCCAAGACACCCCAGCTGTGTAGCCAAGGCCAGCCTAGACCAGCCTTCAACCAGCAACCCATGAGCTGGTTGAACGAGCTGGTGAACGTGCCCAGCAAGATCAGCAGTGCTATCTTGTCAAGCCCCATCTGCTTCCAGATGCCTGTGCAGTAAGCACTTACTGCTGTGTGCCACTGAAGTTTTGTGGTGTTTGTTACGTAGCATCAGGACACTAGATAATTGATACAGCAGTCTACCAACCAGGAATGAATCTATTTCTTGGACTCCGCTGTGAGTAAGAGAGAAACTTCTATTGTGATGGAAGGTTGTACGTTTTGGAGTTGATTTTTAATAGCAGTTTAACTTACCCTAATTAAAACAACCCACTACTTGCACGGCTTGCCCATCACTTCATGATGAAGGATCTGGAAAAATCTCTCCAGGTCCATCCAGCATATCTTTTCCTCTTTCTGCACACCAGTTGCGCTGGATTTCCCTCAAGTCCTTGAGTGCCCCAGGCAACTTCCAATATCATGACCTTATATTATGCATTTCCCTCTGCTTAGAACCCCACTCCTTGCCACCCAGCATAGCTAACTAACCCTCAGCTAAAATTCCCCACTTCCCCACTCCCCTCCCCAGCCAGCAAGTTTACTCTAATTCTCAGAGGAGGTTACTCCCCTGTTAAGGTGGTCTCAAATCCCTGTGCACGTCTTTGGTGCCTTTGAGACTCCCAGCCCAGGTACATCTTCTCCATCATGAGGTAGGACCCCATCTGGTGTGCTCATGGTGGGTCCCTCCCATCGGGCACACACCTGGCACATTGTACAGGCTCCATGAGTAGTTTTTGAATAAATGGGTTGGTGTAGGTAACATTTTCTGGACTAGGGTTACCAAGGCTTTTCAACAGAACACCTTTGAGCTTGTGAGGACATATGAGGGAACTGCCTCTCCGTCACAGGTGCTGTCTAGTTGTATGTTCATTTTTCTCTTAACCTTCCTTCCCAGCTCAGGCTCTTAAGTGGCCAGCCAGTGAGGTGGTGGGCTCTGTAGTTAGTCTGCCTGGGCCCAAATTCTGGCTCTGCTCCTTACCGAATGTGATCCCTCTGACAGGTTTCTTAATGTCTCCCTGTCTCAGTTTCCTCATCTATAAAATGGGGTTTATAAGAGTACCCATCTCATAAGGTTGCTCTGAGGAATAAATGAATTCATATGTGTAAAGCATATTCACAGAGCCTCACATATGGTGAAAGTTATAAAAGCATAAGTTATAATTATTCAAGGTCAGGGACTGTATTTTATTCATTTTTGTATCTCCCAAGTGCTTAAATCTATGCTGGCAAAAATAATGTGCTCAGTAAGTGCCTTTAAAGAAAAGAAATTCCAGAGGGCTTAGAAAAAAAGACTTCATTATTATTATTATCATTATTATTATCACTTTTTTTTTAGGCCGTGCCGAGCGGCTTGAGGAATCTTAGTTCCCTGACCAGGGATTGAACCCGGGGCTCCAGCAGTGAAAGTGCAGAGTCCTAACCACTGGAACACCAGGGTATTCCCTCATTATTTTTCTAGAGCAGGTTTACCACGAAATTAAGAGGAAGGTACAGATATTTCCAATACACCCCTGGCCCCACACATGCATGGCCTCCCCCATCATCAACAACACTCACCAGAATGTTACCTTTTTTTTTTAAACCAAGAATGAACCTACGTTGACACATTATGATCACCCAAAGTCTATTGTTTACCTTAGGGTTCACTCTTGGTGTTGTGTATTTGTGGGTCTGGACAAACGTATAATGACATCCACCCATCATTATGATACCACACAGAGCATCTTCACTGTGATTATTTTGTTTTGCTTTTTTCACCTCATCATGTCATGAGTTCATAGGGGATGGCTCCCAGCATCTCAGGCTCCTCTCCATCGGTCTCACAAAGCCTGCCTCTCTGGGGGGAGTGGGCCGGTGCTTCCCTTGAACCTGGGCACTTTTCTCCTTGGCTCCCTCCTATCCCAGCTCTTAGAGCACTTAATACACTCAACACATATGCTCCTTCTCTTGGCAAGAATCTTGTCCTTCACCTGTTTGTTTACAATAATGCCAGCAGCACACAGGGCCACTTCATAGACTCCTTCAGTTTTGCCGTGGTGACATTCATGCTGTTCCCTCTGGAACAGTGCTAGTCCCTAGATGTCGATATCACCTTCCTTGTAGGTTCACGTGTAGGTGGCCAAAGGAACAACTTCCTGTTTTCTAAAAGGCCTGGAGAATATACAGTGGGTGCTTCTCCTCTTTCTCTTTGTGTTAGTCATTTTGGCGAAATTACTGGAAGATGGTGGTTCCGGCTGAAAGGCCATAAATGCTTTTCAAATGAATGAATCAAAAAAAGCCTCAGAAATAGTATTGGGAAAAAAAGATCAAAACGTATAAGCTGATATGCCTGTTCAACAAGGTCCTACTATATAGCACAGGGAACTAAATTCAATATCTTGTGATAAACCATAATGGAAAAGAATCTGAAAATGAACATATATATATATATATATATATATATATATATATATATATATGTGTGTATGTATAACTGAATGACTTTGCTGACAGCAGAAATTAACACAACACTATAAATCAACTAGACTTCAATAAAGTAAATTAAAAAAAAAAGAAATAGCTGTTCAAGTCGAGTCGGCTCCTAGTTCACATATGGCTCAAATCAGCAATCAGGGAAGAGTATTCTCGTGGTGCTTTACTACATCTTATTTGGACCCCAATGGCACCCCCAACTTGGTCCCTGCCTTGCTTCCCTTGAAGACTTGCCACTACTGGGATCCTGAAGAAGTGGCCCAGGAATGACAGCGATGCTGAAAATTTTCAAGCATCATTGACTAGTCTGAGGTGATACACTTGATGGGGCAGAGTTCATCGATACGTGTTTTGACCTGTTTATTTAAAAATTCACTGTGTTGAAAGTAGGCGTAGAGGGAACTTACCTCAACATAATAAAGGCCATATATGACAAACCCACAGCCAACATCGTTCTCAATAGTGAAAAACTGAAACCATTTCCACTAAGATCAGGAACAAGACAAGGTTGCCCACTCTCACTGCTATTATTCAACATAGTTTTGGAAGTTTTAGCCACAGCAATCAGAGAAGAAAAGGAAATAAACGGAATCCAAATCAGAAAAGAAGAAGTAAAGCTGTCACTGTTTGCAGATGACATGATACTATACATAGAGAATCCTAAAGATGCTACCAGAAAACTACTAGAGCTAGTCAATGAATTTGGTAAAGTAGCAGGATACAAAATTCATGCACAGAAATCTCTTGCATTCCTATACACTAATGATGAAAAATATGAAATTAAGAAAACACTCCCATTTACCATTGCAACAAAAAGAATAAAATACCTAGGAATAAACTTACCTAAGTAGACAAAAGACCTGTATGCAGAAAATTATAAGACAATGATGAAAGAAATTAAAGATGATACAAATAGATGGAGAGATATACAATGTTCTTGGATTAGAAGAACCAACATTGTGAAAATGACTCTACTACCCAAAGCAATCTACAGATTTAATGCAATCCTTATCAAACTACCACTGGCATTTTTCACAGAACTAGAACAAAAAATTCCACACTTTGTATGGAAACACAAAAGACCCTGAACAGACAAAGCAATCTTGAGAAAGAACAACAGAGCTGGAGGAATCAGGCTTCCTGACTTCAGACTATACTACAAAGCTACAGTAATCAAGACAGTATGGTACTTGCACAAAAACAGAAATATAGATCAATGGAACAGGATAGAAAGCCCAGAGATAAACCCACACACATATGGTCACCTTATCTTTGATAAAGGAGGCAAGAATATACAATGGAGAAAAGACAGCCTCTACAATAAGTGGTGCTGGGAAAACTGGACAGCTACGTGTAAAAGAATGACATTAGAACACTCCCTAACACCATACACACAAAAAAACTCAAAATGGATTAAAGACCTAAATGTAAGGCCAGAAACTATCAAACTCTTAGAGGAAAACATAGGCAGAACACTCTATGACATAAATCACAGCAAGATCCTTTTTGACCCACCTCCTAGAGAAATGGAAATAAAAACAAAAATAAACAAGTGGGACCTAATAAAACTTAAAAGCTTTTGCACAGCAAAGGAAACCATAAACAGGATGAAAAGACTACCCTCAGAATGGGAGAAAATATTTGCAAATGAAGCAACTGGCAAAGGATTAATCTCCAAAATTTACAAGCAGCCCATGCAGCTCAATATCAAAAAAACAAACAACCCAATCCAAAAATGGGCAGAAGACCTAAATAGACATTTCTCCAAAGAAGATATACAGACTGCCAACAAACACATGAAAGAATGCTCAACATCACTAATCATTAGAGAAATGAAAATCAAAACTACAATGCGATATCATCTCACACCAGTCAGAATGGCCATCATCAAAAAATCTACAAACAGTAAATGCTGGAGAGGGTGTGGAGAAAAGGGAACTCTCATACACTCTTGGTAGGAATATAAATCGATACAGCCACTATGGAGAACAGTATGGAGGTTCCTTAAAAAAGTAAAAATAGAACTACCATACGACCCAGCAATCCCACTACTGGGCATATACCCTGAGAAAACCATAATTCAAAAAGAGTCATGTACCACAATGTTCATTGCAGCTCTATTTACAATAGCCAGGACATGGAAGCAACCTAAGTGTCCATCATCAGATGAATGGATAAAGAAGATGTGGCACATATATACAATGGAATATTACTCAGCCATAAAAAGAAATGAAATTGATTATTTGTAGAGAGGTGGATGGACGTAGAGTCTGTCATACAGAGTGAAGTAAGTCAGAAAGAGAAAAACAAATACCATATGCTAACACATATATATGGAATCTAAAAGAAAATGGTCATGAAGAACCTAGGGGCAAGACAGGAATAAAGACGGAGACTTACTAGAAGATGGACTTGAGGACATGGGGAGGGGGAAGGGTAAGCTGGGACAAAGTGAAAGAATTGTAGTGTATATATGGACATATATACACAACCAAATGTAAAATAGATAGCTAGTGGGAAGCAATCGCATAGCACAGGGAGATCAGCTCCGTGCTTTGTGACCACCTAGAGGGGTGGGATAGGGAGGGTGAGAGGGAGGGAGACGCAAGAGGGAAGAGATATGGGGATATATGTATAACTGATTCACTTTGTTATAAAGCAGAAACTAACACACCATTGTAAAGCAATTATACTCCAATAAAAACGTTAAAAAAAAAATGCATGGTGTTACTGAAACATACATCCCCAAATTGTCCCAGTTCCTCTTTCACCGTTATTTGGAAGAAGACTTGGCAGCAAAGCTGGATGTTGGGACCTTTCTGGAAATCGTTGCCATCACATCGTCTGTCAGCAGCGACTGGCTACTTACTTTGTGCAGGCAGTTGTCAGTCCTTTAATCCTCTCAACACCTCTGTGAGGGAGGCACCCCCACTTTAGAGATGGAGAAACTGAGGCTCTGGGAGATAAAGTCAGGTGCCAAGGTGGCACAGGAGGAACTGGTACAGCTAGGATCCAACTCCAGAGCATGGTGTGGGGCAGGCATGGTCTCTCCTGTGGACCACAGGTGTAGTATTGAATGGCTTGGCAAATGCTGCCCTAGAAATCCTAGTCTGCGACAGCCCATTATTTCAAAAACATTGGTTGAGTGTCTTCACTGTGTGAGGAGGCTGCAGGGGAGCAGGAAGGGTGTCTAACAGTTGGAGCTGGAGAAGGGAAAGGCCTCCTGGGAGGCAGGGAGCTTCCTCTCATCTGAGCAGGGCCAAAGGTGCTCGTGGGGAGTTTGTGTCAGCAAAAGGCTGACCTGGTGACCCCGAGAGTTCCTTCCATTCTTGAGCCTATGGGCCTGTGTCTGACTTGTATCCAAGTGGCCCTTGAAGTGGTACCGTTTCTGCTCTAGAAAGGAGCCACGTCTAGAAGGGGCATCCATAAGGGCAGGCTCCCCAACCTGAAATGGTTCTGGAGCTGGTCCACTGTGCTGCCAGCAAGGCCAGCAGCAGAAAACCCCTGTGACTTTAGGCCCACTATACTCATAGGTAAGGAGTCCTTCAGTTAATAGCATGGGTTTGGGGCCCAACAGACCTAAGCTCGAATTTTAGCTCAGCTACTCCCAAACCGGGCTTGGTCTTAGTTTCCTTGTGTGTAAAATGGGGATGACTATTGTACTTTCTTCTTTGCTTTGCTATGATGGGTAAATGAGTAATGCATTTAGCCCAAGACTGGCACAGAGATGAATGTTTACCAAAACAACCAGAACTGTCCAGGTATTTTGTCCCAAGGTGGTGTATCTGGCCTGCTTGGAAATCCTGAGTGCGAAGTAATAATACTAGATAACATTTATGTAGCACACACTAAATGCCAGACAGTGATTAGAGTTTTAGGTGTGTTAACTAATTTAAGTCCTCTGTCAACCTTATGAAGTGGGTATTATTATTATCTTCATTTCACAGAGAAGGAAACCGAGGAACAGAGAGGTCTGTCCTGGAAATCTCTTGGGAGGTTCCATATGGCTGTAGGCTGCTCAACAAGAGGGTGGTTTGGTATGAGATGAGAAAACCTATTCTTAACATCTAGGAGAGCAGTCTTAATGATACCCCCAACATCTGTGAGACCACCTCACAGTAAAGTGAGTTTTTTTTTTTTTTGCGGTACGCGGGCCTCTCACTGCTGCTGTGGCCTCTCCCGTTGTGGAGCACAGGCTCCGGACGCGCAGGCTCAGCAGCCATGGCTCACGGGCCCAGTCGCTCCGCGGCATGTGTGATTCTCCCGGACCGGGGCACAAACCCGTGTCCCCTGCATCGGCAGGCGGACTCTCAACCACTGCGCCACCAGGGAAGCCCGTGAGTCTTTTTTTAAGTTAAAAATTAAGAGCTCTTGTCCTTCGAAAGGCTCTGTTAAGAGAATGAAAAGACAAGCAGCAGACTTGGAGAAAATATTTGTAAATCCTATATATGTTAAAATATTTGAATCAGATTATATAAACAATTCTAAAAAAGCCATAATAAGAAAACAGCTCAATTTTTTACAATGAGCAAAAGATATGAACAGATACTTCAACAAAGAAGATAAATGAATGGCAAGTAAGCACATGAAAAAAATGTTTAACATCTGTTGTCATGGTTTTAGTGCAAATTAGAACCACATTAAGCTATTACTTTACACCCCCTAGAATAGCTAAAATTTAAAAAGACTGACTTCACTCAGATTGGCAATACTAAGTGTTGGCAAGGTTGTGGAACTCTCAAATACTGCTGGTGGGAATGTAAAATGGTACAACCACTTTGGAAAACAGTCTGGCAATTTCTCAAAAAGTTAAATTCACACCTACCTTATGATCCCAGCCATTGCTAGGTAACTACTCCTAGGTATTTATCCAAGAGAAATGGAAGGACATGTCCACGGGAAGACTTGTACCTGAAATGCTCACAGCAGCTTTAGTTGTAATAGCTCATCAAGTGATGGATAAATGACTTTGGTACATGCCTACAATGCAATACTGTTCAGCAAATGCTATTCAACGTGGATGAATCTCAAAATGGGCTGAGTGAAAAAAGCCCGGTAAAAAAACAAGTAGACCTCTATGATCCCATTTATATACAATTCTAGGAAATGCAAATGAGTCCATAATGATGGCAAGCAGATGAGTGGTTGCCTGGGGGTAAGGGGAGACGGGGGTGGGGGGGTGGGGGGTGGATTCCAGAGGGGCCTGAGGACACTTTAGGAGAGATGGACATATTTGCCATCTTGAGTCTGGTGGTGGTTTCACAGGTGTATACATTTGTCAAAACTTACCCAATTGTAAGCTTTAGATATCTTCAGGTTTTTTTTTTAATGTCAATTATACCTCAATAAAGCTGTTGAAAGTGAAATTCAGGTGTGACGAGGGAGGGGTTGGGGAGTTATTGGAGGCCCTGAGCGATTCAACTCAGGCTCCCTCTAGGTTGCTGCCTTTTAAAAAATTATTTTTTAAAATTAAATCTCCAGTAAAAGGCAGGCCCTGTACCGGGCACTTTCCCTTTGTTCTCGCAGGACCTGGGTAGAGCCTGTGCAAGCAGGTGTGCCCCGTAAAGGGCATGGGGTGGGGTGACTGCTCAGAGGATGCTCGGGGAGAGCTTGGGGAAATCCCTTCACAGCTCAGTCCAGTTTTCTGCTTTCCAAATGTGTAGTTTGGGCCCTTTTAGGAAGCGAGTTCTGTGGAGCCGTTACCAGTCAGGGTTCTTGGCCTTCCTTAATCAATAGAAATCGATAAGAGGCCAGACAAGAAATTCATGCAAGGCTTTATGAGAGCCCTTGCTGCAGCAGGGGGAGCGAAAACAAATAACACGTTCCCTCGCTTGCTCCCCAAGGCAGGGCGAACTGGTTGTTGATTTTTGGCTGCGTTGGGTCTTCATTGCTGCACACAGGCTTCCTCTTGTTGCGGTGAGTGGGGCTACTCTTTGTTGCAGTGGGTGGGCTTCTCATTGCAGTGGCTTCTCTTGTTGTGGAGCACGGGCTCTAGGTGTGCGAGCTTCAGTAGTTGTGGCACATGGGCTCAGTAGTTGTGGCTCGCAGGCTCTAGAGCGCAGGCTCAGTAGTTGTGGTGCATGGGCTTAGTTGCTCCGCAGCATGTGGGATCTTCCCGGACCAGGGCTCGAACCCGTGTCCCCTGCATTGGCAGGCAGATTCTTAACCACCACGCCACCAGGGAAGCCCCTGAGCTGGTTCTTTAGATGGGGTGAAGGTAGGGGCGGACCCAGTGGCTGGGCTGGAGGGATGGCTTAGGTGTTTTGCCCAGCCCCTGGTGGTGCTGAGTGCAGGGGGCATGCGCATCACCCTGTTTTGCTCCTGGCTCTTCTGAAGTGGGCGTTGGGTTTGGTCTTTTTGTATCTTATTGTCCATAATTTGCCCCAACTGTGAATGCACGTGGTTATTTTTAGTCCCTTGTAGTTTCTTTGTATTTTGTTGCTCAAGGTGACGTTTGTCCAGGTTCAAGCAATGCAGCAAAGAGTCCCAGAACCCAGGTGCCAGCCAGTCTCAGAGCTGTGTTCCTTAAACTTCCTTCTAAAACGATGGGGGTGGGGCTGGGGGCTGAAGGATCAGTGTGCTTCTGCGATGCCCTCAGTTGGCAGCACCAGCTTCCTGGCTCAGAGATAAGCCAGGGAAGTGGAGTGTTGGAGGAGGGCAGGGCCCTGGGTGTTTTCTCTGCCCCAGGCTGCATGCTCATCCTTTTCAAGCTCCCCTGGGGCTGTAGGGCTGTCTCATGCATATTCCCCACTCCTCTCCTGAGGAAGCTGGCGGACCAGGAAAGGCGGAGACAGTGCTTCTGTTCATGGTCTGGTGCTCTCGCCCTCCTTTCACAAACTCAAGTGAAGATTTTAAAGGTTGCTCAGAAATGGTTTGCAATGGAAATCACCCCTGGATCCCATCCCCAGAGTCTTGGGGTGTGTGTGTGTGTGTGTGTGTGTGTGTGTGTGTGTGTGTGTAGGATACAAACCCAAGGCAACTGGCTTGGCAGTCTGTTGGGAAGGACCTGCTGGACTGATGGATAAAGGCTGGCTCAGCTGGAGCTGAGGCTGAGTCTCAAAGAGGCACGGTTGGGCTTCCCTGGTGGCGCAGTTGTTGAGAGTCCGCCTGCCGATGCAGGGGACACGGGTTCGTGCCCCGGTCCGGGAAGATCTCACATGCCGCGGAGCGGCTGGGCCCGTGAGCCATGGCCGCTGAGCCTGCGCTTCCGGAGCCTGTGCTCTGCAACGGGAGAGGCCACAACAGTGAGAGGCCCGCGTACCACAAAAAAAAAAAAAAAAAAAAAAGAGGCACAGTTGCCAGTGCAGACAACAGAAGGAACAGGTTCCGGAAGCGGGAGGGAAAAGAGGGGACGACCAGTGAACGCATGCACACGTCCTAGAACACACACCTAGCCTTGGGCACTACTGACACCTTCTTTATTGTGAAGGGCTTTCCTGTGCCTTGTAGGATCTTTGGCAGCACCCTTGGCCTCCGCCCTAACCTCCCACCCCAGGAAAGTCATGACAGTCAAAACTGCCCCCAGCTGTTCCCTGGGGGAGAAATCACCTCTGGCCAAGAGCCACGGGACTAGCCACTTTGGATCTCAGTTGTATCACCTGTGAAATGGTCATACTTGACCTCCTGGAGGGGAGGAGACTGGACTAGACTTGCACTGTCCAATGCAGGGGCCACGAGTCACATGTGGCCTGAACACTTGCAACGTGGCTAGTCTGAATTGAGACGTGCTGTGCGTGTGAAATACAGGCTGGATTTTGAAGACTTAGTAGGATAAAAATGAGGTAACATATCTCACTAATAATTTTCATGTTGCTTACATATTCAAATGATAATATTTTGGACGCAGTGGACTAAATAAAATATATTATTAAAATTAATTTCACTAGTTCCTTTTTACTTTTTAAAATGTGGCTATAAGAAACTCTGAAATGACCCATGTGCCTCCACCACTTCTATTAGATGGTGTTGGTGTAGAGAAGGGACAAACATTAATCAAAGAATCACTCAGTTGGTGAGAGGGTACACTCACGAGGAAAGTGATGTGGCAGATGAAGGCATGGACTAGGGGATGCTCAGGGGTCAGGGAGGGCTCCCCTAAGGCAGTGATGATAGAGAGAAGATCTGCGGGAAGAGGAGGAGGGGGAAGGGGAGGAGGAAAAGTAATCCATGCAGAGGAATCAGCTAGTGCCAAGGCACTGTAGGGGGAGTGAGCCCTGTGCCCGAGACACAGCTAGCAGCCAGCACGGAGGAGTACAGGGCTGGACCACACAGGGCTCTGTGGGCTGGGTGAGGAGCTGGTCTCCATCCTAAAGGCAGTGGGAAGCCACGGAAGGGATTTTAAGCAGTGCGGTCATGCCATCTGATTTGTTTTTTAAAGAGCTCACTCTGTCTTTGATGTTTTATCTCCATCCCTAAGAAGTCACAGAGGGCTCTGGAATGGGACTGCTGGGTCCAGATCAGAGCTCTGTCACTCACTAACTCAGTAGTCGTGGGCAAGGAACTCAAACTCTCAGGGCCTCAGTTTCCACATCCGGGACATGGGTTGATGATAATAATAGCATTTACTTTATAGGGTTGTTGTGATGATTAAATAAGTTATCACGTGAAGACCGTGGTAGAACAGGGCTGGACACATAGTAACCACTCGGTGTTTTTCAATATTAACTTCCTGAGCAGGGAAGACTCCATCTTAGAAATCTTGACTTTCCTCATTCTGGGTGCATGTACAAATATGCCTTGTATTTTTATGTTTCTCTTTCCCTTGAGCCTTTTTCCTCTCCTAGGAGGAAATCCCAGCTCAGTTAGAATTTTTGCCTTCCGTTCCTGGTTTCTGACACATGGAGGCCCAGAGACCACAAAGGAAGGAGTTGAGCGGCAGTCGAGGGACGCAGGAAGAGAACGCCGCTCAGGGCCGTGATTTCAACTTCTCTCCAACAGCAGGATCCCTTACAGTTTCTCCCACTGTTGCTTCCTTTTAAAGTCAGTCTGAGAAAAAGGTGCTATCCCAGCAGGAAGGAAAAGAAAAATGAGCTTCCCTTGGCTCCTGACTGTTGGAGAGCCCCAGCTGCTGGGCCAAGGCGGGGAGAAGGTACAGCTTTCACAACTTTATGCACATATTTGGAAAAGTCCTTGATTGTTGAGTTCTCTGACCACATTCCAAGAACTCAGCAGCGCCTCCTCGGAGGGTGACCCCCGGGAGCCAAGACTGGTCTAGGGTATGTTGCAAATTGCCCAAGGGTTTATAGCAACTTTGGCGGCGTGACATGTATACAGAAGAGCTCAAAGTCTTGAAAATCCATCTGGGTACTGAGCTGGGTAAATAAAACCAAGTGCTTCTGCAGCTCTGCAAGTTAATTCAACCTGAAGGTTCTTAACAGTGCTCGGCCATGGGCCTGACCTGCCATCAGTGGACAGCTTTGGTGGCTATCCATTGAGTTTGTCCCCTGGGAGGAGAGTGTGCTTGATGCACACACTGAGGAAGGGAAGAGAGGCTCCTGTCAGCCACAACCCAGGGAGACTGGGACCCGTCCATCCATCTTCCTGTTCCCTACACAGTCAAGAGCTGAATTTGGTCCAGCTTTCTTAGAAACTTAGCTCACCCTGCGTTAAAGCTTGGGCACTTGATGCTTCAGGGCTCTCAGGGGATTCTGGATCAACTTCATTCTCTCTAAGGTAGAGCCTGGGAGTGGTATGATCCAGTATGTTCCTGCAGCTCCAGGCATCACATCCCCATATGACAGTTTCCCAAGCAGAAAGGAAGGGGCTATGGACAAACCTTCTCCTTGCTTGCTGTGGTGTAGTAAGAGATATATTTGTGTTTGTCTCTGGTTCCTGGTATAGAGCTCCTTAACACCCTGGTAATTTCCTGAGTGATGGGAGGTTAGGAACGTCTTTTATTCTAATATTTGGTCTTTGACCCTGGTTCTTGACATAAGACCTTCTAATACCCTTGGAATCTCCAGAGTGATGAATGTCTTTTTGAATGCTAAGGTGATGACTTGTGACTGAGGGCCCCTAGATAGCTTCAGAAGTCACCAGAAAGACCAAGCCATGATGAGAAACTTGGGACTTTCGGCCCCACCTCCCAACCTCTGGGGAGGGTGGGGGACTGGAGGTTGAGCTAGTCATTGATTATGCCTACATGATGAAGCTTCCATAAACATCCCTAAACTATGGAGTTTGGAGAGCTTCCGGGTTGGTGAACACATGGAGGTGCTGGGATGGTGCTGTGCCCAGAGATGGCATGGGAGTTCGACTCCCCTTCCCCATGTATTGTCCTATGGACGTCTTCGTCTGGCTGCTCAGATGAAGATGTCCATAGGACAATACATCCTCTGCAATATCCTTTATAATAAACAGTAAACATAAGTCAATGTTTCTCTAAGTTCTGTGAGATGTTCTAGCAAATTATTGACCCTGAAGGAGGGGGTGGTGAGAACTCCCCATTTGTAGCTGGTGGTTCAGAAGTACAGGGGACCACCTGGAATTTGAAACAGAGTCAGAAGTTGGGGGCTGTCTTGTGGGACTGAGTCCTTAACCCTGGGGTCCGTACTAACCCCTGGCATTTAGGGTCAGAATCAAGTTCAGTTGCAGGGTACCCAGTCAGTGCCCAATGAGAACTGGAGAACTGCTTGGTGTGGAAAATTCCACACATTTGGTATCAGAAGTGTTCTGAGAGCAGAGGAAAACATAGTTCTCTTTTACATGCTCTCTCATCACAGAAGAACTTTCCCCAGAGTCCCCAGCATACCTCTTCTTGTGTCTTGTTGGCCAGAACTGTGTCATGAGTCCACCCCCAGACCAGTCATGGTGTAGGGTTGCCGTGATTGGTTTTGACCAGCCATGACTCACGCCCTGGGGCCAGGCACACTGGGCTTGGTGTCGAGGAAGAAGTGGGCCGCTGCTGGGTAGGAAGTCTGTTGTCCTGCAGAGCCTTTATCATAAGAGCAATGGGGAGCCATTGTAGGGCTCTAAGTAAGAGGGCGACATGATCAGATTTTTGTTTTTAAAAGACACTCTGGCAGGACAGTAGAGAATAGGTTGAAAGGAGGCAAGAATAGAAGGGAGGAGATTAGTTCCAAGCTGTCCAAGCTTGTATAACATGAATAAAGTCAGATAGGATTTCATTCTATTTGCTATAAAGACTTTTTTTTTTTGCATTAATATGTTGCAGGAAAATGCTTTGAAGAACCTCTTGACATATTTTCCCTTCTTAGTAATTTACTTTTTGCTCCCTTGCTGTCCTTAAAGCTGGGCCAGGAGACCAAGCTCATTGTCCCAGGAGAGAGGAGGGAGGATACTACCTAGAACAAAGAAATCATCGCCAGCCGTAAATTTCAAACTAGACTTTCTAAATCCACAGACAGACAATAGTCTAGGATAGGAGTCAGCAGACTACGGCATTTGGACCAAATCTGGTGGCTGTTTCGGTGAAGCTTTATTGGAGCACAGCCATGCTCGTTTGTGTACAAATTGTCTATGGCTGCGTTGGCACTATAGTAGCAGAGCTGAGTAGTTGTGATCAGAACTATATGGCCTGTGAAGTCTGAAATATTTACCATCTGGTCCTTTATAGAAAAAAGTTTCTCAACCCTAGTCTAGAAAGGCAGACTTTGGAGAGAGGAGGCATTTTCTTGGAACTTCTGAAGCTGAATTTTTCATCTCAAGATCCAAAGCTTGGAAACTTACCGCAAAGTAGGAAGGACAAGGGTCTATTGTGAGGGAAGTGTTGGCCACACAGGACTAGGGAACGTCCCTCTCATGCTGAGGCAGGCAAGGCAGGATGGGCTTTAGATGTGACTGTCCTGGCTTCCCTTTAAGGTCAGAACTTCCAACTGCCCAAGGGCAGAGCTTGGGGAACTCCAAGGCATCAAGAAAAGCCTTGCATTTTCATGATGCGGCTCCAATGTGGTTCAGTGACAGCAAATCAAGGTGGCTGAAGGACCCCTTAGAAAGGTGCCTGAGACCAGGTGCCTCACCTGGTCTCCCACAAACTCTAGTCTCTGCTTGGACAACTATGACATTTCAGGAAGGCCTTGCCCGATTGCATGAAGTTAGCTCCCCGCTTTATATACTTACAAAGAACTCCAGACTTCCCCTTTTCAGAACATTCATTATATCTGTAATTATTCATCCAGTATCTACTTATCTGACCTGACCATTAATTCTACAAGGAAGGGACCGTAACTATTGATGGTTTTATCGTCATCATGTAACTCAATGATAACACTGAGTGAAGTGGTGAGCAATGAATGAATGAATGAATGAGCAAGTAACTCTAAAGACCACTCCCTAGCTTACCCCTGTCTCCTTTGTGTTTTACTGTCTAGTTGCTCTTGGCACCATCATTGAGAAAGGCAGGATCTCCATTTAAGAGAGGAGATGAGAAAACCATTAACTTTGTGGCTGCACTTGCATGTAGCACTCAGAAACCACAGAAGACCTCAGAGCTAAGATGTGCTCTTGACATTGAAGTGTCTACACTGACATATACCCATTCCTGGATGCTCCAACAGGCTGTTGCAGGTACCTGCAGGGAACAAAGATTTTTCTACTTCAGTTTCTAGGTTGGAGAAGTGAAACCAGCTGGCCACCGTTTAACTGAACCAATTAGCTTAAGGTGTAACCACTGCACAGATGTTCAGAAACAGTATGTTGCAGGGTGGATCATGTGGCAGAAGTGTCTTTAGCCAAAGAGAAGTGGGGTGGGGATGTGGCCAAATAATTCAAATAATGTTGTGCTTTTATGTATATATGTTAGGTTTCAATAACAAGTAAAAAAATGAAAAAAAGGAAAAGAAAATAGTTTTGACAATTTGCTTCCCAAATTAATAATAATAAAAGGCAACATTTGCTTTGTGTTCAACAAGGGCCAGATGCTTTGCTAAGCACTTGACATGCTTTTTCCTGTTTAATCCTGACAACAACCCTAGGAGGTATTCGTCATTCTTCATTCATTGCAAAACTATGTACTGGGCACCTCCTTGTGCCAGGCATTGCCCAGGCCCTGAGATACAGCAATAACAAGAAAGATGGGTCCCTGCCCTCACGGGGCTTACATTCCAGTGGATACGGATCACTATTAGCTCCAACTTGTAGTTTTAAAAGCTGAGGTTTTGGAAAGTCCAGTAATTTGCCCAAATCCTGTATCTAGGAATCGATCGGGCCAAGATTCAGTTCCAGCTATCTCTGACCCCCAAACTCCTAACCACTCGGCCATGCATTTTCTTCATGTTGATTCCCCCCAAAAGGTTGGACAGACAGTGCTCTACACCAGCTCAGGAGTTCTTCAGTACTTTGTAAGACAGACACATTCTTTTTATTGATTTATTTTTAAAGCATAAAATGTTTGTGTACTGAAAAGTGCAAGAGAGGATGGACTGAGGTGCTCCAACATTGTCTTGAAGACACCCCCAGCGTCAGCTTCTTTCTCTGGCAGGACTCTGCATAGCAGGCGCATGCTTGCAGGGATGGCCCTTGTGGCTGGCCATCCTGAGAGGGTTGGCATGCCTCTCTCCTGGGCTCCAGGAAACGTTGGGACAGTGCTCAGTTTGGGGCATGTGCCTTTCCCAGAAATGATCCCAAGGCCAAGGGTGTGGGTATTCTTTTTATAATCGTATTTTTTTTCTTTGAATATGCTATATATTCACATGGCACAAAGTTCAAGTAGTTAAAAAAAGGCTTACAATACAAAGGTGACCCTCCCACCCTGTTCCCCAATTTTCCTTCTTGGAGTTCCTTATTTTTCATGTGTGCGGTGGAGAAGATTCTAAGACAAAGGGAGTGCAGATATCATGGGGTGGCCATGCTTAATAGATAAAGAAATATGGAGGGACTTACCCTGAGGCTCCTACAACTGTGCTGCTAGGGTGTGCGGTGATCCTTAAATATTTCCCCAGTTTGGACTGAACCACCTTTCCATGAGCCACCTTCTTTCCATGAAGCCTGCATTCCAGAACCTCTGGGAAGCCAGGCCAATGACTGCCTTGTTTTCAAGTCTTTTTTGATTACTTACCCCAAGATATTTTTCGACAATAGGTGTCATTTACAACCCACACCCTAACTCTCAGGAAACAAATAGATTGGTGTTCTGGGCCACATTCTGGGTTCTTGTGATTTGGTTTACTGAGTGTCCACCTTGGAGGTGGTGCTCAGGCAAGAGTGTCCTCAAATGGGGAGAAGACTGAGGAATGGAGTGACCACTCTAAACCACTGTGTCCTCTAAGCTCCTGTGAGCAGCCAGTTCTCCTCTCTCAGTGCTTATTTCTCTTCAACAAATGACTTTTTAAAACACTGGAGTTCTCTGTTATCCAGTTTTTATTCAGGTAAGAGACATCTGAAATATTGAGCTATTGGTTTTAAGAAAAGCCAGGGTAGTCCTGGCCAGAGCAATTAGGCAAGAAAAAGAAATAAAAGGCATCCAGATTGGAAAGGAAGAAGTAAAAAGGTCACTCTTTGTGGATGGCATGATTTTATATATAGAAAGCTCTAAAGACTCCACCAAAAAATTTAGAAATAATAAATGAAATAGTAAAGTTGCAAAGTACAAAATTAACATATAAAAATCTGTTGTGTTTCTATAGGCTAACAGCGAGCTATCAGAAAGAGAAATTAAGAAAACAATCCCATTTACAATCACAACAAAAAGAATAAAATATCTAGGAATAAATGTAACAAAGGAGGTTCAGGACCTGTACCTTGAAAACCATAGGGCACTGATGAAAAAAATGGAAGAAGATAAACATGAATGGAAAGATATTCTGGGCTCATGGATTAGAAGAAATAACATTGTTAAAATGTCCATATTACCTAAAGCAATCTACAGATTCAATGAAATCCCTATCAAAATCCCAAGGACATTTTTCACAGAAATAGAACAAATAATTCTAAAATTTATAGGGAACCACAAAAGACCTTAAATAGTCAAAGCAATCTTGAGAAAAAAGAACAAAACTGGAGGTGTCACTCTCCCTGATTTCAAACTATATTACAAAGCCATAGTAATCAAAACAGCACGGTATTGGCAGAAAAGCTGATATATAGATCAATAGAACAGAATTGAGATCCCAGAAATAAACTCACACATATATGGATGACTAATATTCAATAATGGAGCAGAGAACATACAATGGAGAAAGGATAGTCTCTTCAATAAATGATTTTGAGAAAATTGGACAGTCATATGGAAAAAATAAAACTAGACCACTATCTCACACCGTACACAAAAATTAACTCAAAAGGGAGTAAAGACTTAAATGTAAGACCTGAAATCATAAAATTATTATAAGAAAACAGAGGCAGTATGCTCTTTGACATCAGTCTTAGCAATATCTTTCTAGATATGACTCCTCAGGTAAGGGAAACAAAAGTAAAAATAAACAAATGGGACTATATCAAACTAAAAAGCTTCTGCACAGCAAAGGAAACCACCAACAAGACAAAAAGACAACTTACTAAATTGGAGAAGGTATTTGTAAATGATACATCCAATAAGAGGTTAATATCCAAAATATATAAAGAACTCATACAACTCAACGACAACAACAAAAAACAACCTGATTAAAAAATGGGCAGAGGAGCTGAATAAACATTTTTCCAAAGAAGACGTACAGATGGCCAACAGGTACATGCAAAGATGTTCAACATCACTAATTATTAGGGAAATGTAAATCAAAATCACAATGAGAGATCACCTCAAGCCTGTTAGAATGGCTATTATCAGAAAGGCAAGAAATAACAAGTGTTGGAGAGGATGTGGAGAAAAGGGAAGTCTCATGCACTGTTGGTGGGAATGTAAATTGGTGCTGCCACTGAGGAGGGCAGTATGGAAATTCCTTAAAAAATTAAGAATAGAGCTACTATACAATCCAACTATTCTGCTTCTGGGAATTTATCCAGACTATGAAAACACTGATTTGAAAAGATACATGTACCCCTAGGTTCACTGAGGCATTGTTTACAACAGCCAAGATATGGAAGCAACCTAAGTGCCCATCAAGAAATGAATGAATAAAGAAGATGTGGCATATACATACAATGGAATACTACTCAGCCATAAAAGAGGTGAAATCTTGTCATTTGTGACAACATGGATGGACCTTGAGGATATTATGCTAAGTGAAATAAGTCAGACAAATACTATATGATTTCACTCATTTGTGGAATATAAAAAACAAACAAAATAAATGAACAATCCCCAAAAAAACCCCACTCAGGTAAATACAGAGAACAGTGTAGTGGTTACCAGAGGGGGAAGGGGCAGGGGGAGGGTAAAATGGGTAAAGGGGATCGACTGTATGGTGATGGATGGAAACTAAAGTTTTGGTGGTGAGCACACTGTGGGGTACATAGAAATAGAAATATAATGTTGTATACATGAAATTTATGTAATGTTATAAACCAATGTTACCTCAATTAAAAAAAATAAAGTAAAAACTGGAAAAAAGGGAAAAAAAAGCCAGGGTAATCAGTCCTCTGAATCTTATGTGATAGAAAATACAGATGGATTCTACTCACCAGCAATAAGCCATCTTTTAGGATTGAGTGGGCTTGTGTGCATTCCACAAACTCACTGATGGGGGTTGATTTACGTTACCGTCAGGCCATTTGGCAGGACAAAGCAATTATTATTTTCAGTATCTGCTGAACTTATCTCTTTCCTCTGTTCCAATAAGACCAAGAATATGTGTCGGAAATGGATATCCTTGACCATCCTTTTGAGATTATGCACAGTGTTTTAACTCCAGTGTATAATGAAATAAGAAATATTCAAGGTCATAAAGTTGGCATGCTGCTTTGTTTTATCTTTTACTTAAGTGGATGTTTTCCTTTGCAATGAAGTGTTCTGTGGCCAGTGAGTATTTGGCTCTGTTTCCATGCCCCTGTTGAATTCTCTAGACTCTTGCTAACTCAGACCCAATGTGAATAAATATATGTATATTGGCATTCTATGGGAACTGGGGTTACAACAAAAGCTGTCCATTTTCCTCTTGTGTCAATCCTCGAAACACTCTCTGAATTCTCTGCCTATGGCTGCAAGCTACTGGCAAAGGAGCATAGCGTTGGCCCATAGCAAGAGTGGATGACAGGTCAAACAGTGACCTATTCTGGCATTCACCAGGCAAGAACCAGTGTTTAAGATCAGAATTATTCAGAGACTGGCTGGAGATCTGGGGATCTCACAGGGTTGACTGAAGAGTGTTGGTAGTTATGGAAGATAAAATCCAATGTGCTGGGTTAAGAACTGAGGAATATAAAGATGACTGAAACATGGTCCCATGTTGAGCATCCTAGTTTCGGATGGGAGATAGACATTAACTTGAGAAATATTTATTGCACATCTACTATGTGCCAGGCATTATGGAAATAGAGACAATAAGATGGGGGAGGGGCCTATTCACTTGTAGCCCATAACTTGATGGGAAGACAGACACGTGAACAGAGAATTGTGATCTCAAATGAGAAGTGAATGCCAGGGACAGGAAGGATTAGAAATAGCCTCATGGAGGAGGTGACAGAAGCCCTGAAAATAAATAGGAATTTGTCAGGCACATGAGATGGGAAGGACATTGGGGTCAGGTGGCTGGGACAGCATAGAGCAGGAGAGTTTGGGGATAATAGTAACAATGATAACACTAGCAAACACTTATGTAGCCACATCTTCAGACTGTTCTTAGATTTTAGGTTTACTGGCTCACTTAATCCCCACAACAACCTTAGGTACAGATGAGACTGGGTCACTTAGCCATGATCAGTGTTTGTTAGTGGCAGAGCTGGGATTCAAACCCTGGCAGGCTGGCTGTGAGTTTGTACTCTTCGCCACCACACTGTGTCACCATGTAGCCTGAGCACACGACACAGAGGTGGAGGGAAGCCATGTAGACGAGATTGGCACATATGTTGGGGCTGGATGGTGGAGAGCTTTGTCTGCCCAGTGCCGGAGCTGAGACCTTACCCTATAGCAGAGGATTCTGCATAGGAGGGTTTGCAACCGGACCTGTACTTTGGAAAAAATCACCTTAGCAGCTGTGATGATGAACTAGGGCAGAAAGACCTAGAGGTTGGCTTAAGGCTACTGCAATTGCCCAGGTCAGATGGGTGAGGCCTTAAGGGCAGGAGCCATGGGCTGGAAAGGAGGGGTGAGATTTAAGAGCTACTTAAGGAGTAATGTGAACAGGATTAGAAGAGCAATTGCATATGGTGTGGTGGTGACAGGAGTTGTCAATGACTGAGGCTTATAACTTGGGCACCATTTGCAACTGCAAGCTCTGAATTGCTGCTCTGGGTTTGTGAAATATGGAGGTATGTTCCTCCATTGAGATGCTGCTACACCCCAGGCTGTCCCAGTTGTGGACCAGTCAGTTCCCTTCAGTGCCGCAGACACCAGGCTGCAGAAATAACAAAGAAGCGGAGATGTGAATGTAGCACAGAGGAATTACAGCACAGGACTGGCCGTGTCCTCGCATAGGGGGTCTAAAGCTCTTCCTACTTCAGAGTCTGCTAAACCCAGAATCCTCCTTCTCCAAGTTTTGGGGCCCCAGATTCCTGTTTATTCCCACCCAAGAAAGGAAACATTTAGTTTGCCTCATTGTAAATTCTGCACCCCAGGAATATTTCATGTTTGCTGGCAGTGCAGTTATCTCTTCAGTGTCTTAACCCCTCCTTCCAGGCTAATTTCTGGGCCTCACCTTTGCATCCTCAAGAGGCTCATTAAAGCATTTTCCCAAACAAAAGAACAGTCTTTCCCAAAGATGAATTTTGCTGCCACCACTAGAATGCAGAAACAGCTGCAGCACCTCTGAAAATTGCAGCGTTTTCATTCCTCCCGTAATATTTAAATATTGCAAAAAGGCCAAGAATGAAGACCATAAAATTTATCCAGCGTCTCATTGAACAAATATTTATTGAGGGAGAGTGTCCCACTTTGGTAATAGAAGGTCAATTCCCTTGCTAAAGACAGAGAGAAAAGCTGGACATATTAAAATTAGTCTGTTGTATCTGAGAGCTAAACCAGCTCTATTTTAAAAATTTTAATTAATTAATTTATTTTTGTACAGCAGGTTATTATCAGTTATCTATTTTGTATGTGTCAGTGTATATATGTCAATCCCAATCTCCAAATTCATCCCACCACCAACCCCGCCCACCGCCTTTCCCCCGGTGGTGTCCATATGTTTGGTCTCTACATCTGTGTCTCTATTTCTGCCTTGCAAACTGGTTCATCTGTACCGTTTTCTAGATTCCACATATATGTGTTAATATACGATATTTGTTTTTCTCTTTCTGACTTCAGTCTGTATGACAGTCTCTAGATCCATCCACATCTCTACAAATGACCCAATTTCGTTCCTTTTTATGGCTCAGTAATATTCCATTGTATATACGTACCACATCTTCTTTATCCATTCGTCTCTTGATGGGCATTTAGGTTACTTCCATGTCCTGGCTATTGTAAATAGTGCTGCAATGAACATTGGGGTACATGTGTCTTTTTGAATTATGGTTTTCTCTGGGTATATGCCCAGTAGTGGGATTTGCTGGGTCATATGATAATTCCATTTGTAGTTTTTTAAGGAACCTCCATACTGTTCTCCATAGTGGCTGTATCAATTTACATTCCCACCAACAGTGCAAGAGGGTTCTCTTTTCTCTACCCCCACTCCAGCATTTGTTGTTTGTGGATTTTCTAATGATGCCCATTCTAACCAGTGTGAAGTGATACCTCACTGTAGTTTTGATTTGCATTTCTCTAATAACTAGTGATGTTGAGCAGCTTTTCATGTGCTTCTTGGCCATCTGTATGTCTTCTTTGGAGAGATGTCTATTTAGGTCTTCTGCCCATTTTTTGATTGGGTTGTTTGTTTTTTTAATATTGAGCTGCATGGGCTGTTTATATATTTTGGAGATCAATCCTTTGTCCATTGATTCGTTTGCAAATATTCTCTCCCATTCTGAGGGCTGTCTTTTCAGCTTGTTTATGGTTTCCTTTGCTGTGCAAAAGCTTTTAAGTTTCATTAGGTCCCACTTGTTTATTTTTATTTCCATTTCTCTAGGAGGTGGATCAAAACACATCTCGCTGTGATTTATGTCAAAGAGTGTTCTTCCTGTGTTTTCCTCTAAGAGTTTTATAATGTCCGGTCTTACATTTAGGTCTTTAATCCATTTTGAGTTTATTTTTGTGTATGGTGTTAGGGAGTGTTCTAATTTCATTCTTTTACATGTAGCTGTCCAGTTTTCCCAGCACCACTTATTGAAGAGACTGTCTTTTCTCCAGTGTATATCCTTGCCTCCTTTGTCATAGGTTAGTTGACCATAGGTGTGTGGGTTTATCTCTGGGCTTTCTATCCTGATCCATTGATCTGTATTTCTGGTATTGTGCCGGTACAATATCGTCTAGATTACTGTAGCTTTATAGTATAGTCTGAAGTCAGAGAGTCCGATTCCTACAGCTCCATATTTTTTTCCCCCTCAAGATTGCTTTGGCTATTAGGGGTCTTTTGTGTCTCCATACAAATTTTAAGATTTTTTGTTCTAGTTCCATAAAAAATGCCATTGGTAATTTGATAGGAATTGCACTGAATCTGTAGATAGCTTTGGGTAGTATAGTCATTTCCACAATATTTTTCTTCCATCCAAAAACACGGTGTATCTCACCATCTCTTTGTGTCATCTTTGATTTCTTTCATCAGTGTCTTATAGTTTTCTGAGTATAGGTCTTCAACCTCCTTAGGTAGGTTTATTCCTACATATTTTATTCTTTTTGTTGCAATGGTGAATGGAATTGTTTCCTTAATTTCTCTTTCTGATCTTTTGTTGTTAGTGTATAGGAATGCAAGAGATTTCCATGCATTAATTTTGTATCCTGAAACTTTACCAAATTCATTGATTAGCTCTAGTAGTTTTCTGGTGGCATCTTTAGGATTATCTACGCATAGTATCATGTCATCTGCAAACAGTGACAGTTTTACTTCTTTCCCAATTTGGATTCCTTTTATTTCCTTTTCTTCTCTGATTGCCATAGCTAGGATTTCCAAAACTGTGTTGAATAATAGTGGCGAGAGTGGACATCCTTGTCTTGTTCCTGATCTTAGAGGTAATGCTTTCAGTTTTTCACCATTGAGAATGATGTTTGCTGTGGGTTTGTTGTATATGGCCATTATTATGTTGAGGTAGGTTCCTTCTATGCCCACTTTCTAGAGAGTTTTTTATCATAAATGACTGCTGAATTTTGTCAAAAGCTTTTTCTGTGTCTATGAGATGATCAAACGGTTTTTATTCTTCAGTTGGTTAATATGGTGTATCACATTGATTGGTTTGCGTATATTGAAGAATCCTTGCATCCCTGGGATAAATCCCACTTGATCATGGTGTATGATCCTTTTAATGTGTTGTTGGATTCTGTTTGCTAGTATCTTGTTGAGGATTTTTGCATCTATATCCATCAGTGATATTGGTCTGTAATTTTCTTTTTTTGTAGTATCTTTGTCTGGTTTTGGTATCAGGGTGATGCTGGCCTCATAGAATGAGTTTGGGGGTGTTCCTTCCTCTGCAGTTTTTTGGAAGAGTTTGAGAAGGATGGGTGTTAGCTCTTCTCTAAATGTTTGTTAGAATTCACCTGTGAAGCCATCTGGTCCTGGACTTTTGTTTGTCAGAAGATTTTTAATCACAGTTTCAATTTCATCACTTGTGATTGGTCTATTCATATTTTCTATTTCTTCCTGGTTCAGTCTTGGAAGGTTGTACCTTTCTAAGAAGTTGTCTGTTTCTTCCAGGTTGTCCATTTTAGTGACATAGAGTTGCTTGTAGTATTCTCTTAGTATGCTTTGTATTTCTGCGGTGTCCATTGTTACTTCTCCTTTTTCATTTTTAATTTTATTGATTTGAGTCCTCTCCCTCTTTTTCTTGATGAGTCTGGCTAAAAGTTTATCAATTTTGTTTATCTTCTCAAAGAACCAGCTTTTAGTTTTATTGGTCTTTGCTCTTGTTTTCTTTGTTTCTATTTCATTCATTTCTGCTCTGATATTTATGATTTCTTTCCTTCTACTAACTTTGGGTTTTCTTTGTTCTTCTTTCTCTAGTTCCTTTAGGTTTAAGTGTAAGGTTAGATTGTTTATTTGAGATTTTTCTTGTTTCTTGAGGTAGGATTGTATTGCTATAAACTTCCCTCTTAGAACTGCTTTTGCTGCATCCCATAGGTTTTGGATTGCCATGCTTTCATTATCATTTGTCTCTAGGTGTTTTTTGATTTCCTCTTTGGTTTCTTCAGTGACCTCTTGTTATGTAGTAATGTATTTTTAGCCTCCATGTGTTTGTGTTTTTTACATTTTTTCCCCCTGTAATTGATTTCTAATCTCATAGCATTGTGGTCAGAAAAGATGCTTGATATGTTTTCAATTTTCTTAAACTCACTGAGGTTTGATTCGAGATTTGATCACATTTTGACCCAAGATGTGATCTATCCTAGAGAATGTTCTGTTTGCACTTGAGAAGAAAGTGTAATCTGCTGTTTTCAGATGGAATGTCCTATAAATATCAGTTAAATCTATGTGGTCTATTGTGTCATTTAAAGCTTGTTTTTCCTTATAATTTTCTGTCTGGATGACCTGTCCATTGGTGTAAGTGAGGTGTTAAAGTTCCCCACTATTATTGTGTTACTGTCAATTTCCTCTTTTATAGCTGTTAGCAGGAGCTCCTATGTTGGGGGCATAAATGTTTACAATTGTTATATCTTCTTCTTGGATTGATCCCTTGATCATTATGTAGTGTCCTTCCTTGTCTCTTGCAACATTCTTTATTTTAAAGTCTATTTTATCTGATATGAGTATTGCTACTCCAGCTTTCTTTTGATTTCCATTTGCATGGAATATCTTTTTCCATCCCCTCACTCTCAGTCTGTACGTGTCCCTAGGTCTGAAGTGGGTCTCTTGTAGACAGCATATATATGGGTCTTATCCTTGTATCCATTCAGCAAGCCTGTGTCTTTTGGTTGGAGCATTTAATCCATTCACATTTAAGGTAAGTATCGATATGTATGTTCCTATTACAATTTTCTTAATTGTTTTGGGTTTGTTTTTGTAGGTCCTTTTCTTCTCTTGTGTTTCCCACTTAGAGAAGTTCCTTTAGCATTTGTTGTAGAGCTTGTTTGGTGCTGCTGAATTCTCTTAGCTTTTGCTTGTCTGTAAAGCTTTTGATTTTTCCCTCGAATCTGAATGAGATCCTTGTGGGTAGAGTAATCTTGGTTGTAGGTTCTTCCCTTTCATCACTTTAAGTATATCATGCCACTCCCTTTTGGCTTGTAGAGTTTCTGCTGAGAAATCAGCTGTTAACTTTATGGGAGTTCCCTTGTATGTTATTTGTCATATTTTCCTTGTTGCTTTTAATAATTTTTCTTTGTCTTTAATTTTTGTCAGTTTGATTACTATGTGTCTTGGCATGTTTCTCCTTGGGTTTATCCTGTGTGGGACTCACTGTGCTTCCGGGAGTTGGGTGGCTCTTTCCTTTCCCATGTTAGGGAAGTTTTCGACTATAATCTCTTCAAATATTTTCTTGGGTCTTTTCTCTCTCTCTTCTCCTTCTGGGACCCCTATAATGTGACTGTTGGTGTGTTTAATGTTGTCCCAGAGGTATCTTAGGCTGTCTTCATATCTTTTCATTCTTTTTTCTTTATTCTGTTCCGCGGCAGTGAATTCCACCATTCTGTCTTCCACGTCACTTATCCGTTCTTCTGCCTCAGTTATTCTGCTATTGATTCCTTCTAGTGTATTTTTCATTTCATTTATTGTATTGTTCATCTCTGTTTGTTTGTTCTTTAATTCTTCTAGGTGTTTGTTCTTTAATTCTTCTAGTCTTTGTTAAACATTTCTTGCATCTTCTCAATCTTTGCTTGCATTCTTTTTCCAAGGTCCTGGATCATCTTCACTATCATTATTCTGAAATCTTTTTCTGCAAGTTTTCCTATCTCCACTTCATTTAGTTGTTTTTCTGTGGTTTTATCTTTTTCCTTCATCTGGTACATAACTTTCTTCCTTTTCATTTTTTCTATCTTTCTGTGAATGTCTAAACCTGCTCTTGCCCAGGCTCGGCAGCCCATCTCCAAGGCCCTGAAAATCTCAGTTCCTGCAACTGGGTTAAGATGGTCCTGGATTCCTGGTGCACTTCATCCTTTTCCCCTTGCACCTGGTGAAAGCAAACATAAATCTTCTTAGTTGAAGTTATTGCCATCTGAGACCTTGCATTATGCCTATAAACAAATTTTCTAATGCAACATTAGACATCAAAGTAAACCAGGCATCAGAGTGAACTTGATAATATGACTGACATTCATTAGAAAATAAAAAGAACAGAAAATAAAAACACAGAAGCTCAGATAGTAAAATTATCAGACGTAGATTTAACATAGTTATTGAGTAACCGTTAACATGTCAGGCAATTGTACTTGGCATTGAGGATAAAATAGTGAACAAACAAAACATAATTCCTGCCTTTATAGTGCTTTATAATTTCGTGAGGGAGACAGACATTAATCAAATAAATCACCCTGTGGTAGATTGATTGGAAAAATGAGCCCATTTCCAAATGTGAAATGGTACAGTTGTTGTGGAAAACAGTATGGAGCTTCCTAAAAAAATTCAAAAAAGAAATACCACATGACCCAGCAATTCCACTTCTGGGTATATGGTCAAAAAAACTGAAAGCAGGGTCTCAAAGAGATATTTGTACACTCTTGTTCATAGCAGCATTATTCACAATAGCTACCCAAGTGTCCACTGACAGATGAATAGATAAGCAAAATATGCTATATACATCAAAAGGAATATTTTCCAGCCTTAAAAATGAAGGAAGTTCTGCAATATGCCACAACATGGATGAATCTTGAGGACATTAGGCTAAATAAAACAAGCCAGTCACACACACACACAAACCACTGTATGATTCCACTTATATGAGATATTTAGTCAAAATCTTAAAGAGAGAGCATATAATGGTAATTGCCAGGGGCTGGGGGGAGGGGAGAAGGGGAAGCTATTGTTTAATAGGCATTGAGTTTTAGTTTTATAAGATGAAAGGATCCATGGGGGATGGATTTTGGTGGTGGCTACACAATAATATGACTTTATTTAAAACCACTGAACTATATATTTAAAAATGGTTAAATGGTAATTTTTATGTTATGGGCATTTTATCAAAACTAAAAAAATTTAAAAACAGGGCTCAGTTCCCACCCTTCTCTGTATCCAACCCTTTGTAATGTGACTTTGCAGCCATTCCAACAACTGATGAAGTCTACTTCTCACTTCTCAAATCTTAGTTAGCCTTGCATTTGCTTCAGCCAATAGACTGAGACAAAAGTGATAGTGTGCCAGTCCTGAGCCCAGATCTCCAGAAGCCCTGTGCCTATCTGCTCATTCTCTTGGAATGCTGACACTAAGAATAATTTTGGGCTATCCTTTTGGAGAAAGACTGTCCCAGCCAAGGCTCCAGACTTGACAGAGTCCAGCCAAGATCAGCAAACCTGCCTACCTGACCTGCAGCTGACCACATATGCATGAGTGAGTCCCACCACACATTAGTTGAACTGCCCCAGAGAAAAAACATTTATTGTGGTGTACCACTTACATTTGGTGATGGTTGTTATGCAGCATTATTGTGGCAAGGGTGACTGATACACATATGAATAACTATGATCAGAGCAATTATTTTTCACCTCCTTTTGAACATTTTTGCATCTTTTGAAGGTGCAGTGAACTAGACGAGTATTTAATAGGAGAATCTGATCTAATCTGGAGAGTATAGGAAGGCTTCCCTAAGAAAGTGATGCTTGAAGTGAGATCTGGAGGATGAAGATTGTTAAGTGAGCAAAGAGGAAGACATAGTGCCAGTTGTCCATGACTCACACTTGAGCAGAGACAGTGAAGACACCTGAGGTGATGAAGGAAATCAGGAGGCAATGCAAAAGGGTGTAAGACTAGATTAAGGAAGTAGACAGGGACTAGATCATGGAGGTACATGTCTTTATTTCTTGTTCCATCAAATAGAGGCAGTACCTTTTGATTCCCCTCTTTGTCAGTGTCTGTACTCTTCTCTTCACCTCCTTTCCTTATTCTGTACCCCAAGTTCTGTCATTTATATACTTTCATGTTTATATTGCCAAAATCACTGATGTTTATGGTAAGTTCTATAATTATAATATTCACGCTTTAGCTCTAGGTTGATTCTAGAAGCTAAAGATCAACAAATTCTTTACATATCAAGACTTTATATTATTATGACAAAGACCTCATTCCCTGCAAAACCAAGTGATGTATTATGATTTTAATTTTCTCACCTGAATTTAAATTTTAAAAATTGCTTTTTTCCCCTGTTATTCTATCTTTTGAAACTATTAGTAATTATCAGACATACTACTGAGGAAAATGTTTCCCAGGAGAATTCCCTTCTGGGACCTCAGTCCCCCTACTCCAATCTACAGTGGTTGTTCTGATATTATTGTGGAACTTCTCTTCATTGTATTCATGGGTTACATTGCTATTTCTAGAAACAAATGTTTCTTCTTGTTTTACTCCTATCTTGCCGAAGCATATCTTCAAGAAACTTCCTTGGAAAGGGGTGCAGAAGGTAAATTTATTTTCATTCATATATTTGTGAAAATATTTTTATAATACCCATATATTTGATAAATAACTTGTCTGATTATAATAATGAATAATCTACGTTGAAAATAATTATCTCTTAGAATTTTGAAGGCATTGCTCTGTTATATTCTACCGTCCAGATTTTCCAGTAGTGACAAACCCCTTCTACCCCGGTAGAAAGTTTAATGCTACTCTTTTTATTTTACTCAACATTCTTTATTATAGAATATAATGCACATGAAAAAAAAGTACAGAACTCAGTGATTTATCACAAATCAAACACTTGTGTAACTACTGGCTTTATAAAGAAAATAAAACATCTCTAGTATCCCCAGCCACTGGCCACTCCCGCCAACCCCCTTGCCAGTTACTATTCCTTCCCTTCCCCCAAAGGTAACAATTATCCTGACTTTTATGGTAATTATGTCTTTGTTTTTCTTTATAACTTTACCACTTAAACTCGTATCCCTAAATCCTGTAGTTTAGTTTTGCCTAATTTGAAAACTTAAATGTACGAAAGAAAAGAATGTGTTCTTTGAGCCATAGTTTCTTTCACTTGACATTATGTTCGTGTGATTATCTATCGTGTATGTAGCTGTAATTTTTTCATTTTTCAATACTGTGTAATACTGCATTGTTTGAATATACAACAAATGCATTTATCCATTCTATTTTTGGTGGACATTTAGGTAGTTTCAAGTTTGGGGTCATTACAGGTAAAGCAGCCAAAAACACTGGTGCACCCGTACATATTTTCTGTTGGGTATATCTAGGCAGAGTAAAATTATTGGGTCATAGGGCATGTAGTCTCATTGTAATTTTAATTTGCATTTTCCTAATTATCAATGATGTTCAACACTGTTTCACATGCTATTGCTCATTTTTTCCCCTTTTGTGATGTACCTGTTCAATTTTGGGGGGCCCGTCTTTCTTTTTTTTAATAAATTTATTTATTTATTTTATTTTTGGCTGCATTGGGTCTTCATTGCTGCATGCGGGCTTTCTCTAGTTGTGGCGAGCGGGGGCTACTCTTCGTTGCAGTGTGCGGGCTTCTCATTGTGGTGGCTTCTCTTTTTGCAGAGCATGGACTCTAGGCACGCAGGCTTCAGCAGTTGTGGCACGCAGGCTCTGGAGGGAAGGGGTTTAGTAGTTGTGGCTCATGGGCTTAGTTGCTTCGCAGCATGTGAGATCTTCCCGGATCAGGGCTTGAAAACATGTCCCCTGACTTGGCAAGCAGATTCTTAACCACTGCGCCACCAGGGAAGTCCCAGGGCCCATTCTTCAATTCTAGTTTTTTCTTATTAATTTGTAGATGTTCTGGATGCAAGCCATTTTGTCACCTATATTGTTGCAAATAATCTCTCCCTTCTTATGGTTTGAATTTTTCACTTTCTTAATGGTGTCTTTTGAGGATGTAGGGGAGCAAAACTTGCTACCCCAAAATGTCTCTTTGGCATGCAGATTATTTTGAGCTAAAAACAATCATACCCAAAAGACTCAGGAAGAAACTTGGACCTTCCCCCAACTGCCTAGAAGAATTTAGGTAGTGGGCCTGTCCCTGGAATAGAGTTATCACCAGAGATATCTGCAAGGAATATGGGCTAGGGGTGGTGGGGGAAATTTTTAGAGATCAGAGTCCACTCTGTGTCCCATTGTCTCTGCATGGCCCAGCAAACATTTATTTACCAAACATTTACTTTTCCATCTTCCTGTGAATTGCTTTCCTCCCTTTTGACGTCCTAAACCACTACCTCCAACATCCTCTTTTGTCTTTAGCTGAAGATGGCATTTAAGGTGAGGGCCTTGGTCATTTTGGCAAGTTACTCAGCTTTTCTGGCTCTCTCCCATGTATACATGTTTCTAAACTTTTGTTTGATTTTCTCCTGTTGATCTGTCTCTTGTCAATTTACTACTTAGATCAAGCAGAAGAACCTAGAAAGGTAGAGGAAAATTTCTTCCTCTCCAACAAGGAAGAGGTGCTCTTAAATAAACGTAGTCAAATTATAAATCTTTTCTTTATAGTTTGTCCTTTTTATGTCCTATTTCTTAAGCTTTTCTCCACCCTGATATTGTGAAGACCTCCTGTATTATCTTCTAAAAGTGCTACTGTTGTCCTTTGCATTTAGATCCATAATCCACTTGTAATTCATGTTGTGTATACAATATGAGGTAGGGATCAAGTATGACCTTTTTTTTATATGAATATCCAGTTAACTGAGTACCATTTATTTTAAAAAACTTATTCTTTCTCCAATTCTCTTCAGTATCATTTTCTCTGTAATTGCCATCAATCACTTGTGTGTATGTGCATTTTTGTGTGCGTGTGTATTTCTGAGCTCTCTCATGTTTTCCATTGGTTTATCTAATCCTGTACTAATACCACACTCTCTTCGTTACCAGAGGGTCGTAATAAACCCTGAAATCTCATAGAATAAATTTTCACACCTTGTTCTTCTTTACAAGTGACATAGATACTTTTGGCTCTTGACATTTCCAAATGATTTTTAGAATTAACTTGTCACAAAACTAACCCACAGGTATTTTTATTGGAATTGTATTGAATCTAAAGATCAGTGTGGTGATAATTGATGTCTTTAAAATATCTAGTCTTCAATCCATGCCCATAGTATGTCACTTCCATTAATTATCTATTTCTCTATAAAAAACCACCCTAAAACTTAGTGGCTTAAAATAGTAATAATTTATTATTGTTCCTGATTCTGTGGGTTGGCTGGGCTGGGAGGTCCAGGACGGCCTCACTCATGCATCTGACAGTTGGTGCAGGCGTCAGCTGGGGTGCCTTGGTTCTCCCCCACGGGCCTCTTACCCTCTAGTATGCCAGCAGTTTTTTTGTTTTGTTTTGTTTTTTAACATGGCAGCCTCAGGATGGTGCTCCAAGAGGCCTACACTCTGAAACTCTCACAATATCATTTCCATTACATCCTGTTGGGCAAAGAAAGTCACAGGGCCACTCAAATTCAAAGAGTGGGACAAATAGAGTCTACATCTTAATGGAAAGAGCTGTAAAGAATTTGTGGAATATTTACTATCCCAATTCATTCTTATATTTAAGTCTTTAAGTTTTCTCATTTATAGTTTTCAGTATAGAGGTCTTGCATCTGCTTGTTGGATTTATTTCTAGGTATCAGATTTTTTTGATGCTATTGTGTTATCGTTTTTCTTTTTCAAAGAACTTTATTTTAGTGAAATATAAATAGAGTGAAATGCACCCATTTTAATTGTACCGTTTGATGAGTTTTAAAAAATGTGTGACTACCACCACAATTAGAATGAAGAACATTTTCACCATCCACAAATATTCCTCATGTCCTTTGCAGTCAAACCCGGCCTCAGGCAGTAACTAACCTCCTTTTCATTCCTATAGGTTAGTTTTGCCTTTTGGAATTTCTTAGAAATGGAATAATGCAGCATATACTCTTTTGTGCTTGGATTCTTTTACTCAGTACAATGATTTTGAGATTCATTCATGTTGTTGCCTGTATCAGTAGCTCATTACCTTTTATTCCTGAGTAGTGTTATATTGTATGGGTATGCCTCAGTTGTTTATACATTCTCCAAATGATGGACATTTGAGTTGGGTTTCTAGTTTCCTGCGGTTATGAATAAAGCTGCTATAATATTTGGTTATATATGTTATATATTTACATTTATCTAGGGTAAATAATGAGTAGAATAACTGGTTTGTAAGGTAAGTATATATCTAATTTTATAGTAAAGTAACAGACTGTTTTCCAAAGCAGTTGTATCATTTTTCAGTCCCACCAGCCATGTATGAGAGTTTCACTTGCTCCGTCTTTGCCAACATTTGGTATTGTCAATTTCTTCATTTTTTTTTCTTGCGTCTCAGATTATTCATCTAGGATCGCTTTCTTTTTGCTTTAACTACAACCTGTAGGGACTTCCATGGCAGTCCAGTAGTTAAGACTCTGCGTTTCCACTGCAGGGGGCATGGGTTCGATCAAATTAGGATCCCGCATGCCACGTGGTGTGGCCTAAATAAATAAATTTCTTTAAAAAAACTTTATAAAAAAATAAGTACAACTTGTAGAATTTCCCTTAGTGTGGATTCTCTGTTTTTGTTTATTTGAAAAATGTTTTTATTTTGCCCTAATTTTTGAAAGACATTGTCATTGGCTCTGTAATTCTAGTTTGGCATTTCTTTGTTTCAGGCCATTAAGATATGCTTTTGCTGCTTTTTGGTTTTCACTGTTTCTGTTTAGAAGTCAGCTCTCAGTCTAGATGAGGTTTTTTTTTTTTAAGTAGTAAGTCTTTTTTTCTCTGGTTACTTTTAAGGTTTAGTTTTCTTTGTCTTTGGCAGTTTCATTATGATGTGTCTAGCTGTGTATTTATTTTTATTTGTGCCGTGTGGCTTTTGTTTGGCTCCGTGAATATGTGGTTTGGTATTGTTTATCAGTTCTGGACAATTATTATTATTATTGTTCCATTGTCTGTGGTGTCTGCTGATTTTACTCATGGTACTCAAGGGTATTTTAACCTATTTAAGCAAGAAAGAACAAATACAAACAAGCCAATGAGGCAAGAATCCTGGAAAAAATCAGAATGGTCCCAAGAACAAGAAAGCCTGTTGGAAACCATGGGCCAATTGAGAGAACCAGGTCAATAGGGGTCGGCAGTTGTTCTGCATCAGTGGTCACCTGCAGTAGGAGCAAAGTGAGTTCTGAGATGATGAATTATCCAGTCTGTCGAAGAGGAGAATGCACAGATTCTCTCATTTAGAAATTCTCTCTAATTATAGTGAGATTCTTACAAGGCTCTCCTAAAATTTCAATGGGCGCGGAGATCACCTTCCTCCCCACAGATACACCAGAAATACATCTACGCGTGGAACAACTCCTACGGAGCACCTACTGAACGCTGACAGAAGACCTCAGACCTCCCAAAAGGCAAGGAACCCCCCCCCCATGTACCTGGTTAGGGCAAAAGAAAAAAATAACAGAGACAAAAGGATAGGGACGGGTCCTGCACCAGCGGGAGGGAGCTGTGAAGGAGGAAAAGTGTCCACACACTAGGAAGCCCCTTCGCGGGCGGAGACTGCGGGTGGCGGAGTGGGGGAGCTTCGGAGCCGCGGAGGAGAGCACAACCAAAGGGGTGCGGAGGGCAAAGCTGAGAGATTCCAGCGCAGAGGATCGGGCCCGACCGGCACTCACCAGCCGAGAGGCTTCTCTGCTCCCCCGCCGGGGCGGGCGGGGCCTGGGAGCAGAGGCTCGGGCTTCGGTCGGAGCGCAGGGAGAGGACTGGGGTTGGCGGCGTGAGCACTGCCTGCAGGGCGTTAGTGCACCGCGGCTAGCTGGGAGGGAGTCCGGGGAAAAGTCTGGACCTGCCGAAGAGGCAAGAGACTTTTTCTTCCCTCTTTGTTTCCTGGTGCGCGAGGAGAGGGGATTAAGAACGCTGCTTAAGGGAGCTCCAGAGACGGGCGCGAGCCGCAGCTAAAAGCACGGACCCCAAAGACAGACATGAGACGCTAAGGCCGCTGCTGCCGCCACCAAGAAGCCTGTGTGCGAACACAGGTCACTATCCACACCCCCCTTCCGGGGAGCCTGTGCAGCCCGCCACTGCCAGGGTCCCGGGATCCAGGGACAACTCCTCCGGGAGAACGCACGGCGCGCCTCAGGCTGGCAACATCACACCGGCCTCTGCCGCCGCAGGCCCGCCCCGCACTCCGTGACCGTCCCTAACGCCCGGCCTGAGTGAACCAGAGCCCCTGTGTCAACTGCTCCTTTAACCCCGTCCTATCTGGGCAAAGAACAGACGCCCTCCGGCGACCTACACGCACAGGCGGGGCCAAATCCAAAGCTGAGCCCCTGGGAGCTGTGAGAACAAAGAAGAGAAAGGGAAATCTCTCCCAGCAGCCTCAGAAGCAGCGGATTAAAGCTCCACAATCAACTTGATATACCCTGCATCTGTGGAATACATGAATAGACAACGAATCATCCCAAATTAAGGAGCCATGTGGATGAAAGGCTCTTGGTGCTGCAGCCAGGAGTTAGTGCTGTGCCTCTGAGGTGGGAGAGCCAACTTCAGGACACTGGTCCACAAGAGGCCTCCCAGCTGCACATAATATCAAACGGCGAAAATCTCCCAGAGATCTCCATCTCAACGCCAGCACCCAGCTTCACTCAACGACCAGCAAGGTACAGTGCTGGACATCCTATGCCAAACAACTAGCAAGACAGGAACACAACCCCGCCCATTAGCAGAGAGGCTGCCTAAAATCATAATAAGTCTACAGATACCCCAAAACACACCACCAGACGTGGACCTGCCCACCAGAAAGACAAGATCCAGCCTCATCCACCAGAACACAGGCACTAGTACCCCCCACCAGGAAGCCTACACAACCCACTGAACCAACCTTAGCCACTGGGGACAGACACCAAAAACAACAGGAACTACGAACCCTCAGCCTGCAAAAAGGAGACCCCAAACACAGTAAGATAAGCAAAGTGAAAAGGCAGAAAAACACACAGCAGATGAAGGAGCAAGATAAAAACCCACCAGACCTAACAAATGAAGAGGAAATAGGCAGTCTACCTGAAAAAGAATTCAGAATAATGATAGTAAAGATGATCCAAAATCTTGGAAATAGAATAGACAAAATGCAAGAAACAGTTAACAAGGACCTAGAAGAACTAAAGATGAAGCAAACAATGATGAACAACACAATAAATGAAATGAAAAATACTCTAGATGGGATCAATAGCAGAATAACTGAGGCAGAAGAACGGATAAGTGACCTGGAAGATAAAATAGTGGAAATAAATAATGCAGAGCAGAATAAAGAAAAAAGAATGAAAAGAACTGAGGACAGTCTCAGAGACCTCTGGGACAACATTAAACGCACCAACATTTGAATTATAGGGGTCCCAGAAGAAGAAGAGAAAAAGAAAGGGACTGAGAAAATATTTGAAGAGATTATAGTCGAAAACTTCCCTAATATGGGAAAGGAAATAGTTAATCAAGTCCAGGAAGCACAGAGAGTCCCATACAGGATAAATCCAAGGAGAAATACTCCAAGACACATATTAATCAAACTGTCAAAAATTAAATACAAAGAAAGCATATTAAAAGCAGCAAGGGAAAAACAACAAATAACACACAAGGGAATCCCCATAAGGTTAACAGCTGATCTTTCAGCAGAAACTCTGCAAGCCACAAGGGAGTGGCAGGACATATTGAAAGTGTTGAAGGAGAAGAACCTGCAACCAAGATTACTCTACCCAGCAAGGATCTCATTCAGATTTGATGGAGAAATTAAAACCTTTACAGACAAGCAAAAGCTGAGAGAGTTCAGCACCACCAAACCAGCTCTACAGCAACTGCTAAAGGAACTTCTCTAGGCAAGAAACACAAAAGAAGGAAAAGACCTACAATAACGAACCCAAAACAATTAAGAAAATGGGAATGGGAACACACATATCGATAATTACCTTAAATGTAAATGGACTAAATGCTCCCACCAAAAGACACAGATTGTCTGAATGGATACAAAAACAAGACGCATATATTTGCTGTCTACAAGAGACCCACTTCAGACATAGAGACACATACAGACTGAAAGTAAGGGGATGGAAAAAGGTATTTCATGCAAATGGAAACCAAAAGAAAGCTGGAGTAGCAATTCTCATATCAGACAAAATAGACTTTAAAATAAAGACTATTATAAGAGACAAAGAAGGACACTACATAATGATCAAGGGATCGATCCAAGAAGAAGATATAACAATTGTAAATATTTATGCACCCAACATAGGAGCACCTCAATACATAAGGCAAATACTAAAAGCCATAAAAGGGGAGATCGACAGTAACACATTCATACTAGGGGACGTTAACACCCCACTTTCACCAATGGACAGATCATCCAAAATGAAAATAAATAAGGAAACACAAGCTTTAAATGATACATTAAACAAGATGGACTTAATTGATATTTATAGGACATTCCATCCAAAAACAACAGAATACACATTTTTCTCAAGTGCTCATGGAACATTCTCCAGGATAGATCATATCTTGGGTCACAAATCAAGCCTTGGTAAATTTAAGAAAATTGAAATTGTATCAAGTATCTTTTCCGACCACAACGCTATGCGACTAGATATCAATTACAGGAAAAGATCTGTAAAAAATACAAACACATGGAGGATAAACAATACACTAGTTAATAACGAAATGATCACTGAAGAAATCAAAGAGGAAATCAAAAAATACCTAGAAACAAATGACAATGGAGACACGACGACTCAAAATCTATGGGATGCAGCAAAAGCAGTTCTAAGAGGGAAGTTTATAGCAATACAATCCTACCTTAGGAAACAGGAAACATCTCGAATAAACAACCTAACCTTGCACCTAAAGCAATTAGAGAAAGAAGAACAAAAAAACCCCCAAAGTTAGCAGAAGGAAAGAAATCATAAAAATCAGATCAGAAATAAATGAAAAAGAAATGAAGGAAATGATAGCAAAGATCAATAAAACTGAAAGCTGGTTCTATGAAAGGATAAACAAAATTGATAAACCATTAGCCAGACTCATCAAGAAAAAAAGGGAGAAGACTCAAATCAATAGAATTAGAAATGAAAAACGAGAAGTAACAACTGACACTGCAGAAATACAAAAGATCATGAGAGATTACTACAAGCAACTCTATGCCAATAAAATGGACAACGTGGAAGAAATGGACAAATTCTTAAAAAGGCACAACCTGCCAAGACTGAATCAGGAAGAAATAGAAAATATGAACAGACCAATCACAAGCACTGAAATTGAAACTGTGATTAAAAATCTTCCAACAAGCAAAAGCCCAGGACCAGATGGCTGCACAGGCGAATTCTATCAAACATTTAGAGAAGAGCTGTCACCTATCCTTCTCAAACTCTTCCAAAATATAGCAGAGGGAGGAACACTCCCCAACTCATTCTACGAGGCCACCATCACCCTGATACCAAAACCAGACAAGGATGCCACGAAGAAAGAAAACTACAGGCCAATATCACTGATGAACATAGATGCAAAAATCCTCAACAAAATACTAGCAAACAGAATCCAACAGCACATTAAACGGATCATACACCATGATCAAGTGGGGTTTATTCCAGGAATGCAAGGATTCTTCAATATATGCAAATCAATCAACGTGATACACCATATTAACAAACTGAAGGAGAAAAACCATATGATCATCTCAATAGATGCAGAGAAAGCTTTTGACAAAATTCAACACCCATTTATGATAAAAACCCTCCAGAAAGTAGGCATAGAGGGAACTTTCCTCAACATAATAAAGGCCATATATGACAAACCCACAGCCAACATCGTCCTCAATGGTGAAAAACTGAAAGCATTTCCACTAAGATCAGGAACAAGACAAGGTTGCCCACTCTCACCACTCTTATTCAACATAGTTTTGGAAGTTTTAGCCACAGCAATCAGAGAAGAAAAGGAAATTAAAGGAATCCAAATTGGAAAAGAAGAAGCAAAGCTGTCACTCTTTGCAGATGACATGATACTATACATAGAGAATCCTAAAGATGCTACCAGAAAACTACTAGAGCTAATCAATGAATTTGGTAAAGTAGCAGGAAACAAAATTAATGCACAGAAATCTCTGGCATTCCTATACACTAAGGATGAAAAATCTGAAAGTGAAATCAAGAAAACACTCCCATTTACCATCACAACAAAAAGAATAAAATATCTAGGAATAAACCTACCTAAGGAGACAAAAGACTTGTATGCAGAGAATTATAAGACACTGATGAAAGAAATTAAAGATGATACAAATAGATGGAGAGATATACCATGTTCTTGGATTGGAAGAATCAACATTGTGAAAATGACTCTACTACCCAAAGCAATCTACAGATTCAATGCAATCCCTATCAAACTACCATTGGCATTTTTCACAGAACTAGAACAAAAAATTTCACAATTTGTATGGAAACACAAAAGACCCCGAATAGCCAAAGCAATCTTGAGAACGAAAAATGGAGCTGGAGGAATCAGGCTTCCTGACTTCAGACTATACTACAAAGCTACAGTAATCAAGACAATACGGTACTGGCACAAAAACAGAAATATATATCAATGGAACAGGATAGAAAGCCCAGAGATAAACCCACGCACATGTGGTCACCTCATCTTTGATAAAGGAGGCAGGAATGTACAGTGGAGAAAGGACAGCCTCTTCAATAACTGGTGCTGGGAAAACTGGACAGCTACATGTAAAAGTATGAGATTAGATCACTCTCTAACACCATACACAAAAATAAGCTCAAAATGGATTAAAGACCTAAATGTAAGGCCAGAAACTATCAAACTCTTAGAGGAAAACATAGGTAGGACACTCTATGACATAAATCACAGCAAGGTCCTTTTTGACCCACCTCCTAGAGAAATGGAAATAAAAACAAAAATAAACAAATGGGACCTAATGAAACTTAAAAGCTTTTGTGCAGCAAAGGAAACCATAAAGAAGACCAAAAGACAACCCTCAGAATGGGAGAAAATATTTGCAAATGAAGCAACTGGCAAAGGATTAATCTCCAAAATTTATAAGCAGCTCATGCAGCTTAATAACAAAAAAACAAACAACCCAATCCAAAAATGGGCAGAAGACCTAAATAGACATTTCTCCAAGAAGATATACAGACTGCCAACAAACACATGAAAGAATGCTCAACATCACTAATCATTAGAGAAATGCAAATCAAAACTACAATGAGGTATCATCTCACACCGGTCAGAATGGCCGTCATCAAAAAATCTACAAACAATAAATGCTGGAGAGAGTGTGGAGAAAAGGGAACCCTCTTACACTGTTGGTGGGAATGTAAACTGATACAGCCACTGTGGAGAACAGTATGGAGGTTCCTTAAAAAACTACAAATAGAACTACCATATGACCCAGCAATCCCACTACTGGGCATATACCCTGAGAAAACCATAATTCAAAAAGAGCCATGTACCAAAATGTTCATTGCAGCTCTATTTACAATAGCCCAGAGATGGAAACAACCTAAGTGTCCATCATCAGATGAATGGATAAAGAAGATGTGGCACATATATACAATGGAATATTACTCAGCCATAAAAAGAAACGAAATTGAGCTATTTGTAATGAGGTGGATAGACCTAGAGTCTGTCATACAGAGTGAAGTAAGTCAGAAAGAGAGAGACAAATACCGTATGCTAACACATATATATGGAATTTAAGAAAAAAAAATGTCATGAAAAACCTAGGGGTGAAACAGGAATAATGACACAGACTTACTAGAGAATGGACTTGAGGCTATGGGGAGGGGGAAGGGTAAACTGTGACAAAGCGAGAGAGAGGCATGGACATATATACACCACCAAACGTAAGGTAGATAGCTAGTGGGGAGCAGCCCCATAGCACAGTGAGATCAGCTGGGTGCTTTGTGACCAGCTAGAGGGGTGGGATAGGGAGGGTGGGAGGGAGGGAGACGCAAGCGGGAAGAGATATGGGAACATATATATATATATATATATAACTGATTCATTTTGTTGTGAAGCTGAAACTAACATACAATTGTAAAGCAATTATACTCCAATAAAGGTGTTAAAATGAAAAAAAAATAAATTTAAAATTTCAGTGATACTAACAGAATAGGTCAATAGATCACAATAATAATCCTTGAGTCAGGTCATTCTGAGTGGTGAAACTTAAAGAGGGCAACATATCTGGGAAAGAGATGAAATGTCAAAAACCTGAATCTTATGTGAAATAAATCCCAGTGATGTAATGAGTGAAATTTTATTCTAAAAGAAGCTCAGGCCAATGATTGGGGTTTGAATCTTCTTGGACTGTGCAACCAGGTCCTGTGTCTCAACCAGGAGCTAATAGATAATTGATATACTGAATAATTGATATACTGAACTTTGCATATTTAGCTTCTCCGAGGCAGAATCTCTTTCTTTTCTTTTCTTTTTTTTTTTTTGCGGTACGCGGGCCTCTCACTGTTGTGGCCTCTCCCGTTGCGGAGCACAGGCTCCGGACACGCAGGCTCAGCAGCCATGGCTCACGGGCCTAGGCGCTCCGCGGCATGTGGGATCTTCCTGGACCGGGGCACGAACCTGTGTTCCCTGCATCGGCAGGCGGACTCTCAACCACTGCGCCACCAGGGAAGCCCCAGAATCTGTTTCTTCTTTAGAGTCAAATAAGATGACTATAACCCAAAGAAGGTATAGAACAGCTTTATCCAAAAGAACCACCTGCAATAGTGTAATAATATTCTATGTCTATGCTGTCCATACAGTAGCCACCAGCTACATGTAGCTATTGAGAATTTGAAATGTGGTGAGCAGGAACTAAATTTTAAATTAATTTAAACTTAAATAGTCATATAGGCTACTGGCTACTATATGGGACAAAGCAGGTATAGCTATCATATCTGGTAAAATTACTACAATATTAGGAGGTAACCCCAGAAAAAGGGAAAATTATTTAAATTTAAATTTGTGGTATTAGTATTTTTAAATGGTATTTAATATAACAGTAATAATCACATCTTAAACATTGTGATATTTTGGGGGTGCTTAAGTTATCTAAGAAAATCTGGTGAGAGAGCTATGATCCTAAACACTCAGAAAAATAATTAAATAAGTTAGTAATCAGTTTTTTCATGTTTGTGGAAACCTAAGTTGTTAAATCCATCAGCTGTGATTTGTATTTTGTATAAATCATGTGTGACTGAGTCATGCTAATGGTTTTAATGTTTTAAAATATGCTAAGTCCTTGGTAGGATTATAAGATCAATAACCTGGATATTAAACAAAGTTCAGGGAGTAGTGAATGTTCCTCTCAAAAGCTCCCTGGGCAAGTCTCTTTCTTTGAATTTACCTACACTCACTGTCTACATTTTATATTTCTCTATATAAATGTGCCTTGCTTTAAGAAAATTCAATATGGTGTTATGTGCAATTACCACGCTGAACACTTTTATTTATCGATTGTAAATTTCTTCAGGAAGGTCCAAGGTTTCTAAATAGACAGTATCCTTTTATTCTTTCCACTTAGCCTTCATAATCATGCCCAGCTCTGTCCACATGGTGCTCATCCTACCAGTAAGTTCTGCTGAGTATCAACACTGTAGCTTCTCATGTGACTTCCAACTAACAGCTTAGGAGAGCTTGGGAGTGGGGACTCCAGAGCCAGACAGATGTAGAGTTGAATTCCTTTAGCAGGGTTTGTCACTGTTCATCTCTCCCTTCTGAGGCACTTGCCTTCCAGGACACCACAGTCTTCTTACATCCTACTAGCCTCCCATTCTCAGTATCCCTCACTGGTACCTCTGCATCTCCCAACCTCTAAATGCTGCAGTGTTCCAGGTCTCAGAGCTTGGAACTTTCCTCCTTTCTTCACTCACTTGCTTGGTGATCTCATCAGTGGAATTTAAAATGCCATCTACACACCCCCAGCTCCCAAGACTTATCCCTCACTCAGACCTCTTCCATGGACTCCAACATAGTAGGTCCAACTTCCTATAAGAGGTTTCCATTTGCATATCCATTAAACATGTCAAATGTGAAATGTCCCAAATGAACTCTTGGTCTTCCCCCTAAAACCTGCTCTTTCTTTTTTTTTTTTTTTTTTTTTTTGCAGTACGCGGGCCTCTCACTGTTGCGGCCTCTCCCGTTGTGGAGCACAGGCTCCGGCCATGGCTCACGGGCCCAGCCGCTCTGCGGCATGTGGGATCTTCCCGGACCGGGGCACGAACCCGTGTCCCCTGCATCGGCAGGCGGACTCTCAACCACTGCGCCACCAGGGAAGCCCACCTGCTCTTTCTTATCTTAGTAAATGCTTACTCCATCCTTTTGATTGTTCAGGCCAAAATCTTTGGAGTCACCCTTGTCCCTTCACTTTCGCTTATACGCCACATCCAGTCCTTCAGTAAATCCTGTTGTCTGTACCTTCAAAATACACCCAGATGTGACCGCTTCTCACCACCGCCCCAGCTCCCACTCTGACCTCACCTCCACTCTTTCCCGGGGGTATTCTTGCACGGGCCTCTTGCCTGGTCTCCCTGTTTCCACTCTTGCTCTCTAGCACAGAAGCCAGGGTGACCTAGTTAAAACCTCACTCAGATCTCATCGTTCCTTTGTTCAAAACCCTCCAGGGCTCCTCTGTCTTGCAGAGTGAGAGCCGATGTCCTTGCAGTGACCTGTGTAGCCCTGTGCAGGCTGGTCTCAGTTATGCCCCAACTGCATCTACTGCTTGTCCTGTCCCCACTCTGTGTTTTGTTTTTGTTTTTTTTTGCGGTACGTGGGCCTCTCACTGTTGTGGCCTCTCCCGTTGCGGAGCACAGGCTCCGGACGCGCAGGCTCAGCGGCCATGGCTCACGGGCCCAGCCGCTCCGCGGCATGTGGGATCTTCCCGGACCGGGGCACGAACCCGTGTTCCCTGCATCGGCAGGCGGACTCTCAACCACTGCGCCACCAGGGAAGCCCCCCCCCCTTTTTTTTTTGTAAGAGAATCATATGGTAGCTTGTGGCTTTATTCTTGCTACTCAACAAAAAGGTGATGTAATGGCCATGATGGTCAACATCGTATGAGGAGGACCAAGTCCACACTTTGTCATGAATCAGCTGCTATGACATGAGTCTTTTTGATTAAGTCATTTGAATCCACAGTGACAACATAGGTCCTTGGATATATTTCTACGTAGAGGTCCTCAGAGATGTTCTCAGAAGGCTAGGATGCCTCTAGAGCACACTCTCATGCTTGATAGATGCCTCCAACATCAAGGGATACCTCTTTTCTCTGACCATTCCCTATGTCTGAGCACAAGTGCTGCTCCAATGACCCTCTGGGATAGTGGCAGATGTGGGTTGCTTTTCCTCCCTTTGGTGATGATGAATATCTCTCTCTGGGAGAAGGCACTGGATGCCAGCTGCCATCTATCCTTCCTGGTAGGGCAGCTCCTCGAAAGGACCTCTATGCTGCCTCTGGTGTCCCTGCCATTTTTTGACCTGGTAGATGATACTCCAACTTGGAAATTGCCTCTCCGACTCATCTCTCCAGCTCTCGTCTTTGTGTCTCTGCTCCATCTGCATTGGCTTGCTTCTTGACTATTTCTTCGAGGAGCCAGGCTCACTCCCACTTTAGGGCCTTTGCACTTGCTATTCCCATATGACTTGCCCATGTAGAGCAAGGTTTATAGGTTTTTGGTCTCAATGAGGCTTTGCCTGACTCTGGTATTTAAAATCAGAACTCTCACCTCCTGATGCTTTGTTTTCCTTTACAGCATTATTTGTTTATTATCCATGTCTCTCAGCTCTCAACCCCGCTAGAAGGAAAGGTTCACGAAGGTTGAAATATTTAAAATCTCTGTATGTTTTTAAAATAATGATCTCTAACACCAAGACACACAGTAGGTACTCAAAATTAAAATACTCATTGATTAAATAAATGAATGAATAAAGTTAACTAGGCTTGATTAGCTTCGGTGAAATGTAAGAATTCTTTGAAATATAATTATTTTCAATTAGTTGGTTAAAATTCAGAGTTTCAAAATCTGTGTTTAGTGTTTGATATAATTAATGTTCCTTTTTGACAAGACCTCTCATATGATAGAAAAGGATCACATTTTTGTGAGATAAAAATGGCTATAAAGAAACAGTCTTTTAAGTTGGTGAAATAAGAGTTCTCAAATCCTGTATTAGACTGCAAATTGTTTTAAGGGAAGGATGGTGAAATTAATATCTCATTTGAACTCCTGAAGCTGGACACAAAGTAGAATAAAGAATTTTTGTAGCTTGAGCACATGGTGATAAGTTAAAGCTTTAGGGGATGGTTTGCCTGAGGTCATGCTTTCAGGCAAGACCACTCAGAGGTATGGAATCATTGAACTTCAGAGGGAGAGAAACTCTAAGGATACCAGGGTTGAGGGAACTAAGTTTGCGTAAATGCCTACCCTGCTCCAAGATGGGGCAAGGCTGCTGTGTTGGTCTTCGTGACCACCCTTGAGGGGGTGGGGTGGTCCCATTTCACATATGGGAAAACTGAGGTTCAAACAGGGTCACTTGCCCCAAGTCACTCCTCTAGTAAATGGAAGAATCGGGATTTGAATGAAGGTCTGAGCTTTTCCCAGCAAACTTATACTTGCCTCCAGTCTTTTACAGATAAGGAGACTGAGGGCCAGAGATATGGAAAGCCTTGTCCAGGGTCAGAGGAAAGAGTAAACCCAGGTGTGGTCACCTTCCTTGGGAGCCTCTTGACCATTTGTCAGAGCTTCCCTTTCATCCAACTTGCCTTAATTTTTTTACTGTTTGCATGTCTTCAAATGCAATAATACATTATGATTCAAATATTCCAGAAATGCCCCCCACAAAAAGAGAAAGTTCCCGCCAATTTCCCCTCTAAAGAGAGTCACCATCATCAGCTTGAAATAGTCCTCCATATTTCTTTGCTCTAGACACACACACGTGTGCACACATCCACACACACGAGTCACGCTACATGTACAATTTTGTGACCTGCTATTTACACCTCACACTCTCTTTTGGGGATCTTTTCATGCCAATAAATGGTACAACCTCATTCTAACTGTTGCACAATATTCCATATACAGAGGTACCGTGTACCATACTTTATTTATATAATTCCCTACTGCTGGACATTTAGGTTCTTTCTTTGGGATACATGTCTATAAACTTCAAAAATATGGAAAATTTACTTTTATAAATTTTTACAATTTTAATTTTTGCCACCATGTAGACAAAGCCCATTTCCTCACACTGTCCCCAATAATGTGTATTAATGTGGGAAGAGAATTATGACTCCGGAATCAGCCTGGGACTCATGATACTCAGCAGGGATGCTGGCAATGCTGGGCAGAGCACTTGAGGGAGAGCCTGAGGGCAGGGATGTGCCGGCCACCTGGCTTTTCATCCAGCCCCTGCAGAAAGCACTCCTCCTCCAGCTTCTTTTCACACTGCAACTCCTGGCTCTCCCGTGCTTAAAACCCTCCAGGGGGCTGCTGCTTTATCAAAAGACATGTGCCTTAGTGGGTTCTACAAGACCCTCTGGTGTGGCCTCCATCTCTCCATCCCTCCACCTGCACACTTCTCCAGCCACACCGTCTACCTTCGTGTTTCTCAACTGAGTGCACAGGGGCTGGTTTTACCACTTCCCTCTCCCATCCCAGTGCAGCTAAGGGTTCTGCCTTCTACACCTGCCCCAGCCCCTCTGGGAGCCAGGAACACCACCCTGTGTTTGGGAGTTGATGTGTGTCCTGGACTGCTGAGCATGGGGCAGCTCCAATGACACTCAACACAACTACGGGGTCTGGGAGAGTGTCACTTTTCTGGTTCATCATGAGTGATCTGCAGGAACTGTCAATGAAAGGTCCTCTTCAGAGAGCAGTGATGGCACTGCTTATGTGGCCCCTCAGCTGGGGAGACCCCTGGAGCTCCCTGGATGATGGTCTATGAGCTCTGCCTTGGCTTCCACACAGCCTCCTGGTGCTGGAGAGAGGTGTGCTCTTATCTCCTTCTGCCCTCGCTGTTCCCCTTGCCCAGGACCCACCAGTTTTCTTCCTGGAGGATCATTCTTCATCCAACATCCCCATCCAGTGCCCAGGGACGGGTGCGGTTGATCTCTTCTATCCTCTGTCCATTTGGCAGATAAGGCTTAAATTTGACATCATTTCCGTTTGGAGTCTCAAGAGATGTTCCTGTTCTCTCCCAATAAAACCTAGTTCTTGCAAGTTCAAAACTTTGGCTTTCAAAACTATCGTTTCTGACATGGGGTTCAACACAGAAGCCTATTTTAAGAAATTGAAAACTAGAACATTAAATCTTTATCTTTGCATTCCTGATACGAAAATCCCAATTATCTTTGCAGCAACCCAGGATGCTTCTGACTGATTTTTGAAACCTTTACAGGTAAGGAGATGTGGCAAAGAAAAGAACAAAGGCAATCATGTCGTGATGTTATCCTGTGATAGGCAACTTCCCTCTCACCACAGGACCTTTGCTCATGCTCTGGCCTCTGGCCTGACCAGGTCTCTCCCCACTCTGCATGATGATGCTTCAACTCAGTGATCACTCCCTCAGGTAAGCTGACCCCATCCATCGTCCAGCTCCATGACCTCTTGACACCATATACTGGCCCTCCTTAACATTTATCACAGTTAAAATTTTACATTTTTTCATACTTTTATGATTGAATGTCTATCTTACTACTAGACTGTGAGCTCCAAGAGGATGAGGACCAAGTTTCCTTTTCCTTCCTATTAATCTCCTGTATCTAGCACAATGTCTGGCTTATAGTAGGCACGTGATAAAAAAAAAAGAAAGAATAAGTAAATAATAAGGTAGCATAAATCTCATTATGGTGTGTGGTGTGTACTGGAGCTGCTTCATACTTACTCGTGGGCCCAGTTATCCACATCTTTCCCCATTTCTGCGTTCAGTGATGTCACAGTAGCTTGAAATCAGCCGTGGTGGCAGCGTTTACACCACAGAAATCAGCAACAGCTACAAGCCGGACCTCCTTTGCTCCCCTCCCCACCCCCACCCTGGCGTCTGTTGTTAAGACATCGACCAGCTCACCGCTGGGTGATCTGATTTCTGAGAGTCTCTCCCTAACATCTATATATTTACTTCCACACGTTTGATGTGATGTTATGGGAACTTAATACATCTATGGTCAGTTCTTTGCCAGATTTTCTTCTAATTAGCGTGCATTCTTTATTTTATGCAGGCGTGTAAGGTAAAATCAATAAGAACTGAAGCGTGTGACATTCAAACTGCCATAATAGGACCTAAAGACTTTGCTGCGGATCATTTCACCAAAGCGTGTTAGAATTTCAGGGAGCACAAAGGCAGAAGGAGACTTTGGTTTCCTTTACTAAGAAACTGTGGAGGCAACAGAGAAAATGTACTTATTTGGTGACATGAGAGAAGCTGTGAACGGGCATGCAGATGTCAACTCCCTGCTTCATTCCACCACTTAAGGGCTGTGCAGCTCTGGAAAATCACCTAGACCCTCTGGTTCTTTTCCTCAAGTGACACATGGATGGGTGGAATTTAACGGTTCAGTGATAGGCTTTACTGAACAAGGTGGGGGGAGGCTGACCATGCAGCCTCCAGGTAGTGGAGAAAAACTGATGGATTTTTGGGCAATCAGACCTCATATTTGATGAAGCTATTCGTTCACTTCTGTTTTCGACTGTCAGCCACTAGGGAGTGTATTTTGTACTTTGAGAGCAGGGGTCCATCTTAAGAGTGTTTACTTTTTACATTTACTGGTATTTCAGTGCATTCAAAGTCTAAGTTAAAGTGTAGTTATGTTTGCTCCTTCTGGGGCATGGAGGTGGGGTGAGGGAGGTTCCAAGCGAAAAACTTAACCACAGTTAAATCTTGAAGAGAGGTGCTCATTCTACAAAGATCATACCTGCCACACGTGGTCTCTGCCACATCATGGATTTCTTCCTGAATCTGCCTTTATGTTAGATTGTGTGGGGAATGCAGTGACCCCAGTTAAAGCTGTTATTAGCCCAAAGCAACACAATGTATTGTACAACTCTGTCTTTTGGGGGTGAAGATGCTGGCAAAGTATTTACCTTGATAAATTTAGGGGACAAGTTTCTAAGTTGCTTAGGGAAGAGAGATGTAAGAGGCATCACTGATATTTTTAATCATCCATCCTTCTAAATACACATGAACTTTAAAAGACTCTACGTCTTATAGAGAAGCACCTGTGGATGATGGGTGATAGCTCATGGAGGCCCTGGGAGGTTTAGAGACATTTTAGAAAAGAATACAAATGACATACAAAGGCCTTTCTTATGACCTTCATAAGGCTTTAGTCGAAAGTAAGGGTCCCTGAACCCTCCTACGCTGCTGGTGGGAATAGAAACTGGTGCAGCCACTATGGAAAACAGTACGGAGGTTCCTCAAAAAACTAAAAATAGAATAGAGTTGCCATGTGACCCAGCAATCCCTCTCTTGGGCATATATCCAGAGAAAACTCTAATTCAAAAAGATGCGTGCAGCCTTATGTTCATAGCACCACTGTTTACAGTAGCTGAGATATGGAAGCAACCTAAATGTCCATCGACAGATGAAAGGATAAAGAAGATGTGGTATATATACACAATGGAATATTACTTAGCCATGAAAAAGATTGATATAATATCATTTGCAGCCACATGTATGGAATGGACGTAGAGATTATCATACTAAGTGAAGTAAATCAGATGGAGAAAGACAAATACCATATGATATAACTTATGTGGAATCTAAAAACATGATACAAATTAACATATTCACAAAACAGAAACCTCAAAGACATGGAAAACAAACTTATGGTTATCAAAGGGGAGTGGGGGGAGGGATAAATTAGGAGTTTGGGATTAACAGATAAAACTACTGTATATAAAATAAACAACAGGGTCCTAATGTATAGCACAGGGAACTATATTCACTATCTTGTAATAATCTATGATAGAGAAAGAACTGAAAAAGAATACGTACACACACACACATACATATACATATCTGAATCACTTTGCTGTACACCAGAAACTAACACAACATTGTAAATCAACTATGCTTCGATAAAAAAGTAAGGGTCCCTGGGGTAAGGCGTAGGGAGGAGAAATTTTATAATTACAGGGGCTGTGGAAGTCACATGGTCTGATCATTCATAAGTGTGAGGTGAGCTACTTGATGGTCTCCTAGAAAATGATCATCCAGTTCCTCCTTAAAACTTCCAGCAAACTCACCACATTACAAGGGCAGCCCACAGATTATCTGAAAATATGGGAGTGAGGTGAAGTCAACCCGCCAACAATTTGCACCAGCTTTGTAACTGCTCTCACTTAGCCCTAATTTTCCTAGGCTTTAGTAGAACACTTCTTTTTTTTTTTCCCAACTCACCCTGAACCCTTATTCCAGTTTAAACCCTTCCTGGCATTTACCATCATGTGCTGTGACTTTTAGAATTATTTGGGCTTCAGAAGATTCCAGATAAAAAACAAGGTCCTACTTGTGCCGTGTGTATAACACAGGGAACTATATTCAATATCCTGTGATAAACCATAATGGAAAAGAATATTAAAAAAAAGAATGTATGTATGTATAACTGAATCACTTTGCTCTGCAGAAATTAACACAACATTGCACATCAACTACACTTCAATAAAATTAAAAAAAAAAAGAAGAAGATTCCAAGGTACTTTTCCCAGATTCCAAAGATTCTTCTGTCACAGCTGGTTTGTCTGTCTGGCAGCTGAGAATTGAGTGCAGTTTAGAAGAATCATCTCAGGGATGACTTAGCACATCAACATATGTGGCTGTTATTGTTGTCCATGTCCCCGGCACTCCAGACTGCTTTGTTTGGGAGCCATATGCATGTCCACAAGGCAGTTAAGAGTTTTATTATATTGGTGCTCACTGTCTATTGAATCTCTAACTTAAAAAATTATGTAACTCTGAGAAATCACACAAATTCTATGAGAATTTTTAAACTGCATAAAGCACAGTGATTGCTGTGCCACACATTTTAGATACAGTTTTCTATTTCTCCTTTGGTCCTGACGCAGCGTTGCATAGCATCTGGGCAATAGGTCATCTCTAGGAGTAAAGCAAGTGTGTAAAGGTAGGTTCCCCTTACTGTGAGTGACCAGAAAACTGGCAGAACACTTGTAATCAATCATTAAATATCCAGTGGGATAAGGTCCTGTTCACAAGGAACTCAAACCCAGTCGGGAAAAGAGGCTGACAGGACTTCTGGGGACAAAGTCAATGTAAGTGCATTTTTAAAAGTCTTCCCAATTCCTGCTTCTTTTAGTCAAGTTTGGGGGCTGTGATAAAGAGACCTCAAAATACAGTGGGTTAAAAAAGGAAGATTTTTTTCCTTTTTCATGTAAAAATATAGGTGGACGGTCCAGAGCCAGTATACAGTGATTCTGGAGTGTCGGGGATGTGAGGTATCAGGTATCTTGTTTCTCTGCATCCTCAACATTCAGATTCCATCTTATGGTCCAGGATGGCTGCTCCATTTTCTGCCATTGCATCCACAGTCAGCTGGCACAGTATCCCGCGTCCAGCAATCTAGCAAAAGCGGAAGGGGAGGGAATGCCCCTTTCCTTTAAGAGCGTAATTTGGAAATCATACACTTCTCTTATGCCTACGTCTGGCCACATGTATGGCCAGATCTCAGCCACACACCCAGCTTCAAGAGACTCCAAGGAATATCCCTTTAGTTGGGTGAACAAATGCCCAGCTAGAAATTGTACTGGGATGGAAGATTGGATTCAAGGGATTGGATTCAGGAGAAGAACTGGCAGCCTCTGTCCCTGCACTGAATTTCACAACAACAAAAATTAGACAAAAACCACCAATTAGAGTAGCTAAAATTAAAGTGATTTCATCCAATATTGGTGAGTATGTGGGGCAATGGGCCCCTCGTATAGTGCTGGCAGAAGTATAAAGTGGCCCAAGCATTTTAGAGGGCAATTGGCAGCATCCAGCATTCCTTTTTTTTTTTTTTTTTTTTGCGGTACACGGGCCTCTTACTGTTGTGGCCTCTCCCGTTGCGGAGCACAGGCTCCGGACGCACAGGCTAAGTGGCCATGGCTCACGGGCCCAGCCGCTCCACGGCATGTGGGATCTTCCCGAACCGGGGCACGAACCCGTATCCCCTGCATCGGCAGGCGGACTCTCAACCACTGCGCCACCAGGGAAGCCCCCAGCATTCCTAAAGACATGCATCCTGTATGGCCCAGCAATCACACTGCTAGAAACTCATCCCACAGAAGCATTGTACAACATACTTTGATAATCACCTATGAGGATCTTCACAGAAGCATTGTCAGTGATGGCCAGTGAGCAGGACTCCCTATCAGGAGGGAGCAACTTAAAAATGATGGTGTATCTATATAAAGGAATATTATGTAGTCATTAAAAATAATAAAGTAGATCAATATGTATTGATATAGAATATGTCCAAGCTGTATTTTTAAAAAAAGCAAATTTGAGAAGAGTATACATAGAAAGATTCCATTTTTTTGTGAAAAACATATATGTATATGCTTCCATATATTCCCATATATATTTGTATATACATAGGAAATGTGAAAGGCTGCACTGAAACTGAGTAATTCCAGGGCACAGAAGTGGCAGAAGGTGGGCTGAGAAGTTTCTACTTTTAGCTTTATACATATCTGTAATGTTTGACTTTTTTATGAGCGTGCATCAATTTTGTAATAAAAGATGCAGATTTTGGAGGAAAACTGACCTGAAAAAGAGGAAGCATTAAATGGTTCAATGTCATTACAGGAAATGTGACTAACTGCTAAGAGTTTGGGATACTTCATAATACTATGGAAGTTGCGGGGAGGGCAGGGCAACTAGTATTGAAGCAGTAGAGGGAGGCTTTAAGAAGGAGCAAAGAGATTGCATGAAAAGAACCGGAATATAAGATTCGATGCACAATTTGATTCTAAGGAGAAGGTGTGTGTGTGTGCACATAATCTATATCTATATAACCTCTATGTAGATAAATGCACAAAAATATACAAGAACGTCACACCCTAAAATGTTATTGACGGTGTGAGATATGTGCTTTAATTTTATTTCTTTACATTTGTCAGTATTTTCCAAGTGTTCGACAAAAACACTCTTTTTTTTTTTAAATTCAAAAAACTAAAAACAAAAGAATAGGTGATGTTTATATAGGTGGGAAAGAATGCAAAGGCCTTCCATGGGTGGGGCAGGCAGATGGGTGGACAGGTGAGACTGTTTGAGGGAGACCCAAGCACAGGTGAGAAAGGTACCCTTCTCCATCATTCCGCCAAGTCCCTAGAGGCAGGGGGCAGGGGAGTGGGCGTTCCTGCTGTGTGGCAAACCCTGAACCAGGTGCTTTGCCTCTTAACTCATTGAATCCTCAGAATGTTCTTGCCCCCGAGAGGCATTATCATCTCCAGGAGGTGGGTAGGAGTTACAGGAGGGTGTATCCCAGCTTGATGTGAGGGCAACGGCCTATTAAATCGGAAGTTTAAAGTGACGCACCAAGATACATTTCATAGTGAGGGGCCAGTCCAAGATGTTCATTTTCAAAGGCGATATAATAAAACTGGTTTGATGACTCTCAAAGGCCGGACTGCGTAACCGTCGGTGGAGAGGGTTTTTAGAGAGAGCTGTACGTGTCCTCCAAGTTGTCCCCCAACACCAAGGGAAGAGGCAGGGGTAGCAGTGTATCGAGATGTGTATCAGGAATGGTCAGCCCCAGCAGAGAGAAGTGTTGATCACAGATACTGTCAGCATTGTCAGAGCTTGTTGGTAATAAAAAATTAGGCCAGCATTTGATTGGTTCTATTATGATTTTTAAATTCTCTACAATCACTACACCTCCTATTGACACAGCTGTGGTGGATTACCCTCGCCACACACTCAACCTTAGAATGCTGCTCTTGGGAGCAAGTCTTCATTTTTCTTAAATCAAGAGAGAAGGGGAATTCAGAAACTTTGTTTATGCCCCTGCACTACAAGGAGGGGCAGTGGGAAATCTAGGGAAGGGAAGGACTGGGCTGCTCAGCTGAGATGGATGAGTGACAAGAGGCGGATGCAGGAGGTGAGCCCCGCACTCCCTGCCATCACGGTGAAGGAAGTCTGAGTGTTTTGCAGAGACCGGCTTTGGGCCACGCGCACAAGCAGCAGCGGGTGGAGTCAGGGTAAGTTCCGCGGAAGGAACAAACACACCAAGGATGCTGGACGAATGGAATGTCAGGTGAGGGTCCCTCCATCCCCAGAGGAATCACAGAAGCACCCACGAAAGAAAGGGTCGACTTTAAACACCTGCCAGTCCCCAGACAGCCCAGGGGCAGCATGCACAGTGTTCTTCAAATAAGAACCTTCCTCTTTCTTCCTACCTGCCTCCCTTCCCACCTGCCTCAGACCCTGGCGGGGAGAAGTAAGTATTAGCAGTTAGCAAGTGGGGGAGGGATAAAGAGGAAAGAAGCTGGGGCTTTCCACTACAACTGGTCAGAGGGATGAGTGAGGAGCTGTAAGGCTGAGTGGATGTGGGAGAGTTGTTAACTACAGAGCCCTAGTGACTGATGGGGGATGGGACCTTGTATTATCCAAGAGTGGCCACCAAGAGTGGCCGGAACCTGAAGGGACAGTGGAAACAAAAATCCAGTTACTTTGGACAAAAGTCCTGCTTGTTCAACACACTGTTACATAAAGAACTTCCTAAAAGTAAGAGCTCTTGACCTACCTGGGGCCTAAGTGCCTAGAGCGCAGGGTTGGTCCCTGTCTTACTCATCACTGCATCTTCAACACCAGGTGCAGGGTCTGGTGTATGTCACGTATTCAAAAGTGTCCATCGACAGTTGAATGGATAAAGAAGATGTGGCACATATATACAATGGAATATTACTCAGCCATGAAAAGAAATGAAACTGAGTTATTTGTAGTGAGGTGGATGGGACCTAGAGTCTGTCATACATAGTGAAGTAAGTCAGAAAGAGAAAAACAAATACCGTATGCTAACACATATATATGGAATCTAAAAAAAAAGGTTCTGATGAAACTAGGGGCAGGGTAGGAATAAAGACACAGACGTAGAGAATGGACTTGAGGACACGGGGAGGGGGAAGGGTAAGCTGGAACGAAGTGAGAGAGTAACATTGACATATATACACTACCAAATGTAAAATAGATAGCTAGTGAGAAGCAGCCACATAGCACAGGGAGATCAGCTCAGTGCTTTGTGTCCACCTAGAGGGGTGGGATAGGGAGGGTAGGAGGGAGACGCAAGAGGGAGGAGATATAGCTGATTCACTTTATTATACAGCAGAAACTAATACAACATTGTAAAGCAATTATACTCCAATAAAGATGCTAAAAAAAAAGAATTTGACATGTTAAAATGAGAATTAAGTGAATTAGAAGATATGTTGAATGAAATAACACAAAGTAAAGCAATTATACTCCAGTAAATATGTTTTTAAAAAAAGGAAACCGTTGGGGAAATAAAAACACTATTTGCTGAAAAAAAAATTTTGTTGGATGAACTGATAAATATTGGGTTGGCCAAAACGTTCGTTCGGTTTTAACGAACAAGCGTTTTGGCCAGCCCAATATTAATAAAGCTGAGAGGCTGCAGTGTGAAGGGGTGAGTTTCTTGTGCTGGGAAGGATGGAAGCAGGTGGCCCCTGAAGTGAACTGGCAGAGGGGCCCTACTTTGTTGGAAGACTGGTCAGATGGTGCCTGTGTTTCCTTCCTGCCTCTTATTTTTGTGTCTCTCAGCTCTGGCATGGCTTCCCCACCTTGCCAATAAGGAGTTCTAGAAAGGAGGTGTTTTTCTTTTTGTTTCTGCCATTGCTTTTTAGCAAAAATGAAATTATAGAGCAAAGTGCAAATCTCTGTGCTTGGTATTTACACATACTATCTCTTATCCTTGGAACAAACCTGAAAATCAAGTATTATTTTTAATCCTCAACCTCTGAAAGGTTAAGTGATTCACTCAAGGCCACTACCCCAGCTAGTAAATCACAAAGGTGGGATTCAAATACAGGATGAATCTGCTTAGGAAATGGGGTGTGGGATCTGCAATAATCTCTCTTTATGAATGAGGTGGGAAGCTTTCTCAGGCACATGGGCCAAAAAGTTCAGATGGTTTGGGAGAAAATCATGTGTGATTTTAGGACCGGAGGAGGCAGGTGTGGAGAGTCAAGAGGCCATACATTTAGAGGGCTGGGGCCAAGGAAAGGAAAGACATGGCAGGCTCACATATCAAGCGCCTTATCTGCCATTGCACGTAGGCGCGGGGGCACGCTGGACAATGGTATACTTGGGGCTATGAGCCAAAGACCACAGCGTGCATTTGGATCTGTGTGGGTTTTGAGGAGCTGGTCAATGGGTTTCTCTAGACCTGAGAAAGCAGGTCAGTGGACACCAGGACCACGCTGCTGGGATGGATTTAGGGTGAAGATGCTATTGTAGTCAAAGACATCTACTTTTGTTTTTCAGGCTTTTTCATTGAAGAGTAACATACTACATGCCTGCACAAGTCCTAAGGGCACAGGTCAGTGACTCATCCCAAAGGGAATGCTCCTGCGTGGCTACCACGCAGGGAAGAAACAGAACATAATGAACACCCCCAGCCCCCAGTCACCTGGCAGACCCTAATCCCTCACCTCAAAGGTAACTACTATTCCGCTTATTCTAACACCAGAGGTAGATTTGCTTGTTTAAAAAAAATTTTTAATACAATTTTTAAAGGTTATACTCCATTTACAGTTATTACAAAATATTGGCTCTATTCCCCATGTACAATACAGCCTTGAGCCTATCTTACACCCAATAGGTTGTACCTCCCACTTCCCTATCCTTATATTGCCTCTTCTCCCCTACCCCACTGGTAACCACTAGTTTGTTCTTTGTATCTGTGAGTTTGCTTCTTTTTTGTTATATTCACTAGTTTGTTGTATTTTTTTAGGTTCCACATATAAGTGATTATCATACAGTATTTGCCCTTCTCTGACTTATTTCACTTAGCATAATGCCCTCCAAGTCCATCCATGTTGCTGCAAATGGCAAAAATTTCATTCTTTTTTGGCTGAGTAGTATGTCATTGTGTATATGTATATATATATATATCCATTCTTCTTCTTTAACCATTCATCTGTTGATGGACACTTAGGTTCTTCCATACCTTATAAATAATGCTGCTATGAACATTGCGGTGCATGTATCTTTTTGAATTAGTGTTTTTGTTTTTTTCGGATATATACCCAGGAGTGGAATTGCTGGGTCATATGGTCATTCTATATTCAGTTTTTTGAGAAACCTCCATACTGTTTTCCACAGTGGCTGCACCAATTTACATTCCCACCAGCAGTGTGCAAGGGTTCCCTTTTCTCCACATCCTGACCAACATTTTTTGTGTTCTTTTTGATGATGCTTTGCTTGGTTTTGAAATTCAAATAAGTGGAATCATGCAATCTGTATTTTTTTGGGTGTCTAGCTTCTTTTGTTCAGCATTATGTCTGTGAGACTCATCTATGCTGTTGTGTATCATTTGCTCATTTTCACAGCTGTAGGACTTTACCACAGTTTATTTTTTTCATTCTATCACTAGACATTTTGTTTTTCCAGTTTGGGGCTATGAATAATAATGCTATAGGCACATATATACATGTTTCTATTGTGTATACCTAGGAATGGAATTATTGGGTCCTAGCATATGCATATGTCCAACTTTACTAGATACTGCTAAATAGTTTTCTAAAGTGATTATGCCAATTAACACTCTCTCCAGCCAGTATATGAGGGTTTCAGTTTTTTCACATCTCTGCCAATACTTGGTAATAGTCCTTTTAATTTTAGCTACCCTGTTGAGGGTGTAGAAGAATCTCTTTGAGATTTTAATTTGCATTTCTCAGATGACTAACGCAGTTGAATATCTTTTCAAATGTTTATTAGGGGCCATTTGGTTATGGTCTTGTGAAGTGCCTATTCTAGTCTCTTGCCCATCTTTTTATTATGTTGTCTGTCTTTTTCCTTATTGGTTTGTAAGAGTTCTTAAGATACTACAGATGTGAGCTCTTTATCAGTTCTATGTTCTGTAAGTATCTTCTCCCACTCTGCAGTTTACCTTTTCATTCTCATAATGGTGTTTTGTGAGGAATGAAAGTTACTAATTAAAATTTTTTTTATTTTGGTAGAATATATATATTGTAATATTTATTACTTTAACCTTTTGTAAATATTTGATTCAGTGGTATGCATTTGCATTGTTGTGTGTAACCATCACCACTAACTATACCCAAAACTTTTTCATCATCCCCAACAAAAACTTTGTACTCATTAGACAATGAATCCCCCTTCTCCTTTCCATCAGCCCCTGATAACCTCTATTACACTTTCTGTCTCTATGAATTTGCCTATTCTAGGCACTTCATGTAAGCAGAATCATACAATGTTTGTCCTTATTCATCTGGCTTATGTCACTAAGCAGGATGTTTTCAAGGTATGTATCAATATATACCACATTTTGTTTATCCATTAATCTGTAGATGGACATGGGTTGTTTCCACATTTTGGCTATTGTGAATGATGTTGCTATAAACATTGGTGTATGAATAACTGGTTAAGTCTCTGTTTCAATTCTTTTGGATATATACCTAGGAGTAGAATTGCCAGGTCTGTGGTATCTCTACATTTAACTTTTTGAACTGCTGGATTGTTTTCCATGGTGGTTGCTCTACTTTACACTCCCACTAGCAATGCATGAGGGTTCAAATTTCTCCACACTCTCACCAATGCTTTCCTTCCTTTCTTCTTTCCTTTCTCCTTCCCTCCTTCCTTCCTCCCTCCCCCCTCTTTCTCTCTCTTTCTTTTTCTTTCTTTCTTTCTTTCTTTCTTTCTTTCTTTCTTTCTTTCTTTCTTTCTCTCTTTCTCTCTTTCTTTCTTTCTTTCTTTCTTTCTTTCTTTCTTCTTTCTCCCTTTCCTTCTTTCCCTGTCCCTTCCCTCCTTCCTTCCTTCCTTCTTTTCTTTTCTTTCTTTCTTTTTTTTGTTATAGCCATCCTAGTAAGTGTGAAGTAGTATATCATTGTGGTTTTCATTTGCAATTACCTAATGACTAATGATGTTGAGCATTAGTTCATATGCTTATTGACCATTTGTATATCTTCTGAGGTGAAATGCCTATTCAAATCCTTTTCTCATTTTTGAATTGGGTTGTTTGTTTGTTTTTGTTATTAGTTTTAGGAGTTCTTTATATATTCTGGCTATTAATGTCTTATCAGATATATGATTTGCAAATATTTTCTCTCATTCTACAGGTTATCTTTTTGCTTTCTTTTTAGTATCCTTTGATGCACAAAAGTTCTTAATTTGATAAAGTCCAATTTATCTATTTTTACTTTTGTTGCTTGTGCTTTTGGCTTTAATCCATAAAATCTTTGCCAAATCCAATGTCATGAAGATTTTCTCCAATGTTTTCTTCTAACAGTTTTATTGTTTTAGCTTTTACATTTAAGTCTTTGATCTATTTTAGTTAATTTTTTGCAAGGTGTAAGGTAAGTGTCCACATTCATTCTTTTGTATGTGAGTGTCCAATTTACCTAGTACTATTTGTTGAAAAGATTGTCCTTTCCCCATTGACTGATCTTAGCACCCTTGTCAAAAATCTATTGACAATATACATGAGATTTTATTTCTGGGCTCTCTATTCAATTCCATTGGTATATAGTTATGTGTGTCCTTATGCTAGTACCATACTGTTTTAACTACTGTAGTTTTGTAGTAAGTTTTGAAGTCAGGAACTGTGAGTCTTTCAACTTTATTCTTCTTTTCAAGATTGTGTTGGCAATTTGGAGCCCTTTGCAATTCCATGTGAATTTGAGCATTGGTTTTTCCATTTCTGTGAAAAAGGCTGTTAGAATTTTGATAGGAATAGGGTTGAATCTGCAGATAGCTTTGGATATTATTGGCATCTTAACAATGTTAAGTCTTCCTAACCATAAATATGGGATGTCTTTCAATTATTTAGGTCTTCTGTACTTTCTTTCAGCAATTTTCTATAGTTTCCAGCATGCAAGTATTTCACCTCCTTGTTATTTATTCCTAAGATGCTTTTAGATATAATTTAATTTAATTCTTTAGATGCTATTGTAAATGGAATTGCTTTCTCAGTTTCCTATTTGACTGTTCATTGTTGGTATATAGAAACACAACCAACTTTTGTGTGTTGATGTTGTACTCTGCAACTTTGCTGAATTTATTCATTAGGTCTAGAAATTTTCTTGTGAATTCTTTGAGATTTTTCTGTTCATAGGATCACATCATCTATTAGTAGAGATAGTTTTACCTCTACCTTTCCAATTTGAATATCTTTCATTTCTTTGCCTTATCTAATTCCTAGTACAATGTTGAACAGCAGCAGTGAAAGTGGGCATCCTTGTCTTGTTCCTGACCTTGGGTGGAAAGCTTTCAGTATTTCACCATTGAGTATGATTTTGGCTGTGGATTTTTCATAACTAACTTTTATCATGTTGTGGGATTTTCCCTCTGTCTCTAGTGTCCTGAGAATTTTTATCATTATGAAAGGGTATTGATTTTGTCAAGTACCTTTTCTGTGTCAATTGAGGTGATTGTGTGCTCCCCCCCTTTGTTCTATTAAGGTGATGTATCACATTGATTGATTTTCTTACATTGAACCACCCTTGTATTCCTGGGATAAATCCTACTTAGTCATGGTGAATAATAATTCTAATATGCTGTTGAAATGGATGCCAATGTTTGTTGAGGATTTTGCATCTATAGTCATATAAGTTATATTGGTCTGTAATTTTCTCTTTTTGTAATGTCTTTATCTGGCTTTGGTATTTGGGTAATGCTGGTTTCACAGAATGAGTTAGGAAGTGTTCCCTCCTCTTCACTTTTTTGGGAATAGTTTGAGGAGGATTGGGATTAATTTCTCTTTAAACATTTGGTGGATTTAGCCAGTAATGTCAACTAGGCCTGTGCTTTTCTTTGTGGGAAGTTGTCTTTTTAAAAAAATTTTCATTACTAATTTAATGTCTTTACTTGTTATAGGTTTATTCAGATGTTCTGTTTCTTCTTGAGACAGTTTTGGTAGTTTGTGTCTTTTTAGCAGGAACTTATCCATTTCATCTAGATTATCCCAAAACTTAGCTGATCCTTGATGTAATGGAGCGTTGAGGAGCCATTTACAATGATTCTGTAAACAAATATTTAACGAGAGGGAAAAATGTTCACAGTAGATTGTTAACCCCAAAAATTAGGTTTTAAAATATTATTACACTCTGATTCCATTTTTGCAGAAATCATACATTATACATACATACATACATTATACATCTATATATGCTTAGAAAAAAAAAAAACTGTCCAAAAGAACATGCTAATGGGGATTAGCAAGGGGTAATGAGATTAGTGTTTTGTTTTTTATTTTCTCACAGGGTGACCTTTTTATAATCTTCTTTGGACTGCTCTGTATTTACTAAACTTTCTCAATTAAATTGCCACTTATGTAATATGAAATAAACACAAATTAAAAAATAATTTAATTAGACTGAAGTGTGTTCATTTGGGTTAAGACTGTATCTTCAGTATAACTCATTATTTCAACCCATTTTTCAGGCTGTGTCACCTAGTTAGAAAGCACTGTAGTCTATTACAAAACTAATTGTAACCTTGGAAACATGGGAGTGGGCCAGCACGGTCCTAGGAGAACTAGAAAGGACAGGTTGGTTTTGATGAGGGGAAATGGGAAGAACTGTGGGGTGTGACTGTAGAGATGGGGTGCGGGGAGGGAGCTTGACCTTGGCAAGGTCTGGACAGTTAGAAATCAGGATAATAGATGGGAAGGGAGCAGGCGGAAGGGGTGGAAGGACTTTACAATTTGTTTATGGAGAGTTCTAATCATCAATGCACATCCAGAATTTGTGGGGCCTGCATTTATACCATTTAGTGTGCCCTCTTTAAGAAAAAGGACTTACAAATACAAAATTAAGTACTAAAAGTACTTTAAAAAATACTAAGTATTTTCTTAGAAGGAAAAAAAAAATCAAAAAATTGCTGGGCCCAGGAACTCTAGGTCCCTTTCTTCTAAGAGTTCTTTAGGTAATTGACCAGAAATGCCTTTAAATTGTTTCTGATTATCACCTGGCTTCCCCTCCCCTTCTGGAACCCTCCACCACTTCCAACACCTCCCAGCTCTCATGGGGATTTACCCACATGAGGCGCCCTGAAGTTTTTTTTTTTAACTTTTATTGGAGTACAGTTGCTTTACAAAGTTGTGTTAGTTTCTGCTGTGCAGCAAAGTGAATCAGTTATAAGTATACATATATCTACTCTTTTATGGATTTCCTTCCCATGTAGGTCACCACAGAGCACTGAGTAGAGCTCCCTGTGCTCTACAGTAGGTTCTCATTAGTTATCTATTTTATACATAGTAGTGTATATATGTTAGTCCCAATCTCCCAATTCATCCCACTCCTCCTTCCCCACTTGGTATCCATAAGTTTGTTCTCTACACGTGTGACTCTATTTCTGCTTTGCAAATAAGTTCATCTGTACCATTTTTCTAGATTCCACATATAAGCAATATTATACGATATTTGTTTTTCTCTTTCTGACTTACTTCACTCTATATGACAATCTCTAGGTCAATCCACGTCTCTGCAAATGGCACTATTTCGTTCCTTTTTATGGCTGAGTAATATTCTATTGTATATATGTACCACATCTTCTTTATCCATTTGTCTGTCAGTGGACATTCAGTTTGCTTCCATGTCCTGGTTATTGTAAACAGTGCTGCAATGAACATGGGGGGTGCATGCATCCTTTCAAATTCTGGTTTTCTCCAGATATATGCCCAGAAGTGGGATTGCTGGGTCATACGATAGTTCTATTTTTAGTTTTTTAAGGACGCTCCATACCGTTCTCCATACTGGTTGTACCAATTTACATTCCCACCAACAGTATAGGACTGTTCTCTTTTCTCCACACCCTCTCCAGCATTTATTGTTTGTAGACTTTTTGATGATGGCCATTCTGACCAGTGTGAGGTGATACCTCATTGTAGTTCTGATTTGCATTTCTCTAATAATTAGTGATACTGAGCATTTTTTCATGTGTTTGTTGGCCATCTGTATGAAGTTTAAGTTGCATCAGCTTCATGGTAACTATGTTTCTTCTGATTGTCTTTCTCATTGCAAGTCTTTTCAGGTTTTCTCCTGAATTCTTAGACCCCTAGGTGATGAAACTCCAGGACGGCCATTACTCTATGAATTCTTGTTGGCATATCTTGCTTGTGGGCTCCTTATATCCCAAATGGCTCTATGCTCTTAAAGCAGAGGCTTTTATTCCCTTCCTGCTTTCCCTGGAAGAAGAAGGGTGACTGGAACTAGTATTTACTCGAGAGGATGTCAATGGTTCTGTCTGAAACAAAAGCTCTGGAAAATATGTACATTGTACTAATTCATTTTTTCCCCTCTCTGATATGATTGTGGGTGATTCAGAGGTTACTGCCAAGTGTCAAATCTTGATTTCACAAGTGGGGAAATTGTAGGTCAAGGGGTGACACAGATAGGCCCAGATTCTTAGTTCATATTTAGGTAAAATATGTAGCTGAGTATTCCAAGCGCTCAAGGAAGGTGTCACTGGAAAATATATTTCCCTGAATGGTAAATTTCCAAGTCAGACTGAGTCTCATTTGTCATTTTTTTTAATCTGAGAAATTCAACACACATAGCAAACATTTATTACTTAAGCCTCATATCGCTGACGTGGGGAAGGTTCAGCAAACATTGTCTTTGTCTCACAGGTGGGAAAAATGGAAGCGTGATGGAGTTACAGGGACATACGTCAGGTTCATGAAGTGAAGCTAGGATATCTAGAGTGCTCCTCCATTCATTTCCTCTTCTCCCTTCCCTGGTACATTTCTTATGCGAGAAAGCGTGAGGATGGTTGTGTAACTAGCTCCTTTGCCCGGGTAAGTCAGGACACCTTTCTGCTCTTGCCTTTCCTGGGCTGGAAAATTCAATAGTGCCATTTTGGTTGTGAGCAATAGAAATCCAGTTGAGTAAGCATAACTGGGAAAGGGGAACTTTATTTTAAAAATATAGGAGGGTCTGAAGGACCTCCTGAGTGGGCACACAGCCATCTGAGGGAGAACTGAAACCAGGCGCTGAAAAGTCTGGGCTTTTTTCACTCCACCCCTCATCTCCATTTTAGTCTTTATCACCAAAGACGAACTTTGTCTATTTCTTCCATTCACAGGAGAGAATATGGCTCTGACTTTCAGCTACAGGCTGAGACTAATTCGCTGGTTTCTCTGAGCTGGTCAGAGAGAATCGGATTGCCCCAGGGACAGGTGCTCGCCCCAGGGACAGGTGCTCGCCCCAGGGACAGGTGCTCGCCCCTGGTCCAATCTTATACTGTCACATGGTACAAACATAGCTGCCAGCAGCCTGCCCTGGGGGATCAGAGGCAGTTCCAAGACAAAAGGGATGGGGGATTAGGAGCTGGGCCAAACACTCCCAAAGTGTTTATTTTAGGTGGAAATTTTATGAGAGCATTGAAGGCCTCATTAAGGGCTACCTTGGGGACATCAATCTTCACTTTAATCAAAAGAGCACAGCAGGCTCTTCCCTCAGAAGACTGCCCAGTCCTTATGCTGCTTTCTAAACATTCACAATATGTAAATAGCATCCGTAGTAGCTATGCCTTTAAGATGCCTGGACCCTCTTTAAAGGAAGTGATCCTAATCCTTCAAAGTACAAGGTGAAATTGCCTTCAGCTATGTCGGACTGGAGAAGCTGGGCAAGATTCTTTGAAAAACTTTATAATGAATGCAGAATTTAATTATTAATTCTTCTAATAAATACTGCTGAGGCACTGGGAATACAATAACAGATAAGATATCAACCCTGCCATCAAGGAACTCACAGTCTATTGGGGGTAAAACAGATGCATAAACAGGAAATTAAAATACAGCGTGGCAGGTGCTAGGATGGAAGTGTGTATGTGGGGGGAGAATGGAAGGGGGACAACGGGAACGCCAAAGAGGAGTACCCCACCAGACTTGGGGTGAACGCAGGACTTGGAGAGATGGGAGAGGGTAGAGGTTATGGGGGAGTTTCTAGGAAGCAAAGATATCTAAGATGAGCCTTGACGGACACAGGGATTTCTGAACCTACGAGGAGAGATGAGAATGGCTGGAAGAGTAAGTCAGAGAAAGGTGACTAATCCCACAGAAAGGCACATGCAGAGAGCTTTTAAAACATTTTTTAATTTTTATAAAATAAAATTTTTGGCTGCGTTGGGTCTTCATTGCTGTACACGCGTTTTCTGTAGTTGCGGCCAGTGGGAGCTACTCTTCCTTGCGGTGCGCCAGCTTCTCGTTGCCGTGGTTTATCGCTGAGCCTGGGCTCATCGCTGAGCCTGGGCTCTAGGAGCGTGGGCTTCAGTAGTTGTGGTGCACGGGCTTAGTTGCTCTGTGGCATGTGGGATCTTCCCGGACCAGTGCTTGAACCCGTGTCCCCTGCATTGGCAGGCGGATTCTGAACCACTGTGCCACTGGGGAAGTCCCAGAGAGCTTTTAATATAGGTAAATCCATATAACATACTCAGGAAATTTGCTGATATATACACCACCGAGTTCTTATATATGTGCCCACTAACATTTACTCGGCCAAGTCAGTGAGGGAAATTGGGATCAAGGCCAGAGTTTCAACAACCTTGAATGCTGTGGGGTGTTCTGATTGTATTTTCTAATATAACTTAAGAGAAAATGTGGTCGTCTCATCCGGCTCATTTCAAAATGGTAAGTGAGATGGGCTTGCTATTTTTGAAGTGATATTGTTTGCTCCGTGCAATGGTTAATTTTATGTGCCAACTTGGCTAGGCCACAGTAACCAGATATCTGGGCAAATACCAGGCTGCATGTCGCCAGAAAGCGTTTTTTGTTTGTTTTGTTTTTGTTTTTTTTTAGGTAAGATGAACATTTAAATCAGTAGATTCTGAGTGAAGCAGATGACCCTCCATAATGTGGATGGGCCACATCCAATCAGTTGAAGGCCTTCAGAGAAAAAGACTCCCCCCACAAGGAAGAGGGAATTCGGTCTACAGACAGCTTTCAAACTCAAAACTGAATCACCAATTTGTCCTTGGGCCTCCAGCCTGTTGGCCTAACCTGCCAATTTGGGACTCGCCACTTGCCAGTCTCCATAACTGCATGAACCTATTCCTTAAAATTTCTCTCTCTCTCTCTGTCTCTCTCTCTATATAAACATATAAAAATATAAATAAATATCAGTTAGAGATATATAGATACTATTGGTTCTGTTTCTGTAGAGAACTCTGAGCAATACAGTGTGTCTACTTTCTTTCTTTCTTTTTTTTTTTTTTGCGGTACGCGGGCCTCTCACTGTTGTGGCCTCTCCCGTTGCGGAGCACAGGCTCCGGACGCGCAGGCTCAGCGGCCATGGCTCACGGGCCCAGCCGCTCAGCGGCATATGGGATCTTCCCAGACCGGGGCACGAACCCGTGTCCCCTGCATCAGCAGGCGGACTCTCAACCACTGCGCCACCAGGGAAGCCTTACTTTCTTTTTTTTTTAACATTACAATGAGATAACATTTTATTATATTTATTTATTTTTTTAATTTAACATCTTTATTGGAGTATAATTGCTTTACAATGTTGTGGTAGTTTCTGCTGTATAACAAAGTGAATCAGCTATACATATACATATATCCCCATATCTCCTCCCTCTTGCGTCTCCCTCCCACCCTCCCTGTCCCACCCCTCTAGGTGGACACAAAGCACCGAGCTGATCTCCCTGTGCTATGCAGTTGCTTCCCACTAGCTATCTATTTTACATTTGGTAGTGTATATATGTCAATGCTACTCTCTCACTTCATCCCAGCTTACCCTTCCCCCCACCCCCATGTTCTCAAGTCCAGTATCTACGTCTGCATCTTTATTCCTGTCCTGCCCCTAGATTCATCAGAACCTTTTTTTTTTTAGATTCCATATATATGTGTTAGCATACGGTATTTGTTTTTCTCTTTCTGACTTACTTCACTCTGTATGACAGACTCTACGTCCATCCACCTCACTACAAATAATCAATTTCATTTCTTTTTATGACTGAGTAATATTCCATTGTATATATGTGCCACATCTTTATCCATTCAACTGTCGATGGACAGTTAGGTTGTTTCCATGTCCTGGCTATTGTAAATAGAGCTGCAATGAACGTTGTGGTACATGACACTTTTTGAATTATGGTTTTCTCAAGGTATATGCCCAGTAGTGGGATTGCTGGGTCATATGGTAGTTCTATTTGTAGTTTTTTAAGGAACCTCCATACTGTTCTCCATAGTGGCTGTATCAATTTACATTCCCACCAACAGTGCAAGAGGGTTCTCTTTTCTCCACACCCTCTCCAGCATATATTGTTCGTAGATTTTTTGATGATGGGCATTCTGACTGGTGTGAAGTGATACCTCATTGTAGTTTTGATTTGCATTTCTCAAATGATTGGTGATGTTGAGCATCCTTTCATGTGTTTGTTGGCAATCTGTATATCTTCTTTGGAGAAATGTCTCTTTAGGTCTTCTGCCCATTTTTCAATCAGGTTGTTTGTTTTTCTGATCTTAAGCTGCATGAGCTGCTTGTATATTTTGGAGATTAACCCTTTGTCAACTGCTTTGTTTAGAGTGTCTACTTTCATCCTCTAAAGTTTTGTTTTCATTT